>NW_002476353.1:600000-1073828 GCF_000189635.1 Tetrahymena thermophila SB210
AATGCAAGTGGAAATGGTCATGGCTACTAACTAAGAGCATCTAGTTCAGGCTCTATATTCAAACCTAACTAAGAAAATAGTTGGATAAAAGATTAGTGTCCTGATCCTCAGCTTCCAGATAATCCTTGTGATTTTGAGGCTTATTAAGGTTCACAAATTCTAGGATGTGACTAGAACTGCATAGATTTCTCAAATTTGAATGATGCTCTTAATGCTTGTAGAGCAGATCCAAATTGTGGTGGAGTAACTTTCAGTAGAAGCTCTTTAGGAGGTTCAGCTTCTACAAATGCCTACGATGGTGTATGGGGTTACTAGCTTAGATCTGGAAATGTACTAGTTTAATCTTAGAATGGTGAAAACTCTTGGTTAAAGGTAAACTGTCCTTATAATTTCTTTAATTGTGCTCATCTCTTAACTGGAGCAAGCTAGTTAGATGCATGCTAAATAAGTATAGCTGAGTAAATGTCAGCAATTATAGTAGACACACTCTGTTATTTTGATACAGAAAATGACCAATCTTTTGTGAATTCAATCGTGACTTTAGATCTGACATAAACAGTACTACCAGTATGTTGCTATCCTGAAATTATTACAAAAGTTTAATATGAAAACCCTAATACTTCAATCTATGAAGACCTGCCCAGCTAATACGTTACAGCCGGAGCTAATGGATAATAATCGATAAAAATTCCTTTAATCGATATCTATAACTTAGCTTATTCAACAACAGTGGGACCAAGTTAAATTTCTCAGGTTGTATATTTGTAAATATTGATTGGAACTTCACTATCATTTGACAGAATTCATAAATGGTGCCTCTACGTCTATACTGAAAGAAATGAAACTCATACATTCTAGATAGATGTTGACAAACAGACTACTTAAAATTGTACTGTAGGTAATTGCGTCATCATAGCAGATTTAAGCGTTACAGGATAAATATATACTGATAACACATACACAACTATCTAAGACCCTAGTCATTCTTACGTGATTGGTGACATTTTTTATGCCAAAATTTCTTTCTTGGATCCAACTTATACAAAAAAGCTTGATTTTGTGTCTTTGTATCTAAAAGATGCAAGGAATATAGTATATGACTATACTTCCCTTACTACTGCAAATTGGGATGGAACTGGTTTAAGGATAGCTTTGTAGTTAATTGATCCCTCTCTAGAAGATGTCATATAAATTAATATGGTTATTGATGCTTCAAGGTTTAGGTTTTTATCAGGAACTGATTAGAGTTCTGCAAATTAAAACTAGGTATCAAGATAATTTACTGTATAAGTATTAAGCTAACCATAGACTACTCCTAAAGACTAAACTACAACTCAAAAAGCATTTTCTTCAATATTTGTTCTAGCATCATGCTTAATTTACTTTATTTTGCTATTTTGAGTTATTTTTAATTTTAGAATCACTAATTATTATTTCTAAAAAAAGTAAAAATAATTCTAAAAAGCAAATTTAATATATAAATAAATAAATAATTAAATATATTTTTATGATAATTAATTTACAAATTAAGAATGTAATTTGTATGTGAAATAATAGATCACAATTCTGTTATATGTAAAGTAAATATGGTTATACTATTTTGATTTTACTAAAATTATTTTTAAGATTTAATTAATTAATTACATATCATCTTTTTTTATCTTTTATTTATAATCAATCGATTGATTTATAATTTATTTTAAATGTTTTTAGAAAATAAATATTAATAAATAAACAAATAAATATAAAAATGAATTACATTCAAAAAATAGCATAAAACTTACAAGACAAACAATAGAATAAAACAAGCTCATAATATTGTTCAGAATGCAAAAACTTATTTAATGATACCTTAAACATATCTTCGATTTGCTTAAATTTTAACTGTCTAAATTTATTATGCAAAAATTGCGAGAATAAACATGCTTTAACAAATAATCATGTGACTAGAGAAATATAATGTCAATAACTTCAACTTCATATTTTGTATTTAATTAATTTAAATATTGGAAATTTATAAAAATTATTCAAATAAAATAATTGTTAAAATGAATTTATTTATCAATGGAGCTTAAAAAATTATTTTAAATATTTAAAGATTCTATTTTTGTTATAAATTAGATTTAAGGATGCCATATATTTAGAAGATTAAAAGGTTTTGAATAAAATAAACTAAATATTCCCTTTATTCTCTTAGGTTAATGAAATTTAAATTAGTTTGCCGTAAATATCCAGCTTTTGTATAATTTCAATAAATGGTTTTATTTATTTATTATTTAAAATAGAGTTAATCTTCATGAATGCGGAATACTATTCACTATTATTTAGATTATGCAAAAAGGTTGGAATAGGCTTTAGAAATTCGATATTAAAGTGCTTAATGGGCATTTATTCAGTTAAGATTTACTTAATGGATTAGGAAAAGTATTTCATATTTAAAATATAAAGAAAATAAAAATAAACTTTAAATCTTCTACCAGCTAAGACAATAAATTTTAGCAGTAAAATATTTAATAAAGTTAATTTTTTAATCTTATAGAGTCCTCCAATTCAAAAAATTTACAGATTTTAAAACTTAACATAAATGAGTCATGCTGCAATCTTAATAGATGCTTTACATCGTTTGCTTCTCTATCTGAATTATAAAAACTAGATTTCAAATGTAATAATAATACCGATCTTGTTTCTGAATTAGAAGTATTTTTACTTATAAAACACATATAAAAGCTAAGTAAACTAGTAGAACTTACTTTAGATATAAAGAGTGTTAATCTCTTTTTATAAAATTCAGATATAGTTTAACAAATAGCAAAGCAATTAAATGAAAAATAAAATATTATTAAAAAATTCGTCATTAAAGATAGTTATTACTCAATTAGCAAAAAACTTTTTGGTCATTGTTATTTTCTAACAAAATGTCATAAGAATGATTTCGTAAAGTTACAGCTAGCATATCTATAAAAAAGAATTCTAATAAAACAAATATAAACTGTTTAAAATCTAAAATACTTTCAAAGAAAGGAAAAAGTTATTGAACTATTCATGCAATAATATATTTGATTTAAATTAATGTGTTTTTGTATATTTTAATAATTTTAAAGATTTCTTCTTTTACTTGTTTGTTGTGTTTTTTTTTTTTATTAACTTAATAATTTTATATTCAAGGATATTATTTTATATATTTTATTAGAAATGCATAAAATCAATAAAAAAACACATAAAAACAGCTTAGATTTTATTAATGATTCGGTTATTAATTATTTTATTTGATTTTTAGGAATCTAAAAGCAATAATTATTTGATATATATTAGCAATTAGATTTTGTAATAAATATTATATCAATTAGCTTTTTTGAAGTTAATTGAGGCAGAGTTGATACAGTAACGGAGATGAGTGGGCTTAGGACCATCATTGAAAACATGACCTAAATGTGCACCACAATTTTTGCAAACAACCTCAGTTCTTACCATACCATGAGATTGGTCTACATTTTCTTAAATCTTTCCCTACTCACTTGAGGAAAAAGCAGGCCATCCGCAACCTGAATTAAATTTGCTGTCTGAATTAAATAACTTCTCAGAGCATACGATACATAAATATTCACCTTATTCAAAATGCTTATCGTATTATCCTGTATAAGGACGTTCTGTGTCAGCTTCTTAAGTAACTTTATATTGAATAGGTGTTAAACGTTTTTTTAATTCTTCTTTATTAACTTTGAAAGGGAATTCCTACTTTTGCATTGGTGAAGACGAAAATTATTGTTGATTGGGTTATGTATAGAGTTAAATCTACTTTGGTTGAGATTTCACAAATGAATATGCTATTAAAGGTATTAGCAGATATTTTTTGTTTGTTGTATTTTTTATTTGTTTACTGAAATTATTAATTAGTCTAATCATCCAATGCTTTTCTTCTTTTTATAATGATTTATTTTTTATCGTAAAGACACAAAGAAATATATTTCTGATTAAATTGAAATTTACTATATCAAGAATCTTCTCTATTACTATCTAGTTTCAAAATTTAGAAAATCCAAAGAATTTTTTAGTAAGATTTAATTGTATATAAGCGTCAAACATAATGTTCAAAGCCAGTAAATAAATCTTTTAAAATTTATGAACTAAACTAGAAAAATTTTATTCATTTTGATGAATTCATGTGTAGACTTATTTAAAGTCTATTTTAAGTGTTTAATTTAGATTAAAATAGACGCTATTTTACTTTGCAAATCAACATCTATAAATCAGTAATCAATTTTTAATCTTTCTTTTAAAAATTAATGTAGAAAAAAAATAATTCTAAGAAAGTTTCATAAAAAATTGTCTACTTCACTTATACATGAAGTATTTTTTGTTAAATTAAATTACCGTTATCAGTTATAGATTTGAAAACTTTAAAAATTTTTAGTAGTTTTTTAAATTTAATAAGACAGACATTTTTATTATGAAGGATAAATAGTTTTTAGAAAAGTGAAGGAAAATATTTATATATATTTTTATTTTAAAATCAATTTGAAAATAAATTTATAATAACTGAGCTTTAAAATAAAAAGTCAATAAAAATTCTTCTATTCTTATGATTTATTCATCAGCAATTGTTGATCTTTTTAAAAAAGTTAATTATATTTTTTATCAACTAATAATTTTAATAATCATAAACATAAAAAAAATAAGCAAAGTTAATTGAAAATTTTCATTTAAAAGTTGAATTAATTTTATTATTACTCTAAATAAAAATGTAAATAAACATATATGAACTATTTATAAGTTAATATCTATTATAGGTACTAATATTTAAATAAACTTAAATTTATTAATATAATTTTATATATTTTAAATTATTCTTTTAAAAACATTTGTTAGAAAAATAACTATTATTTTTTTTAAAATAGTACAGACTAATGAGTCTAGGTTTTGGGGCAGTATTTATATTAATTATAAATGCTAACTATCCCCCACATTAATGGATGGACCTATATTAACAAAATTTGTTTATTATAAAGATGTTGAGAGATATTTCTACTTTAAGAAATATTAAATTATTTTAGTTATTGGTTTAATTCGTTTAAAATTTATTTTATTTATTTTCAATTTAATAAAAATTTTTTAGGCTGGAAATGTTAGAAACTTTTAAATAATTATTTAATTTAATAAATTTAGCTAGAAGAAAGAAGCTAATTAGGTTTTTTTATGCATAGGTACTTAATATTTTAATTTTCTTTAACAAGTTTATTCATTAAATTTAAAATATCTTCAAATAATAAATAAATATTTTAAGAGAAATCCAAAATGAGTTAGCTTAAACTATTTTCAAAGCTTATCATTGAAATCAAGTCTAAATTTAAATCAGATTCTATTTTTAGGAAGATATATTATCCTTTTATTAAAGTATTCTGCTGTTTATTATCCAATATGTCATAAGGTATAGTTAATATTTTCTTTTTTGTATCTAAATTAAACACAGCTTCAAATATGTTATTTCTTGCTATTTACTTTCCAATATAATCTGATTTAAAACTTAAGCAATTGAATTCTTGCTGATCTTTTTTTGCTTCCTATTAAAATTGTTGTAAAATTTACTAGCTTAATATGTATTAATTTGTATTTCCATTTATATTTATTTTCATCGTTTTATAATTTTTTTAGAAGAGTAAAGGGCTTAAGTAAGGTAGATCTACTTAATTGATATTTGCATTGAAATTTTTAAAAGAAAGACTTATTTTGTTAATACCAATTATTTGCATCAAATTGCACATCATTTTATTGTAAAAATCTAAATATTATTTATTATTTAGCGAATTATTAGATGAAGTTTTTATTGATTTCTTCAAAGAGAATTTAAATGATTTTAGACTGCCCTTTGCTTTTCTTTTTTATAGAAGTTCATCTATTAAATCCATGTCTTTCTAAGTAATTTAGTTGCTATTAATTTTTATTCCTATATTAGAAATTAAGAAATTAAATGACAACCCTTTCAAAATGCAGTCTAATCCGATTAGCTTATAACTGCTAACAGCATTTATCTAAAATGTTTACAAGATAAAACTATTACATAAAAAGTCTGTGATACTGCTATTAAACCATATATTGCAGCTTTGAAATCCTAGTTTAACTACTTATAATTTACTGCTTAAAGACTACAAAGAGTTTACAAAATGTTAGTAATCTGAAGATAAATACATTTAAGACTGTGTTATGTTTAAATATTTTAATACTTTTAACATTTCGATGTCAATTATTTAAATTGTATTAATCCTGTAAATAATTCTGCTGATAGTCATCATTTTCTAAGAACTACCACATAGATTTTTCTATTCTTATTAAGTTTTGCTTTAGTGTTTTAATCCACAATTGCATCTTTCTATTTTAGAGTTTAGAACTTTTAAATATTATAAACTCTAGCTATTTTATTATATAAAATCTTAAATGTCTATACCAATATTATCGTAAATACTTATCTTTTAAATCATATTCATTTACTTTAATGCTTGTGGAAGAAGTTTTGCACTAAGAGGAGGTAATTCTAAAGGAAGGCAAACTTATACAGAATTAAAGGAAAAGGAACGTGTCTAAAATTTATTATCAACTTATTCTTCATAATCAAGATTATTTTATGATAAAATATTTTCCAAATCCTTTTAAATCAAGTTTTTATTTGCATTTAATCCTTTTTTTGCATTAATTAGCACTTGTTAGGCATACTCGTTATTGCATATTGAGTTAATATGTTTATCAATATCATCAGAAACTAAATCAGCATAAGTATAAATATTTACTTATTTTGTACTTTATAAAGAATCCTTTTCAGTCTTATGATCTGTAAATTTAAATTAGAATAATTCGTTTTAATATATCATCACATTTTCAATAAATGTAAAATGCAGCTAAAGATCGATATAAAAGGATCCACTTTCTCCAATTATCAAATGTAGGTGTCTTAAATTATTCATTTACCTAAAATATTCCTACAACTGTGCTTATAATTTCAACAAAAACTCCTGCGGTATCTCAAAATCTAAAAATAGAAATAAACAACTGTAATTACCCTCTTCACTAATCAAATAACTTAAAAAATCTTCTTAGTTAAACAGAGCTTTAGAGCAGCCAATCAGAATACAATCATCAATCTTAATGATTTGAAAAAGAATTTAGTTGTTTAAGTTACTTACTCCCATTTGATTAATTGCATCTTCTTTTACCATCATACTCTATAAAACACTTACTTTTGGAGGTTGAGTTTAGTTGTAAATACTTTAATTACACTCTATTATAACCATATCATTTTCTTACTAATTAGGACTAATTAATTCTTAATCCTCATAGTCAATTAAGTTTTTTGAAAAAATTTCATCTTCAACTAAATAATTTTGATCCTCACACTTTTACTCAAACTTGTAAAGAGACATAAAATACTTTAAAATATCTACTAATGAAGCTGATTAGTTGAATTAAAAATTAGCGTTTACTATGACACCATTTGAATAGCTATTTTGTTTCAAGTTATTTAGCAAAATATTAGTAAGCGAAGAAAAATTTATTTGATCAGGAGAATTTACCTACAAATAAAAAAATTAATCTAAATAAAGAGGAAATTTTAAAGTATATCCATCTATAAAATTGTAGTTTTGAGTAGACCCAGAAAGCTTGATCTATATTTAAACAATACTTTCCTCTTTTTCTGCAAGTAAATCATTTAAGCATTAAGGAGAATATTACTGCTCTTCTTAAATGTTTACATAAAATTTACTTTTGAAAATGGCTTCTTCAAGTTTTAACATTTTTATTTTGTGTAAATTTAAAAAATTATCAATCTCATTCATTTTCTATAATTTGCACACTCTGTATAATGTGAAATCTTCAGCAAAATAAAAGAAATTTGAATTTATACTCATGTTTAATGCTCTTTCAACAATACTATCGCATAAATTGCACTAAGCTTCGCCAGTTGTTTATCTCAAATTCAAATACTTAGATTCTGCTTTTATCTTTCTAACCTACTAAGTTAATTCATACCTTTATTCACTTGTCATATTACACTCACTTAAATTAAGACTAAAACATGCTAGTTTAATTTTTTGATTAATTAAATTTTGAAGAATTGTGTGCATATCAATTAGAAGAATATCAAACGAATTTTTATTTTTTGGTAGATGGATGTGCAATTGTTTTATTCGAGAAAATCTATCAGGTTTAAGTAGTGCCATTTTTTATAGCTAAGATTGACTGGTTATAAGTACTTTTTAAGGGATATCAAAAAAAGAAAACACTTTTTTTACTTTTTCTTCCTTTCTACCTTTTTAGGAATCCATCATACAAGTAAGCAGATCAAAGAAAGATTTTATCTCACTATCAAACATCCAATGAGATAATATAAAAATATTATATAAAACACTGCCAGCACTAGAAACAAATGAGAGTATAATAAACCAGTTTAAGCTTCCATCACTTTTTGTCCATTCTTTTAATTTAAAAAAACAAATTTAATATCAACTCAACTTTAAAGAGATTATACAATTTAGCATGTAATTATTGATAAATTATAACACTGCCATAGGCATGGCCTCAAAAATAGAAAAAAAGATTTCATTTATTTCAATAAGCTTTCTCATAGTCCTATCCTATTTTGAAAAATTTAATTAAAAAAAACATTTAGTTTTAAATAAAAGTTTATAAGTATATGCTTATTAATATGTTTACTTCGGCTATTTACAAGAAAGTAGGCTTGATGTTGACTTCTAGAATTTGATTTATGTTTTCATTTATAGATTCTGATGCTTATTTATCAGAAAAAGAGACTAAACGATATTCTTTTTAATTAAATAAGAAAAGTTCTATAAAGGTAATGTTATCTGTTAAAAATAATATACCATCGTTAAGAGTTTAGTTATTTTCTGGTTATTCTTCTCTAAGTAAATTCTTGTAAAAAGTTGTTTATTGAGATGCATACCTCAGTAACTCAGGAGTTATAACTACTTCAAATTTTTTAAAAGTATATGCTATCAGAAAGAAAGGAAAAACTTTAAGAGTTTAAAGTAGAGTTATAATGAAGGCATTAAAAACTTAGTTTAAAGATTGTCTCAAAATTAAGTAGTTTTCTTTCAAGCTAACCTTTATAAATCGATAGAAAAATTGGATAATATTTTCTGAATTAGCCAAATATTGCTCTTGAATTCTCCTCTCTTTTTCAATATCTTTTCTCCTATCTAATTTGATTTTACCAAGAGTAACGCTCCATGTTATAAGCATAATAAATGGAGTTACTACTATAAAAAATATCATCAGATACCTCATGTATTCAAACTAAAACTAAGCTTTTATTACATATATAATGTCAGTTACTAAATCCCATAACCCTAAAACTATTTTAGCAAATAAAAGTATTAGTATGCCGATTCTTTGTGTCTTTCTTTTCATTTTTGAATGGTAAAACAATTTATGTAATGTATTTTGTTATGATGTAATGATTGAGTCACTTTTATATTTGATTGAACTTTTATTAATTTTAGGATATCTTTATAAAAATTCAAACCATAATAAATTAAAAAATATATAAACAGTAAAATCTGAAATAATGATCATTGCACTTGAATTATGTATATAATAGAAACTAAATAAAGGAGCTGTAAATTAATAACTAAAAAGTCTAAAATCAATCTTTAAAATGTGTAATCAAACTTAAATTTTATTTTTTATAATCCTATGAATAAATTTAATTTTTAATTTCACATTTATTTCATTTAAAACTGCTTTTAAATATTACCTCAAAGGAAGATTATTATATTTAAATATTATTATCAAGGAAAATAATACTTAATGTATCAATTAATATTATTCATTTTTGATTATAATAAATGCGATTCCTAAATTTTGTAGTATTTTTTTCATTATCTATAAAATTATATGGCATCTATTTAATTAAATTAACTTTTCAATTTTATGGGAAAAATTAAATTACTTTCAAAATCTAAACGGATTATTAAAATAATGTTGAAAAATAGAAAATATTAAACATATATACTGAGTATCTTACATAAGTATCTAAATATCCTCGAAATAGATGACAGTTAGAAATTAAAATTAATTTAATATTTTTAAATATATAATAAAAATAGCAAGAAAATAATAACTGAATGATAGAAAGTTGTTATAATCTTTTGTATATAAATTATATTTTAGTTAAATTTAGAGTTAAAATTATTTTGAATTATTAAATAAATTAATTCAATATTTCTTTCTAATATCTATTTAAATTTTGCTCTGTTTTTCTTAAAATATTCAATATTTTAGAGTTAAATAAAATTAATGAATTTTTGCATTTTGTAAAATTCTAATGAAACTAACAGTTGTTAAAAATGTAAGTTTGAAATTGAAACCAAATTAACTTACAAATAATTAAATAAATTATGTAAGTTATTTGTTTCTAATAATATTTACCAGGGTTTCATATAAAGTATTGGTCAATTTTTATGTTTTGATAATTAAATTTAATCTAAATTTATAAACATATTTTGTTTTTGAAAATTGTAATCATTGTTCTTTATTTAAAAATGTAAATTAGAAATAAAAAATTTACTTTTCATGGTAATTTCAAAATAACCAATTTTAATTTTATATTTATAAGTTAAAAATAAATTTATTCATATCTAAAAAATTTTTCATAAATTAATAACTTTTTTAAAATATTAAATTAATAAATATATTGATTTCTAATAAATAGTTTCAACAAACTTAAAAATTATTTAAGAATATCATTATTCAATTTACATTTCATAAATTTATTTGAAATTTCCTTTTTAAATTATTTTACAAAAAACTGAATGAATCTTAATTTTATTTTAAATTAAATTAATTCTTTTAATTATGTATAAAAAAGTGCATTATCAAAATATTAAATTAAGTTTATTAATTATCTATAATATTTTATCTGACAAAACTAAAAAATTATTTTATCAAATACTTTTTTTAATTATTTTTATTGATATAAAAGTTAAGAATATGTTTTTTAATTCTATCAACTAATATATTTGAAATAAATTTTAAATTTGAAGTAGAATATGTAAATTGTTTCCATTTAATTAGATAAATAATTTATAAATTAATTAAGAAACTTATTATTGTTTACTATTAAAGTTTATATTATCTATAAATAAATATATAATAGACTAAATAAGTAAATTTTATTAATTAAAAATTATTCAAAAGTTATTTTGAAATAAAAAGAATTGTTAAATATAAATAATTCTTCGTTTTCATTCTTATTGTAATTATTTTATCCTTAAACAAAATCACAAATTAATTTGTTGAAAAATTTACTTTAGTAATATTTTTTTATCATAAACTGTTTAAATTTACTTTCTAATATTATCAAATGCTGTTTTTAATTATTTTATATTTTTTTAATAATATTTTGCTCATTATTTATTTTATATTTAAATAAATTTTGGCTTTTTTTGTTTATTGCTTTATAGAAAAGAAAATAGTTTTGATTCTAATAATATTCAATGGCGATTTTAAAAAATATTTCTATTTAAATTTTAAATTAAGATAATTAATTTGAGTCAGTTTGTTTCTTACGTAATTATATTTGATACTTGACTTCTCTTTCTTGAATTTCAGTCTTATTAGTTGGATAATTAAAATAGATAATATTAACTTAGATAGAAAAATTTTTTTAAAATTTTTTTCATACTTTCCTCTTGAAAATCTATTACTCGTCAATAAAATATTTAAAATTTTTTATTTTTTTCATTTAATAATGCCAAAATAATTATTGAAATAAAAAGTACAGTTTTATGCACTATGACCTAAATAGCATGGAATACAAAATTTATTTGCGAAATTATTATTTTTTATTTTATTTTAATAAATTCTGATATTAGTTACAAATTTACGAACTTTATTTTGAATTTATATTTACACTAGGATCATTTTTTACTTAATATGGCCATCCAAGATAATCTAAATATTTAAAAAGACTATGCTTAAGCTTGAATTTAAATATTTCTCTCTCTTTTAAAGCTTTTTAGCTTAACTATTTGAGCCCAATGAACCAAAACATTTAGGGTGAGCATACTCTCTTTGATTTATCAATTGGTTGACTGGATTGAAATTTATATTTTTTAGTAACAAAAGTAAAATTAGATTAAAGGAAATTCAGCTATTTTTAAAGTATAAAGATTTAGAATAAAATTGAGAGAGAAGACAAAAGTATTTTTTTAATTTAACATGGTATATATGTATTTATAAGTATGGATTGCTCATGTGCAATTATTTAAAAAAGAATTTGCTTTTGATTTTAATTGTAAACATAAAAATGAAAAAGAAAAAAAAATTATTTAGTAATCTTATTCATTAAAGTTTCTTTCTATTACAATATAAAAGTGTAAATTCAATTTCTAATTCATATCAGCCAAATGAAATTTATTTATCTTATAAAACAATTTTCTACAGTTTACATCTCATTAATATGCTGTTGAATTTGAACTGAAAGTAGCTTAGAACATTACTTGAAGTTAAGTAAGTTGATCTAAATATTCAAAGAGATTTACTAAATCTATGTCATTTGCTTTATTAAAGTATTACGTAAAGAAAAAACAAATTTCATCACTATATAACTAAAGAGTTATTTGCAAAATAATAAAATGAAAACTTCTCTTGAATAAAAATAATTTGAAAAGGTTAAAAATCAGTTGAATTGGGCATAATTGGTATTTTATGATAAGGAGTTTGCAATTGAAGCACATAAAATGTAAAGAATACTTGCAAATTATAAGTAGAAATAGTAAAAAAGTTTAAGTGGTGAGTACTCTTTTTTATCATTACTTAATTATTTATTTATTGATTCAGAATATATTAGTAAAAAAATATATAAAAGTTTAATGTTTTTCTTAAATACTCAAAATTCTGATTTCTTATGTGCAATCAAATGTAATTAGTAGGTTTAATTTGTCAGGAACCAATTTATGACGTTCTAAATGTATAAATGATATTCTTAAAAAAATTTGATGCACCTTTTAAATTCACATAATAAACGAATCAGTCAAATTTACTAATACTAACTAAATAAAAAATATTTATTAAACAAAAAAGTTAAATTAAAAAAGCATTTATTGATATTATCTAATCAATAAAATCTAAATATCAACTAAACAAATAAAATGAGCTTCACTGAAAATACTGGCAACTAATGCGACTTGTACGTCTTTGACTTCGATTATACCATTATCGAAGAAAATAGCGATACCTGCTTTTATAATCTCTTCGAAAACGGAAAGCTCCCTAAGGAATTAGCAGATGTAGAAGATGAAAATTAATGGACTGCTTTCATGAATAAGGTACTCACATATATCAAATAAAAGGTCGGAGTCACTAGCTAGCAACTTAAGGCAGAACTTGAAAAGTGCCATTTAATTGGTGGCATGAAAGAATTGTTTGAAAAAATTAAATCCAAAGGTAGCGACATCATTATAGTAAGCGACGCTAATTCAAACTTTATCAAGTGGATAGTTGAAAAGAATGAAATATCTCACTTATTCACTGCCATTTACACCAACCCTTGCGTAATTGAAAACGATTAGCTTATTGTCAAGCGTTTCTATGAGTCTCATGAATGCACCTATTGCACTGGTACTCCTAATATGTGCAAGAGTAAAATTATACGTGAGCACCTTGCTAAGTATCCTGGTAAATACGAAAATATACATTACTTTGGAGATGGTTCAAATGACTTCTGCCCTATGTTCCATCTCAAGGATTCTAACTCTACTGGTTATGTTAGATCTGGTTTTGCTTTAGAAAAAAGAATAAAAAATTACTTTAACAATCCTAATGCCGAACCCTTTAAGTGCAAAATGGTATATTGGAGATAAGCCTACGATTTCTTAGATTAAATTTGATTAAAATAAAGTAGAACAAAATTTTTCTTTATAAAAAATTATAAATTTAAAAGATATTTCAGACTTATTATTACATCTACTCTCTATCCTAAATTAACATATATAAATTAAAAGTTATGAAATAAAAAAATATATTTTATATTATATAATCCGTTCAGTCATTTATTATAGTTTTTAATCCTCCCTCATTTCATATTTAATTAATTAATCAATCAACTAAACAAATAAAGTTAAAATTACAATTTATCATTTTGTAGATGATTTTTTAAAGATAAATTATTTCCACTAATTAATAATTCTTTAAGTAGTATTTGATAATTATTTATTAAATTTTGCATACCTAAAAAAAGTTAAGTAAACAAATTAAAAACAAAAGTTAAATTTTTTTTTTTTAGATTTGAATAAATATTTAATAAAAATTAAGCAATCAATATTAACAGCATGAATAAATTTAGTTTAATTTACTTTTAATTTCTTCGGTTTTGTAAACAAAAATTAATTAATTAATTTATTTTTTAAATTTGATATCTTTGAGAAGTTTCCTTAATTTCTTTCGAATTAAAATGAATATTTAAAATTATTTATTTATTCTTTTTTTTTTCATTTTAAATTAAATAAAGAAGAATTATTATAATGTATGTTGGAATTTATTAATAATATTCCTAAAATTTCTCGGAAATCTCTAGACAATTTAAGAAGGAAGATTATTTGCTTGCCAGCTTGGATATTAACTAATTCATTGGCATTGATTGAAATTTTGAAATTGTAAAAATTTATTTTGCAGACTTGATAATATCTAAAAATCATCTATATAAATATAAATTTGATACAACGATATAAATTTAATTAAAAATAGAAATTACAATACACTAAATAGGGGTAACAAACAAGCACATTACATATATACATGAGTCAATAAGAATTAGCAGATATCGAAGACGTTATAGCAGGAGACGTCGCTGATGATTTTATTTAAAAGGATAGAGTTAAAGATAGAAATATTAAAAAGAGACCTAAAAAGGTTAAGAAAGTTGAGGAGGAACCAAAGTAGGAAGAACTTTAAGAACCAGAAGATGATGATGAAATTAAATTTGGTAAACAAATTATTTTATTAAATAAATAAGTCTGAATAATAAATAAATTCTAGAATAAATATGAATAAATTAACTAATATGTTAAAATGTGTCTAAAAGCAAACATACTAATTTAAATTTGAAAGGGAGAATTAATAAATTCATTAATTTTAAATACAAAAAATATTATGTTGAATAAGTAGAAGATGATGCAAAAATAAAATAAACCATAAAATTATAATATGCTAAAAAATTTTTTTGAGTTTTTAATTAAATGCTTTTTATAATGAATTAATATTAGATATGCCTGTCAACAATCAAGTTCCTGGTACTTAAAATGTCTATGTCAAAACTTTTGGCTGCTCTCATAATATAAGTGATAGCGAATTTATGATGGGTTAACTTGCAGAGTATGGTTACAATTTATGTAGTGATCCCAAAGATGCACATTTGATTTTAGTTAATTCTTGTACTGTCAAGAATCCTTCTTAGGATGCTTTCATGACTATTGTTAAAACTTATAAGCACAAAAAGAAACCAATTGTCGTTGCTGGTTGTGTACCATAAGGTGATAGAAACATACCTGGTTTGGAAGATGTAAGTGTAATTGGTATTAGTTAAATTGATAGAGTAGTAGAGGTTGTAGAGGAAACATTAAAAGGAAATAAAGTTCGTTTATATGGCAAAAAAACACTACCTTCTTTGGATTTACCTAAAATTCGTAAGAACAATCTTATTGAAATGTAATTTACCTTTTTGATATTCTAATATTTTAAATAATTCATTTTGTATTAGCATTCCTATTAATACAGGTTGTCTTGGTAGTTGTACTTATTGCAAGACTAAGCACGCAAGAGGCAAGCTTGGTAGTTACCAACCTGAAGCTATTGTTAATAGAGTCAAAACAGTTTGTGAAGAAGGTGTTAAAGAAATATGGCTTACCTCTGAAGATACTGGTGCTTATGGTAGAGATATTGGAACTGATATTTCCTAATTGCTTAGATTAATCGTTGAGGTTTTGCCAAATGATGTCATGTTAAGAGTAGGTATGACCAACCCTCCTTATATCCTTGAACATTTATAGAACATGTCAACCATTTTGAGACACCCTAGAGTTTTTAGTTTTCTTCATATCCCAGTTTAGGTAATTAAATGAAAATGTTTACAAATTTATACTCTCACAAAACACGTAAACTCTGTTAATTAATATTTTATATTATTTTTATAGGCTGCTAATAACACAGTCTTAGAGAACATGAATAGAGAATATACTTGTGAGGAATTTGAATAAGTATGTGACTATTTGCTTAAAAATGTACCTAATATGACTATTGCAACTGATATAATTTGTGGTTTCCCTGGAGAAACAAACGCATAATTTGATGATACTTTAAAGCTTGTAGATAAGTATAAGTTCCCTATCCTAAATATCAGCTAATTTTATCCTAGACCTGGTACAGCTGCTATGAAAATGAAAAAGGTACCTTCTCAAGACGTAAAAATGCGTTCTAAGAAGATTACTGAGTTATTTGATACATTTAAGAGATGGGATCATTTATTAGGAACTACTTAAAGAATCTGGATTAATGACAAAGAAGATAAGAAAGGTGTCCTTCAATTAGTTGGTCACACAAAGTAATATGCAAAGGTTATGTTGCCTTTTGAAGAAGAATTGCTAGGGTAAATTTTATTTATTTAAATAAATTACTAAAATTGACAAAATTAACTATTCAAATAGCAAATCAGTTATTATCAAAGTTACCAAAGTATTGACATGGCACATTGAAGGTGAAATTATTGATAGAAATCCTGAACCAGAAGTAGCTTCTGCTGATTTCTTCAAGGATTATGTTCAATTAAGTGTTTCTTAAACTGAGCAAAAGGTCAAAAAGATTCTTAAATAGCAAGAAGAAGAAGAATAAGAAATGTTAAATAAGCAAAAGGCTAAATCAGACTAATTTTTAAGTGGATAAGATGAATAGCCAAAGAAATCCTTTTTAAAGGAATACGGATTTATAATTATAGCAATATATTTAATTTTATGCGGTTTGCTTAAGATGCAATTAAATTGATTTTATTTGCAGCACTAAAAATAAATTAATTTTTGTACTGTTTTAAGTTAAAATAGTAAATTTATAAAAAATAAAACTTTTATTGCTTCATTAATGAATTCAAAAAAGGGTAAATACTAAATCTTTATTCTTTGTATTCAATTTAATTATTGTTTGAGTATAATTGTAATTTAATAAAGTGGTTATATTTTTTATATTTTCTCAAATATTAGTTTAAAATGAGTTAAATCAAATTAATAAAAATAATTGATTAATAATTAATGTAAAGTTAACATTTTTGGAGGTATATTTTTTAATTTTTGAAAATTAGAGGTTCAAAATAAAATGAATTTCTTAAGTTTGAATAAAATTAATAAATATTTAACCTTTTTTTGATTTTATGGTAATTTATATGGATGTTTTAGATTCTCCTATTTAAGAATATGATTAATAATATCCAAATTTTCATAAAATATGTGTTTATGAATTACTAAGAGTTATTAAAATGAACATATTTATTTTAATAATTATATGTAAAAAAACATTTGGTAGAATTTATAGAGAATGAATGAATGAGGGATAGAAAAAGGGAATAAAGCCAAACTATTATTCTAAAAGATATTCATTCAATCAATTTAAAAATTAAAAATTTTGTATAAAATAATTCAAAAAAAATCAAAGAAATTAACGATTCATTTAATGTTGAGTTGATAAAAATTTAATAGAAATAGTTGATTTCAAAATATAAAATCTGAATTTATCAATAAAATAAATAATATATTCATAAAATTTGATACAATAAGTTTATATTAATCAAAACATATAGATAACTTATAGGATTTTAAAAATAGTTTAATAATAAGTAAATATTTATTGAATCTTTAAATATGGGTAACATTTGTGAGCCTTATTGTGCATGCAACTGCAATTGCGAAAACTAAAAAATACTAAAAGATTGCTAAGAAGGTTGTGGTAACTGTTTATAATGCGAAGATTGCCACCAATGCACGGAATGTGATCCTAGAATGATGAATCCTTGCTTGATCAGAGAAACTTCAAATAAGGAATTAATGATTGTATTAAAAGAATTTGACTTTAAAGGAGAAGCAGAAGATAAATGGTATGGTAAGTAAATTAAAATAAAATAAATTGATTCTGAAAGTATTTATATAGTTTTCTAAAATCATATTTAAAGGGGATGTTTAAATACTTGAGCATAAGATATAAAAAGAAATAGTTGTTCTTAAAATAGTTGAAAGTAGCTCTGAAACAGAAGCAGAGTAAGTTCAGTAATAGTTTATAAGAAGAATTAAGCTTAACCATGAACACATTGTTCGTTTGAGATGTAATAAATACATTTTTTATTTTATTCCTTATTTGAAATGCTCATTTCATGTTGATTTTTGAAAAGATATTTTAAATAAAATAGAGTTTATTTTTTAAAAACTAAATAAAAGTGACTTTATATTTTTGAAATTTATAAAAAAGATATTGTTCATAAGGCAGTAGATGCATTCTGTTCTGTTATCTACAAAGTATGCTCTTTAATTTAACGCTTTTTAAGAGAATTCTCTATTAAGATTTATTACTTTTTGAATATCTATTAATTCAAGTATATTTACATATGTTATTATAAATAAATTAGAGTTATTTATTTTTCGATTATTTGCTTACTGATTTAGCCACAGACTTAAAAAATCGCAACAAGAAGGGATTGTATTTCTCTGAAGATGAAATTTGGAATATGGCATATTGTTTGATAAATGGCATGAAATATTTGTATAGTGTTAATATTACTCATGGATGTGTAAGAAGTAAAAATGTTTATATCACTTAATATGGTTCTTTTAAAGTAGCAGATCCTGGTCTTTTTAACTATGAAGTTAACTATGACATTGTCTTCAATAATCAAGATAACAATCATAAAGGTATTATTCTGTCACCTGCTCAAGTTCATGTAAAGAAGAATATTTTTTCATATATTTTCAAATATTTAAAATAAAAATCATTATAATCATTAGCAAAAATAGCTTACTTACTTAAGTGATCAATTAAATTTAATTAAATAATCTATTAAATTTAAAAAGATAATCTTGTCAAATATGAATTAATAATTAGATAAATATAATGAGATAGCATGATTTAATTATCTAAAATTTATTTAATTAATATAGGGTTTAGAAAGGCATATCGAAACTCCTATTCATGACTAATAAAAATCTGATGTTTTTTGTATTGGAATGGTTATACTTGAAGCTGCTAGCTTATTAAGTGCAGACTCCTGCTTTGATTACTATCATGCATGGGTTTTAGAAGATAAAATTCAAGATAGATTGAATGAAATTAAATCTAAGTACCACGACTCTTTATATTATATGCTTAAAGAGATGCTAACGATTAATGAAATTCAAAGACCTAATTTCCAAACTCTTTTTGAAAAAAATTAAAGAAATCCAAAGTTTAAAACTATTTTGAATCATAATTATTAAGCTTAAGCGTAATTCCAAATCTAAAATCCTGACTAAAGCGATACAGCTTCTGTCTTGAATCAAAGTTATATGACTCACAAGCCTGCTCCTTAAGTATTAAACAGTGTAAAACCAAACAATTTAAATTTGGTGGCAAGTAAACCTTTTGATAATTTTTCTATTATCGATGGAATAGGAGCTGCAGACGATGCTCCAAACTTTGGTATTTCTTAACATTAAAATGCAAACCAAGGCATTGATATATTAGGACTAGGAGGTAATTCAAACTTTAATTTAAATAGCAACAATAACCTCTTAGGTTAGTTTTCAATGCCTCCTCCAATGATGGGATTAGGATTTTCAAGCGCAGGAGTTGGTAATTATCTATCAGGTACATCAGGTTTAGATTTTACTTCTAGTATGGCAGGAACAAGTAATTATTATTTTCTATTATAACAATATACTAAGCTGTTTTTGAATAGAATTAGGAAGGGAAAAAATTAGTGAAAATTATAAAAATGGTTCAAGATATGAAGGAGAAGTGAGAAATGGAGTTAGAGATGGAAAGGGTAAATATTATTATAACAATGGCGGCTATTATGAAGGTTCCTGGAAGGATGGAAAGATGAATGGTAATTATAATTTTAGTTTATTCTATATAATTTTAATTAAAAATTAATTTTTAGGTTAAGGCACTTTGTATTTCCCAGACGGTTCTACTGCTTATGATGGTAGCTGGAGAGATGATTAATTTCATGGTTATGGTACACTTTATAATAACTCTGTTTAGCCACACTAAGGACCATTTGATTATAAAAATTTTAATAATTTGTAAGAAAAATGGTTAAAATATGAGGGTGACTTTAAGAGTGATTAAAAAGAGGGATTTGGTACTCTTTTTGTTTCTAATGGAGAAAGATATGTAGGTGGATTTAAATAAGATAAAATTCATGGTTAAGGCACTTTTTACACATAATCTAATTAAGTTATAAAAGGAAGATGGGCTAATAATTTTATGTCTTGATATATATTATTATTCACTTATTTATTTATATAGTAATTATTTTAATTTAAAAAATTTTCCATATTAAAAAATATTATTTCTACGTAAAAGGCTTATTCAATTGTCCACTATTAATAGTTTAAAATAATTTAAGATAATCTATTTATCAAAAATTTATAGAAAATAAATAATTAAATCCATTTTGTAAATAAGCTTTCAGTATACCCATTATTATCGTTTAAGAGGAAACTTTTCTTAATTTAAAAAAAAGTTTTTAGCAGTAAAATAAATTATAAATCCAAATTTATTTATTAACTATTGTTGAGTTTAAAAAAAGAATATGTTACCTCCAGTGTTTGAACATCTTAAAGTGGTTATAAAAAATAAAATACTTAATGAAATATTTTTATTTTTGATCAAGATTTTAAAAATATGATTTATTTATATTCTAACAAATTCAAAACAGATTTTTATCAATAAAAGCTCAAAAGAAACTACATAATACATATAATAAACTTTATCTTAATTTTATTAAATTTATTCCAAAGATGTTCTGAGTATTTGTGATCTCTTCTCTTCTATTTTCTTCATCTTATATCATAGATATTACAAAATATGGTATGTCTTAAAGTCTGTTTTGATTGAGAATTCTTTTTTTTAATTTCTTCTTTCATTCAAAGATTTTTGAGGATTTTATTTATTATTTATATATTTTTTTCATCCTTTTTTATATTATTTGTTGTTAAATACTTTCTGTATTCATCAGTAATTTTTTTGATTTATTCGAACTTAGATTCATCAGATTTTATTTTGAAACTATAATAAAACATAGAAAGATCTCTTACTAATAGGGATAGTTATGATATTCATCTTTTTGCTATTTTTCTTGATTTCCTCCCTTATTATGTTTTCTTAATCTATATAGTATTATATTTTTATATCCTTTTTTTGGAATGCTGAATAGAACTCTTACCAATTCTTTACTTAATCTTGACTAATAAAGCTGCAATAAAAGATTTCTTAGCATAGTTAAAATGAGCAGAATTATTTTTATTTTTCTTCTTCTTCATTAGATTAGCAAGCATTGAAATCTTTAACATCTAAAAGAATAAAATCTTTACCCCACCAATATTTGATTTTCTCATACATATAAGATATATCTTTATTCAGTTACTATTCCTCTTTTATGAAAATTTAGTCTCCAAAATGCTTATATTTTTGTTCTAGGTTTTTAGTGTATTCATATTCTCTTCCTGACTTGTTTACAATAACTAAAAGATCTGGGCTTATGCCCAAGATACAATAAGAAAGAACACCCAGTATTATTAACGAAAGCTAGTCTAATACTGAGCCGTATTAGGTTACAAAAATGATTTTGTGTATCCCTTTTACATCTTTGATTATCTAAATGATGTTATTTAGCAGGTTTTTGCTCTTTTATTTTCCATAAAATAGACCTTATGTTTTAATGATGGTTAGCCAATTATTTGAGCGGATAATGGAGCCTAATTTTCTGGTTGTATTATCAGCTGAAGTAGAGAAACACTCCTTTCCTAAAATCAAATTACTCAAATAAGACTTACCTACTCCCGTTTTTCCAATCATCAAAGCATGTGTATCATTTAGAAAAATAAGGAGGTGCAGGCAGTAAAAATGATAGACTTGCATAGCATGAGATAATATCTTTATTAATTTTTATTATATGAGCTTAAATTTTTTTTTTTCTTCTTCTTTTATTTAAGATTTTGTAGTTTTTATATATTCAATCTTATTTAATTGTATTTTTAATCAAATTTCAATAGAAGTTCTAAGGTCTGCAAAAAAAATTTTTTAATTTATTTTTTGAAAATTAATTATACAGTTATAAGTTTACCACAAAAGCTCCAAATTTTAATTTTTATCTATCTGACAATATAAATAAAGATTATTGCTAGTACGAGCTACTGTATTAGCTAATCAATTTTCCTAACCCACCCTTGCTTTGTATAATTAAAGTATATTCTGTATAAGTAAATTATGTATAATTAAAAGTGTTTTATGTTTATTGAATTATACTTAATTAAATAAAACACTTTTAATTATAAATAAATTACTTTTAATTTTTCATAAATTAATTAATTAAAAGTTACTGTAAAAAAGTTTGTTTATATTTAGCTTATGAATTAAATAATAGAAAAGCCGTTTTACATTTACATTTGTTTTGATTTTTAAATAATTAAGCGTAGAAGTAGCCAATTCTTAAGTATCTCTCTTATTTTCCTTGATTTGCTCTATAGTTTAACTTATTTATCTAAATAGTATTCAATTTTTTTCTTTATTTGAATATTGAATAGATAACTTATCAAGTCTTAATTATACGGATAAATAAAGCTGCATCTATTGATTGATGAGAGTAGTAAATTGCAGGGCACTATTCATTATCTTTTTCCTCTTCTTCTTTAATTTAACAAGTCTTGAAATGCAAGACTTTCCTCAATCGTTCATCCTCTTATATGGGATTATCGTCTTCTATAAAATTTATTTCTCCTTGAGTTCATTGTTAGTGTATTTAAGTCATCTTCCTGCGTTATTTACAATAACTAAAAGATCCTGGCTTGTGTCCAAGATACAGTAAGAAAGAATACCTAGTATTACTAAGGAAATTTATTCTATTACTGAGTCATATTAGGTTACAAAAATTATTTTGTCTATCCCTTTTGCATCTTTGATTTTATAAATGGTAGAGCCTACTATTGTGGTTTAATTACCAACTGATTGAGCGAATCATTACTTTCATAAAATCAAATTATAGCAAAATGCCATTCAAAAATTTCGTCGTTTGAAAACGACTAGATAAGTGAATGGCATAAAATAATTACATACATTTGTTTTTCATTAATTTATTTTTTAGTTTAGATAAGTTAAGTAGAAATAAGAAAATACAAAAATCATCCTCTTCACATATACTTTTCTAAATATATTTCCATTTAAAGATATCTTAGCAAGCTATTTGAGCATTATTTAGTCAGATTTTGAATAGTAGTACTAATTCTATTGTAATAGAGCAAGCTGATTTGTTAATGACAATTATTACGATCATTTTATGTATGATAGTAACCAACTCTTAAGTATTTCTCTTATTTTCCTTGATTTGCTTCTTTAGTTAACTTATTTATCTAAATATTATTCATTTTTTTTTCCCCTTCTTTCAATATTAAATAGATTTCTTGCCAAGTCTTAACTTTATATGGATGAATAAATCTGCAACCTACCCTTGAAATACAAAAAAAAAAAATATTTAAAAATTAAGTTAAATAGAATATTTTACCATATTACATTATTTTTATATTTAATTTATGAATTGAATATAAAAAAAGCCATTTTACATTTACATTTCTTTTAATTTATTTGAGCACTCAAAAAAAAGCAAATAATCGAAATATTTAATATAACCATAGAACAATAAAATAAAGCTTTTAATTATCATTTTTAGTAAATAATTAAGTGTAGTTAATATATATATATTACCAAATTAAATAGAAGGTAAGGCTATTATTGATGTGCTAAGGAATAATACTAATTTTAATAATAAGCATAATATAAATCAGTCTGTTAGTAGTTTGTTACATAAATATACTTTTCTATATTAGCTATTTTATAAATGTACTATGCGTCTTATTCATTATTATTGTTAGAAAGAAGCTCATTGAAAGATTTGGTTTAGGATATGTAAATCCTGATTATGTTGAATCATCAAAAAAAATTGCTCCCAAATGTAAGATACTTTAGATAATCAATATACTACTATCGCTACTACTATTTATTTTTTCTTTACTATATACATTTGCTCAGGAAAAAATTATATAATTTAGTGCTTATGTTGTTCCTATCTCGTAGATTGGAGAAAATGATCTTTCATTATTAAGATAACTAACACAATAATTCGTTTCACCGTTTATTTTACTTTAAATAATATTCCAAATACACCTTATTTATACGATTAACAAATGCCTAAAATCTCTAAATTTTTTAGCTAATCTAATGAGCGGAGATCAACAACAATTAAGCTTTGAGCAAGCTCCTTAAATTTTTACAGAGCTTTATTTTGAACTGCCTTCTAATAGCGATATAAAATTTAATGCTTTGAATTCTTAAAGTAGTTAGAATTTGGAATAAAAAATATAAAATACAGCAATCACTTGTGCTATATGTCTCTAAGAATTTATTCATAAATAGAGTAAAATAATAAAGCTAAAATCTTGCTAGCATTTCTTTCACAATAATTGTTTAAGGGATTGGGTGGCAGTGAAAAAATCGTGTCCTCTTTGCCGTTAACAAGTAAAATGATGAGGATTTAAAAATTAATCAAAAAGGTCTCTAAGTATTTAATAGCCTGAAATAATGCTGTCCCCTTTTTGTAAATACATGAATATTAAAGTAAGTAATTCACCTCAACTTAATTTAATTGAGAGTTCTCACAAAATTCTTTTACAAAAATCTTACTTAAATTTAAAATCATGTATTTTCTTTAATAAAATAAATTTATATTTTAACAAAAATAAATGAAAATTAAGATAATTGATAATCATATAACTAAAAATACTAACATTATTATATAATAGTATTTATATTAAAGAGTTACTTACCTATATACATACAAAAAAAAGCTTTTTTCAATTTATAATTTCGTTATAAAAAATACAATTATTCTATTATAAAAATAAATAATTTATTTTTTTAAAATTATTCTATTATAAAAAATATTCTATTATAAAATAAAATTTTATTTCAAAAATAATGAGATGCAAGTTAAGTTTTATAAACAAATTTTGGGTAATTTATTAAATTATTTCAAAATTTAAAATAATCAGTTGATTTTAATGTTCTAGTTTCAAAATTTATATTTCTTTTTTTTACTTTTTTAATTTGTATATTTATTTTTGTTTTTTTAAGACTATTTTATAGAAACAAAGATCAGCATTATCATTTTTATTTATTTTAAAGTAGATTTTTTTTAATTTCTTTTTTTTATTAATTTTATAGAGTAGATGAGATGATATATAAACATTGTTTAATGTGTTGTTTTTTATTTTATCGTTTTATTCATAAGTTCTAATTTATATAAAGAGAGTGGAGATTGATATTGAAGTAGTCTGTCTGATTGTAAGGAATGATTCCTTTTTAGGAAAATCTTTAAATTATTTTAAACTTATTTCTAAATAAAATATAGAATTGAAGTTTTTAAAAAGAGATGGGACTTTTTGATTTTTCCTTTATATTCAAATGAATATGAGTGCTCAATAGAATTTGAATCAGGATTGTTTGCATTTTTAAACGAAATTGAATTTTCAGAAATATTTGATTTCACCTATTTACTGACATGATTCATCTTTGATTGAGATGAATTTTTTCGTTTTTTGTTTCCATTTTTTTGTAAAAAACTTATCTGGCTTATTGAAATGGATGGTTCAATAATGGCTTTAATGGCGATTTAAAAAATTTGAGAATGCAAACATGTTTAATGATATCTATCATATTCCTATTCTTTTGATTCTATCAGCTATAATTTTTTTCTCTTGTTTTTTTCAAGATTTGTTTTGTTTTATAATCAATTAAATTATTTCAAAATTGAAGATCTTTCCTTTTTAATTAATTTTTTTAAATTACTTAAAATTTTTATGAAAAAAATCAAGAAATGAAAAATTAAAAATCCGTTAAAAATAAATTTCATAATAAAGTTTATTAAGAAAAATAAACCATTCAAAAACATAAATCATCAATAGCTATTAAGATATAAACAAAATAATTATCAAACATTAAAGAAAAGAAAAAAAACAAGTAAAAATAGTTCTGAAATATTGAATTGCCATATTCATAGTTTTTAAAAATAGAATAAATCCCGCTATTAAAAACATTAAATAAACTTAAATGTACAAAGTACAGTGAACCTATGTTTATTTAATCATCATTTCTCTTAAACAAGAATGATTTGCAGCTGATCTAAGTTTTTAACGAAATATTTTGAGAAAACAAAATAGCACATTTTGAGCAATTCTATACATTCTTCTTTCAAAAATTCTTATTAAAGAATTGGTGCATCAAAAACATTTAACTATCTTTCAATTCCTTCTATGCTTCTTCTGAACAAGTAAGAAGCAAAAATGAACCTATGATGTTATATCAACTTATCAAAAATACTACTTCTCAATTTCTTTCCAAAACTCTAATTTTAAGTAACTTTAAAAAAAGGTATTAAGAAACCATCATAAGAAGCTCAGAAATCCCTTAAAGCAATAAAACATTTTCAAAATAAGACTAAGAAAATCTTCAAAAAACATAAAAAATAAAAAAAAATGAATGCAAAGTTGTAAAAATAAAAGAAAAAAAAGTAAAAGAAAATAGTTTAGAAAAAAGAAAAATAAAAACAGTTAATAGAATTTATAAAAAAAAAGTAAGAAAACTAGAATAAGTAAAATAAAAATAAAACAAAATCTTAATAAATTTAATAAAACCTTAAAAAAAATAAAAATCTTTTATTCAAAATTAAAATAAAAAACTTAAAACAAACCAATAAAAAAAATCTTTTCACCATTCAAATAAAATATTTCTCTTCAGTTTATAAAAAGACTTATTAAAAATAAAAAAATAAATTAAATAAAATTTAATATTAAAAATATTTAAATTTTAAAAAACTTCAAAATTATTTTATATTTGAGTGAGCTGTTTTCCTACAAGATTCATAATCACTTTTTTGTCTTAAAATTTTAAATTAAAATAGAATAAAAATAGAAATATAATTTAGTAATTTATCATTTTTAACAAAAAAACTGAGTAAAAATAACTATTTAGTTATTCATTAAGAAAATAAGTAGATAAAATATCATTTTATTATATTCTTTTAAATTAGATATCTATTTCTAAATATAAAAATAATATTTTCAAATTTTATATGAATTAAATCATTTATTTTTTTTCTTTATATTAGGTTTCTATGCTTTTAATTTAATTTTTAATACTTTAAATAATATTTTTCTAAAATTGTATTATAATTTACTAGTTAACATTGACTAAAAGTATTTAGAAAAAGTCATTCATTAACATATTCTTTATTTTTTTAATTTAGATATTTATTATGAAAATATAAAAATAACTTAATGTATTTACAAATTCTATATTAAATAAACGATTTATTATCCTTTTTTATTAGATTTCTTAGCTTTTAATTTAGTTTTTCATAAAAAATTAAATAAAATTTACATAATATTTCTATTATAATTTATTAATTATTCTTAATATATTTTTCTTATTTTAACTTAATTTTTAATTACTAACAAAAAATAAAGGCTTAAATATTTTTGGAATGTTAATTTTTATTGATAAATTTTCGAAATAATAATTAATAATATTAAGATTAATCCTTCTTTCTTTATATTGAATATTTTATTAGAAATATCAAATTAAAAAGAATATCTTTAAATTTAATATGATTAGTTATTTATTCATAGTATTTTGATATGAAAAAAATTGTGTATCAAATTTATAAAAACATAAGTATTAATTATGCATATTAGAATTTATATATTAAGAAAAATCTATTACTTTTTAATAATATTAAATAAAATATTATTTTCTTAGTTAATAGTTTGTTTTTAATCCTTAGATAAATTAAATTTTAATTATAAATATTTATTTTGTATTGAATTAAGATATAATTAGTTATTATATTAAATTAAATAATAATAATTGTTTTATTAGATGAAATATATTGAAAAGATTTTCTAATAAATTTTAAAAATTAAAAAATTACAATAATAATAATTTACTTATTTGTAGTATTTTGAAATAATATAAATGATATATCATATACTTACTGTAAATCCTCATTTATTAAGGTCACCTCCTCCCAAAATTTTTACCCTTGCCTGGGATTCTTTTTCAATTTTATAAAATTTTAGCCCTTAAAAAATGATGATTTACTATATATACATAAAAATTTAAGTATGTATTTTATTAATTAAGCTTACTTGTGGATTTGTAGATTAAGAAAATTCTATTTCTTTTTAATAATATTAAATATTATTTTCTTATTTTAAATTAATTTAAAATCTATAGCTAAAATTAAATTATATTTATTTCTCTTTATTTTTGTAAATTCAATAATAATATTGCCAACTAAATATCTAATTAAATGTTAAATACTTTTTATTAGAAATATTATAATAAAAAGATAATTCTTTAATTTACAAAGATTAATATTTATAACTATATATTAATTCATTTATTAGTAGTATTCTCAAATGAGACAAATGATTTATAATACTCTGTATGAATTTAATTAATTAAGCATAATTATGTATTTATATATTGAGAAAAATCTATAATTTTTTAAGGATATAAAATAAAATATTCTTATTTAAAATAAATTATTTTTAAATCTATCTTTTAGTATCTATTTACCTTTATTTTTGTATTAAATTTAAAAAAATTAATCTGGAAAATGTAAAAATTTATTAATTTTTTTTAACTTAAAACTTTATAAATAATTATAATTTCTAATAATAAAATTAACAAAGCTAAACAATTTTTAAAAATGATTTTGATTTAAATTTGATAGATTATATTAGAGTGAAGAATATTTATAATTATTTGAGCCTGTTTTTTGTTAAATTGATATTCTTTAAGCTCTATTACTGATTTTGATAGACATAATTGTATTTTGTACTTTTGCTCACCCCCTTCCTTATAAATCTATGCTTTTAGCAATATTTTTAAAATTTGAAAAAATAAAATTATTTTAAAATACTAAATTGCTAAATTAATTTTGTTTGTTTAAACTAAAAATTAAATAAATTGTAATCAATGAATAAAAAATTTGTTTTTATTATTTTTAGATTTAACTATTTTACACAAGTAAAATATAGGAATAGTTTACTATTAATTTGATAATCTTCTTTAAATAATTTTATTTTTTATTCGATAATACTTTCTAGAATACAAAATTTAACTAAATGATATCTTAATAAGCATTTTATTTTTAAATTTTTTACTGCAATTTTTGTAATCGAATTTTTTTTGTTTTTATCTTATTTAAATGTTAAAAACATTGAGATAGATTTACGAAAATGAAAATAATTATCAAAAATAGATAATTAGTAATGAAAAATATTATAATTTTCACTTATTATATTAATATATTTTAAATAGAAATCTATTATTTATGATAGGTATTTTATAAGAAAATTAAAAGATTCAACAATATATTTATTATCATAATAAAATTATATATTTATGTAATTTAATTTACAAAATAAATGCTTGTTTTCAAGATAGTTATCCATTTTTTTTCTGGATACAAATATTGAAAAATAAAAACTATAAAATCTTAAGATTGCATTTTAAAGGGTAATTATAAAGCTAAGATAGTTTATAATTTAATAATTAAAATAAAAGATAATTTAGCATTGAATACATTTATTTTACTAAGGAAAACAGAATATTGAAATAAAAATAATTTTAAAGTTAATTAAAAGTAAATTTAAGTTGGAATTAATAATGTCTTGATGGAAGGATGTATATATTAGTTCTAAATTTTATATGACAGATTTTTTGATTATTTTATGATTCAATTTATTTTATGCGGAATATAATAATAATGCAAATAAAATTTCTTAATATTAAGAAAAAAATTTTTAATTAGAAGAAAAAATTTTAACGGTATTTTGTTTTAGATAAATCAAAAACTAAAAAGAAAGTTTTCATAAATAATTAAGAATTAAAAAATTAACTATCAAGTTGATAAAAAAAAATATTTAGAATTCCTGAAAAATGGAATTATCAGTATAATAAGAGTACATTTAAAGCACGCAAAGTTTTTAAAATAAAAAATGAATCGATAGGAGTTTTCTCCATTTTAGTTTTTAACATTTCCAGACGTAGGTGCTTTAAATTATTTCATTTTTATACTTGATCTTTAATATTATCATCATATAATATTCGGAGTATCAAAACAAAATATCTAAAACTTAGTTAAATAGATCTAAGTAAAAAAACTATTACACTGTCAAAATTAAAAAAAAATGAGGAATAGTTTGATGATTTAACACAATATTGACTTCTTTTCTTTAAAATATTCTATTATACCTATAAAATACTAATTGAGATGATGATATAAAATGCTGCAAATAAATGATATAATATAAACAATAAAATAAATAAATAAAATATAATTAACTAACTAACTAAATTGTATATGTCTAAATTACTAATTACTTCTTAAAGAAGAAAAATAAAAAAAACAATATAAAAATATCTAAATCCTATTAAAAATAACTAAATAAATAAAAATAAACAAACAAACAAAACTAAAAAATATTTTAATACTGGAATTAAATAAATAATTACAACCCTAATAAATAAATAAAATTAACAAAAAAATACAAAATAAATTAAATGATAATAAGAAAAAATAAAAACAGTAGTTAATAGATAGATGAACCAAAAATTTTTTTAATTAATTGCATTTTTTTTTTTCTGTTAATATTGTAATAATTAATTTCTAAATTATTAATTTAATTAATTTGATTTTCATAAAAACTTTCAAATCATTATATATCCTTATGTAAAATTCTGATTTAAATGTTAAAATTCTTCATTAATCAAACAAAGAATTAAATTTTCTTATTTTTCATAAGAAAAAGCCATATTTATAATATAAATTCAAAAAAAATGTTTAATTTTTTTAATTTTTAAAAGATTTTCTTTATAATTGCAAAAATTATTTAAATTTTACTAAAAATAAAATAATTTTAACTTATGCCACAGAACTTACTTATTTGTGATAACAGTATTGATTTATTCTTTAGATTATATATTTACTTTTATCAAATAATATTTATTATAAAATTTATAATAAGTTGAAAGCACATTTTTGTTTTATAAATGTTAAATAAAACAAAAATCTTTTGAATTATCTTTAAATGAATTAAATGAAGAAAGATCTGAAATAAATAATAATAAATATGATTTTAATTTATGTATACTAAAAAATTGATTTGGTTAATTTTGATCTTAAAACTTATTTTTATAAATAACTTTTATATTTAAAACCATTCAATGCTTTTTTATATTTATTTTTAGATATTTTAGCAATTATTTATTGAATTAATTCTAATATAAGTGCTTTTTTATATTCTATTTATTATTTAAAATTTTAAATATTAGAAATATCTTAATAGTAATTAGTCCTCTTTTGAAAAATGCTAAATAAAACTAAAATTTCTAAGAATATTTTCTAACTAAGAATAATTTAAACAAAATAATGACAAATACGATTTCAATTAATGATAGATAAATATCTTAATTATGATAATTAAATATTTTAATGTGCATACTCATTATTTACGAAATATTTTTAATAAGATTTATTTATATCTAATTCGATTTGAATTCTAGCTTTCTTTAAAAATTTGAATAAAAGCTAATTTCATTAACTTTAATAAAAATAATTTTTTATTTATTGTTTATTATTTAAAAGTTTTAATATTAGTTTCATCTGATTAAAAAAGCTATATTTAATTTAGTTGTAAAAAATCATTTATTTATATAAATTACATATCTAATTTTTAAAAAAATTTTGTTTATATTATAAAAATAAATCAAAATTACACTGAATTTGTGAAATAAAATAATATTTGATGAGCTAAAAAATGTTGCAAATTAATTTAATTCTACTATTTGAATAAAGGCAGTGTATTTATAATTAAAATTTATTTGAGGGTAAAAAGAGTTATTTGTAATTTATATAAATTATAAGATGATATTGATATAATTTTCAATAAATAAGAAAAGATATGTTTTAATGATACAGAATATTAAATACTAAGAATATACATTTAAGAATATAATTGTATTGAAATTAGTAGAAACTTAAGATAATTATTCATAGATTAATTAATTGATCTATTGATCCATGAATTAATTAATCATGTTTTATAAAAGTGAATGAATTTCTTATAAAATATTAGTAAAATTAAAAAAGTAAAGAATATAGGATAAATTAACACAATGAATTTATTATTAAAAGCTAGCTAATATATTTCAAGAAATAGCTTCCCTGTTAATAACATTAGATCATTATTATAGGGTTCAGTCTATTCATTTTCTTCTTGCATTAAATAAAGACCAAATGATGTACCTACTCATAGAAACGAATTATTGCCTTTTACTTTAAACAACTTATGGAATAATCCAGGTTTGATTTTTCAAAATTAGACTATTTGATTCTTTTGCATCTTAAACATCAAAATATCTCTTACAAGGTTTAGAAAAGATTTTAATTTTAAATTTAAATAGGATATAGAAGAAAAGCTAAGAAATTAGGTAGAGGTATTGGATCCGGAAAGGGGTAATTGATTTAAAATAATTTTTATTGCTTTTGATACAGATATTAAAAATTTTTCATATGAAAATTGTATGCAATATTTTAATTCCTATTTAAATATGCAAATTCTAGAAAAACTGCAGGAAAGGGTACTAACGGTCATAATAGTAGATCTGGTGGTGGTGTTTCTCCCAGATTTGAAGGTGGTCAAACTCCTTGGTTCAGAAGATTGCCTAAGTTAGGTATTACAAGAATGTAATAAATTTTTTCAATTAAAACTATTTAACACAATTCTTCTATTTACAAAAAATCTTTCCACCTTATTTAAGTATATTAAACTTCTATTATTAAGTGAAATTCAAAATAAATCAAAAATTAATTATAAAATATATTTTTTTATTATTATTTTTTCAATCTACATGAGAAAGATGTGTGTGTTTATTTAAAGCTATTTTAAAATTTAATTAATAATCTTAAAAAAAGAAATAAAGAACGTCCTAAAGCCATAAATATGAGTTTAATTATGTATGCTATTCACAAGGGAAGAATAGATTCTACTAAACCTATTACTATTAAAGTTCTTCACGATGCTGGTGTATTTAGTACTGCCAAATACGGTGTTAAATTAGTTGGTAGAGTAAGTTATATTAAATTAGGAAATTTTAATAAAATTAAATAAATATAAGCAAATTAACATAAAATTATAAATAAATAATTATTAATATTGTAAAGGGTTTGAAAACAATTGATAGACCTCTTCATTTTGAAGTGAGTGATGCCTCTGAAAATGTTATTAAGGCTATAAAAGAAAAGGGTGGTAGTGTTAAGTGTATCTATAGAACTCCTCTTCAAATTAGAGAACACGTCTTCCCTCAAAATTATCCTATCAACTTAAGATCTACTATTCCTCCTAAGAGAATTGTTAAAAAAATGGAAAATATTAGAGAAAGAGGAGCCGAAGTAGAATTTAATGTTCCCAAATGGCACGAATAGAATGTTAAAGAAATCTTGGAAGATAAGAAGATCAAAGAAGAAGAATTTAATCTTCCTGTCCCAAGATTCCCAGGTTCTGGTAAAGATAAAATTAGAATTAGAAAGCCAATATTACCTAAGCAAATTAATTTCAAGATCTGATAAAGCTTCTGAATAAATAAATCGTATGCCTGAAGAAGTTTATTGTAGAGTTTGTTAAAATTCCTTATTTAAATTTAGCTCAAAAATAGCAGATACTCTTTAATATATTCAATAACTAAAGCTTAAAATGAAATATGATCTTAGAATCAAGCTTATAAACTTCAATATAAATTACAATTAACTTTATTGTAAAAAATTGCATATTCTCTTAATATGTTACATCTTGACCTTTTTTCAACTTATTCATCAAATAGGAAATATTTAAATATAAAATTTTAATGTTTTGATAAATTTTCATTTTTTTTCTCAAAATAATTGAAATAAAAATTTTAATACACATTTATCTCTATTAAAATAAATTATCCTTTTTCAAGAAAAGCCAAAAATAGAAAACATTTTACATATTTTTACATAGATATTTTATTGAAAATAATTTAACATATTTTAATTTAAATTTTTAGTGATTTTTGTGAAAAAAAAGTAAATTAAATTTTTTTAGTTCATTAATAAAATGAAACATTTTTAAAAAATTTGGTAAAAATAAAACTAAATTTAAACTTGTTGATGAAAGCAGATTTATAAAAAATTTAATTTAATAGGCTTTAATTATAGTTAATTTTTGATATTATGAAAATGAAAAAATATTTTTTAAAATTTGGTAAATAATTAATAATCTTTTAAATTTATTTTTGCTCCAACTTATTTTTATTTAAATAATTAATAAAAAAATCATTTTATAAAATTAAAAGAGATATTTATTCAGACACTTAAAAAAGCAAGCTGTTACTTTTATTAAAAAAATAAAAGAAAAATGAAATAAAATCAACTATTCCTTGTTAAAATTTTATACAAAAGTCAAGATTAATTAATTTTTAACTTTATTTCATAAATTAAAAAAATTTATTTTATTTTACAAATCATAAAAAGGATCTTAAAAATTTGGCAAAAGCTACAACTGATAAACTTAATCCGTATTCTTTATAAGATAATTTTTTTTCTGTTACATCTTATGAGTAGTTAAATTATCTTTCGTTTTCTATATGCAATTCCTTTGAAAATTTATTACATTATGAGTAAATGTAGAATTGCAATTCAGTATCTCTTTAATAACTTCTATTGCAATAGTTACTGCTTCCTATAGCTGTAAATACAGGATATGGATTAGAAACATAATTACTTTCACCATTTTATACCTAGTTTTCATACAACCAAAGCCCCTTTGAGTGAAATGTCCACTATCCTCTTGAATACTCATTAATTCTAATATTCTTTCTGTTAAATTTTAAGGCGAGCTTCAACAAGTTATACTCGAAATATCTATAAAAAAATGGAATGTGCTTTTTTACTCTTCCTCCTTCAAAGAAGCCATTAGCTTAAGGAGCCGCTGTTAAAAGATCAAGTTAATATTAAAATTTGCTATTCATTATTTTTTGGATTATTTTATCTGTAAAATTCATATATCCACTTGCAAATTTAAGTTAATAGCCTTCGTTACTTCCAATATAATCTAAAAATTCTAAAAAGAATTGCTCATCTTGTATATGATTTATTGCACTGAGTTAAATCTATATTTTTTAATTTATTTGTTAATTAGCTATATATTTTTTTTTATTTTACAGTAGGGAAAAAGTAAACTGGTCCACCTAGCTCAGCTAACTCTCCACTCTTTCTTTTATCTTCGTAGAATAGGGTATCTTCTAGTTTTCTCATGATCTAGTGTATTTCCACTTCATTGAAGCTGTTTTAAAGTCTATTCAAAATTTTTTTTAACAAATTTTTCAAAAAGTTTATTATTTTTTTACAGTTAAGTAGCTTTTTCTTTTTTCTCTTATAGCTCAAGCGAAATTTATTTATTTTCTTAAAAATAATTATCAGGAGTAATATCAATAATTTCAGGTTCTTCTTCTTCTTCTACTTATTATTATTAATCCTCTTAGTTAGTTTCATGTGAGTCTGTCACTTTCGAATCCATATTTTCTTGGTTTAAAATTGTCTATATATTTATTGATGAATTGATTATTTAGAAATAGCTTAATTGATTCAATTACTTCTTCTGAATTTTAAGGTTTTAAATTTTAGTCTGTAAAAGAAATAGTTTTAGGCTCGATTTAATTAGAATATAAGAACATTTTAAACTGATTTTTGAAAACCTTAATGAATTTTTGTGTTTATTTGACAGGATTTGGCTAATTGTTAAAAAGAACTAATTCACCAGATTCGTGAATTTAATAACTATTATTAGAGATGACATCAAATAGATCTTGTAAGTAATTAGCTAATTCAGGAGCATTTCTGATATAAAAATATCTATCTTGCCTTTCAACAAAATAATCTTCACTTAAATTAGCCCTAAATAATATGATTTATTAAATTTACAAGCTTACACTTAATTTTAAAAATAAAAATTAAAAACTTAATTAATAAATACCCTGTTAATACAATATCATCATCAAATACATAGAATTTCATATGGTGAACTCCGAAGATTTCTCTTAAACCACTTTCACTATCAAGAGTCAATATTTTATTAGTAGAAGGATTATAGTAAAATGCCAGCTTTACATTGTTGTTATGTAGATTATCTCTTTTTAAATTCTCTACAAGAGTTCGAGAACTTTCTTATCTTTTGTTAACACGATTACCTTTAAGTATTTAATTAAAAAAAATGCATATTTTATTTTCTATTTAGATGAATTTTTATAGTTCGAAATTTCTATTAATTTTTAAGAACCTATGTACCTCTCATGTAATCCATTAGCATTCCTACTTTAAGTTTTTTGTTTCTTTTTATAGAATTATCAATTTAAGCTACCAAATATTTCTCAAGATTGCCTGTCCCGAAATAAAGGGTGCTCATCAAGATTCTTTTGGAAGAATACTTTACTCCTTTCTATTAATAATAGCATAATTTTTACTTAATTACTCTATAAAAATTATGAAAACTTAATCAATATGTATATATTATGTGAAATAATTCATCACAAAACATCTTAAAATAATATTTTTTTTACATGAAGTTGCAAATAAAAATCTATAGGCTCTTGCAAAATTTCTATTTGAGATGAATAAAGTTTAAAAATGGGCTGTTTAATCTTTTCAACATGAGATTTGACAAGAAAATCTAGTATACTTTTCATTTCAGTTATGTATAAATATTACTAATTTATTAATTTTTTAAGAGTATCTAAAAAGATATTTATTATGTTTAATTCACTTTAAATAAATTTTGGTAGAAATAGCCTTAAGCAATTAATTTAGAAATCATTATCATATGATTGTAAAAAAAATGGCCTTATTATGCTAAAAAGAATATAAAATTATTTGCTATTAAATTGATATTATGAATTGATTAAAAAAAGGTTTTTTATTATAATACATACATATCAGATATTTAAATATAAATTTAACCTTATTGCTTAATTAGCATTAAGGAAAACAGATATTAATTTTATAATATTTATAATAATTCTTATTTGATTTATTTAAAAGAATATTTTTATTTAATTAGTTTTTTAATAGATTTTATTAATACCGAAAAATTTTTGTATTAGAAATTTTGAATTTATTTTTGCTTTTAAAACTTAAGAATAGTTAGCTTCAATAAAAGATTCCCTAGCAAAAATATTACCACTTATCATACCTTTTTAATTAATAATAAAAATATTAATTTATTATTTCAAATCTTACAATATTAAAATATAAAACATACCATCTAGCTCTCCAGTTATCCAAAGATTAGTTGATAAGCATATTACAATGCATACTAAGTTCACCATCGTTTGATATATTTGGAGGATTGAATCTTTGTTCTAAATCGAGAATGCATTACTCACCTAAAATATTTAAAATGTGTTAATCTTTTTTTATTAAAAAACAAGTAAATACCTTTTTCAAAACAAGGAAGAGTTAAACCATGTCCAGAGTAAAGCATTTTTACTAAAATTAATATTTTATCTTGGTGCTTGCAAGCTGCTTAGAATCCCTAAAAGAATAACCTTCTGAAAGTCTAGAACATATCACTTTCAATACCACCAAGAATTGAAATATAATCACTTAAAAGCTTAAAAGGTACATTTTATTCAATTGAAAGACCTTTTCCTATTATTAAAATAATTTATAAATTTTATCATTAAAATTTAAATTTCATTTGTTTTTATTTTAAAAAATAGAGTCAAATTAAATAAATTAACTTAAATCTCTTTTTATTTCATATTTTTTAATTTTAAAAACATTCAATAAATTATTGTTAATTCCTTTATTTTATTTAGGTAATTTAATTAATTTTAAACTTATTTGAAATTTGATTTTAGCTTGGTTTAAGTTTAAGAAAATATTTATTTTAATTTATGCTAATATTACATGGAATTTTATAATTAATTAATTAATATTTACCTGGAGCATTTGATAAAAAGAATCCAAAATCAATATGTATTATATGGCCATTTTTGTGTAAAAGAATATTTCCATTATGTCTATCTTTAATTTGTAAGAAGTAGCAGACTAAGCTGTATGCAGCTAGAGATGAACAGAAGTTATATTGTGCTTTTTTAAATTGGCTTCCATAGTAGAGTTAGAAAAAGTGACGCAAATCTTTAATTTCTTTGTAACTATGAATTTATTTGAGAAGACCATCTAAGGTGATTGAGTTTTTTACCATCTCCAAGATACCACTTTAAGGACCAAGAGATACAATTTCATAAGGAGTCAATTTTAAATCGAGCTCTTCCATTTTAAATATCTAATCAAATTAGTATATCAGCTGGACGGCAAATTACTCCTGCTTTATATTATCTCCAGTCTAATTTTAGAAGTAGAAAATTTTATTTTTAAACAATAACAATAAATCATTTAAATATTACTTTGACTATCATATGCACAAGTTTCCAGCTTTTGAAGTGCCCAAAAGGTGAATGCTTTCTTATTCTAGCTTCTTAATCTCTGGAGTCTTCTCCGAACAAATTTTTAAGTCCTTTGAACTTATCGTCATTTAAATCTAAAACATCTGAAACTTAATTATTATATTTTTTGGAAGGTTTGATTGACTCTACAGATTATGGGATCGATTCGCTCTAATTCCTATTAGTCTGATTCAAATTGCTTTCAGAATATTCATTTGAATTATTTATATTTATTTCTTTGTTATTTTAAGGTATGGAAATATTCTTGTTGGGATCATTATTTAATTCTATTTAACTTGCACTCTACTATGCTAAATCCTTCAAATTATAATGAGAAGGAACTCTCATACCTTTTTCATAAACACAAGAAATACCCGAAACTTCCTAAATATTTCAATTAATTTTTATATTGAAGGTTTTTTTAAAATTATATATAATATTAAAGTTACTTCGTTTTGTATGCTTTCTCCAAATGATCTATGTCTGCTGGATCCAATAGTAAGCTTATTATTGTTACTATTTCCATTTTAGGCAATGCTTTATGAATTAGGCTTTGTGACATCCAGTGTTTTTGATTAGGTTCTAATATCTAAAGTCTTTTTAGTTTCTGGATTTCCAACTTCACTTTTCAAAGATTACATTATTACTTAAGGTTAATCGTCACTCTCTGATTTCCTATCAAGTAATGCAGCATTTGTACTTAAGAAATCACTGCTGTTTCCTATATCTTTTTATGATAATTTATTAAAATTAAAATTAATTATATTAATTTACTCTTTTTAGTATTTTAATTAGGCTTATTACCAGTTTCTATATCTTTTACTACAGATTAATATTCTTAATTCTATTAATAAATGAAATTATTTCATTTTTATTTGGTTTTAATTCAAATTACATTAACAGTTAATGGCTAAGAGAGTCTTTCATCATAGCTCCACTTATATCTTACATCGCCGTTTTTTAATCTTTCCTAAGTATAAATTATAGGAGAGTTTTAGTCTACTTTGCTGGGTTCTTCTGAACGATAAAGCTCCAAGCAAATATAGAAAGGACTTCTTTCCTTAGTGGAAAATACTTTGCATTCCTCTGTGACAATGTTCAAAACAACATGATTACGATAATTATCTGTTTGAAATATAATTAAAATATTTTTTTTAACAAAAAAATTTTCATAAATTATCAGTTTAATAATGATGACAATATACAATTTCATTATTTTAATGAATTAATTATCTTACTTGCAAAGAAAGGTACATAAACTGCAGCTGGTAGTTGCTAATTTATTTTTTACAATTCATAACGTAAGGATACAATTTTAGGATCAGAAAATTTCAAGTTATCAGAAATGTCCATTAAGTCATTGAAAAATTAAATTGTACTTAAAAAACCATTATTTAAGTCATGCTCCATTCCATTACCATTAATTTCAGTTTCTTTATTCAGCTTTTGGTTTTCGGGTGGAATACCATTATCCATGTTTTCTACTTCTTAGCTAGATTCAACTCTTTCTTTAATCTAAATAAAATCCTGGATGTTAATGTAATTTTATAATGAAATGTCTTCAGGTAAAATGTTAATCTTATGTCTTTAATAATAGGAAGTTCCATAAGATGAAATCACTTCCTGTTTTATTTTCATGTTTGCTTCATTTGAATTTCCATTATTTGATTTATTCAGCTTATAAGGCACAGCGTATTTTTTTCCCATAGCAAGATTTTCAACCATTTCAGCAGACATTAATTGCTTACTAGAATAAAATTCTACGAAACTTGAGAAAAACTCATTTAAAACATTCCATACTCTATTCAAAAAAAAAAAATTAAAAATTTTCAAAATCATATTACTTAAATTAAAATTCTATATTAATTATTATTGATCCTTCCTTATCTACTTAGTCAAACATATATTTTAAATAATTAAAATTAACTTACTATGGAATGTCTTGAATCTAGTTTTTGTTTACAGTTTGTGCAACACTTTTTAAATAGAAGCACAGCATATGACCAAAGAAGAAGTCTATTTTACCTGCCTTCTTTAGGAATTCCTTGAGGCTATCGTTTTTAAGTTCTTCGTGAAAGACGAAGAAATTACAAATTTAAGGGAGATAGAACTCTAAGTCATCTCTCCAAATATGCTTTTCAGATAAATCTGGATTAATTCTATTATTTAGGAAATGCATATTAGTATTTATGATTATTAAATGATTCTTTTACCTTGTTTTATTAAGAAGCTAAAATATCGTTTCTTTGTCATCATCTATGTAGAGTCTAATAAGAATTTACAAAGGATCTTCTATCTAAAATATAATAAATGCGAATTCATAAAAACATTAATCAATCATTTAAAATGTAATGCCATACTGCGTTGTCTTTTTCAGATTTAAATTAGGAAATTAATCTTTTCGATATATCTTTTCTATTATTAGATGTGAGAAGACTTTTATCTTCTTCCTATTTAAATATTAAATGAATATATTAACTTGTAATCTTAAGCATATAATGATAAATTTTTATTATTGGCTATGATATGAATTATAAAATACTTGACAACATCCAAAGCATTTACAGCAAAATATCCTTTAGATAAAACCTAGAATTTTGTACAAAAAAAAATGAATTTAAAAAATAAAAAAAATTATCAATAATATTTTGAATAATTAAAATATTGAGAATATTGCAGTAAGTAAACAACTAAATACCATAGGTTTTTTTTCCACGAATTTATATCGGCGAATCTAAAGACTGGTCAGAGCTAAAAATATTTTTATTTATCATGATCCCTTACTATGATTTGTTAAATTTGAAGCTTATTTATTCTACGTTTTAAATGATAGACTGACTACTTAGATAGAATTTTGTTCGATATATTTTTTAATTTAATAATATTTATAGTGAATTACTTGTAATTGATTCGTTTAAGAGTGTAAAAGAAACAAAATCTTGTTAAATCATATAAAAAACATTATTTATTTTCTTTTTATCAAAAGCAAAATCTTATTAATCAATAGGAAATGCTGATGAAAATATATTGAGTCTAAATAAATACAAATATATAATTTTTTTCTTTCCCTATAAAAGCTCAACATATTTTTCTAAATAAATCTTAAAGTTTTTACATATTGAATTTAATGTAAGTATAATTAAATTGCAAAGTAGCAGTTTATTTGTCGTGCTAAAAATATATTTAAAAACTATTACAGAACTTTAACTATTTTTAAATTTTTCATGTGTATCTTATTTTTAAACAACTTAAATAGAGAAATCTTTTTAAATTCTAATTTAATCTATTCTTTTTCTCTTCATTAGTTTATTTATTTCATATTATTTAATTGAATTTAATAACCAAATAAATGCTAATTATTTTCTGAATATCAATTTTTTTCCTTTGAATTGATATGAGTTTGTTTTTCCTTAACAATAAATTCTTTCATAAATTTAGTGAATTAGGTTGCTTTTTTTTTTTAGTAGACTCCTGTATGGATATTATAAATAAGTAACTCAAAATTAATATCAACTAAATTATAACAAATTTTATAAAACTCAATTTATTTTTTCTCATAAATTTCACTATGCTCATAAGTAAAAATTGTGAGCTTTTTATTTATTCTTTACTCTTACAATTTATTTTAAATTGAAAATAAATTAAGCAAGTTAAACTAACCAAATTAATACCCTTTAAAATAAATTATTTCCTGATAGATCAATAATTTATTTTATTAAGTAATTTTACTTTTGCTAAAACATAAATTACTTTTTAAACGTTTAAATAATTAGTATTTAATTTTTAAATGATTAACAAGTAATAAGCGAATTTTAAATCTGAAATTTTATTAATGGTTTTAGTGTTAAAGGCAAATAATATTAGCCATTTAATTTATATTGTTAGAAAAATTAAATAAATGATGTTAACATGAATTAATTTATCAAAATAATTATTAAATGTAGGATTGATTAGCTATATACTTAAAAGAGTATTAGTAAGGAATTAGAATACACGTACGTAGTATCATACAACAACACATGACCGCTGGTTGGATAATAAGTTATAAAACGGTTTATATTTATAATTGAAGGCTATATGATGCAGTATGAAACAATGTGGTATATGATTTAATTACACTTATTAAGCTTGCTTGCTTTTTTAGATAGATAGTTAATACTGCCTTACTCTTTCTTTTACATTTTAAAATATTTCTCAAATAAGGAAGAGGAAAGGTCTGATCTTCTTTAATGATTCCTTTTCATCAACTAAAACAACTTCCTTGTAAACACCGTCGCACTTAATTTCAGCTGTTTTTTACATAATTTAATTTATTACACTATTTGTTAAAAATACTTAACTTTAAATTTACCTCTTAAATCATAGAAGTAGAAGGGTTCACCAACTTGATATCTGAATTTACCAGGAATAGGCATGGTCTTGAACTTAAGAGTCATGGTGGCACCAGATTCAACATCACCAAACTTGAAGAAACCTTCAGCTTAAGCAGTATCGGTGTTGAAGAATTACCAGGTCTTGTTTTAGTATTCAGGGAACTTTTCAGGGCAAAGATAACCAGGAAGATATTCAAATTCGTAGTCAAGAACGTGGATGGTTTCTTCGTTGAAATATTTAGTGATTTCAGGATTTTAGTAGATCATATCTCTCAAGTAGCTGGATTTATCAAAAAAAATAATTGAAATTCAAAATTCTAAAAATATTAATTGTAAAACAATCAAACTATAAAAATTAGTCATCTTATTCATTTTTTTTATGTAAAGTGAATCTATTGATAGATAGATGGATGGGATGGATGCTTAAAATAATGTGAATAATAAGTATATTAACAGTTAAAATTCTTAAGATGAATAACAAGAAATGGTGTGCCAAAACAAATTGCATTTTAAAATTATTTTATTGACTGGATGACTAATTTCACTAAATTTACAAAATCTGCAGCATTAAACTGATAAAAAGAAATCTTTAATTATTATTGAGTTATTTGCTTTTGATCCTAAAATAGACCTTAATTATCAAATAATGATTTTGAGTTGCAAAAATCATTAGTGAATCCTATATCTAAATTAAACGCATATCTTGTCAATTTATCAATTAATTTATCAATTTTTTATTCTATAAAATGATGCATGTGAATAAAGCATTTACAAGAGCTATTTCACCATCTTTTATTTTGCTTTTTAGTTTAGTAATCCCATTTGCTTATCTAAGATTTATTTTCATTTTTATTTGGCTCTTAATTTTTATTCTTTTTCTTAGGAAAAGATTAATGAATTAGATTAATTGATTACGTTTCCTTGAAGTCAGGGTCAAGAGTCTTATCTCTAATTCTGGTGTAAGCAAGGAACAAGGGGAAAGCTGCCATAATCTAAGTTTTAAATGTTAAATTTTAAATTTGCAATTGAAAAGCTATTTCTTAATCACTCTCATTTCTCTCTTTTTCATTAAATATTTTAAAAGCAGCTTATTGCATTTAATTGTAAAAAATAATAAGAAATAAAGGCCTAGTGTATCTTTTTTTACTTTGACTCTTCAATAAGGAAAATAAAATCACATGATAAATAAGTAGTTTTAATCTTCATCCAAAACTTGTAATAAAATGTTTTTATGCTCTCCTTATGCCTTTTGTTTGCTTGTTTGTTAGTTAGCTTAGTAATATTTTGTTGTATTCGCTATTTTGCTATTCGCTTTTGATGAGAAATGGAGTATGCTTAAGAAATATCAACATTGATAATTGATTGCTATTAAATGTTTATCATACTTTGAAACCAAGAGCGAGATCAGCAAATTAGTAGAAGAATAAGGACATACCAGGTAAGAAATAAACATTGAACTTATCAAAAATTCTGTGACGTCTCTACCACCACATATTCATACCAGGGAGCCATCTGTCAACAAAATCTTTGTAATAAGCAAAGTAAATGGGTGGGACATCCTTGGAGTCTTAAGGCTTTCTAACCTCGGTGTGTTCATAATCTCTGGGATAAGTGTAGTAAGAATGCTTCCACTTGTATTCCCATCTCTTATTGTAAGGATTATCGCTGCTGAAGCCCATTTGATTATATTGAGTCTTCATAGCCAAAGAACTTTGAGTCAAGTTGGCTTATCTCAAATTCTTGGAAATGAATGCAGTACTTCTATTGATCATTGCTAGCTACTTCCTATGAAAAAATTTATATTTCTTTGTTTTATTTATTAATAAATTATTTATTTTGATTTTCTTTCCTTTTGATTAATTTCTTTTTTTTTCCTTTATTTTGTGCTTTCTTTCTTTCTCTCTCTCTTTCTTAATTGATTTTCTTTTTTCCAATGTCTTTAACTCAAAATATGACAATTAATTAAATCATTCATTTTTTTATTCAATTATTCACATACATACTCGCTTAGTCATTCATATACATTAGCACTAATTAAGCTTTTGATATTTATTTGTAAATATTAAGAAGAAAAATAAAAAGTGTTCAGAACTATTATGAAATATAATTAAATAAATATTTATATAAATGACTAATCTATGCAAGAAAATGAAAGAAAATGATTCATTTTGCAAGTCTTTTAATTGAAAACTGATATTTGGATTATAAAAGTGTATATCTATCTATCTATTTATCTATCTATCTTTCTTTGTTTCTTTGTTTCAAAATATATTTGAATTAGTTAATTTTCATTTAAATATCATCAAAATATTTTAAAGATTTAGATATTATGAATAATGCTAAGAATCTTTCTAAATGTTTCAGCAGCACACTATCAAATTAACACTCTTAAATTGAAGGCTTACAAAACAGAAAATTATTAATTTTAATTTAATTAATATAAATCAAATAAACACATTTAAAAACAAATCAATATTTTTTAAAATAATAAATAAATTATTCATAATTTTATAATCGTGTTTATATTCTTAATAATTAAATGATGATTAATGATTGAAGTTCTTACAAATGAATCTTTAGATGAATATTAGATGAATTAGTACTCCTTTTTATCTATTTTGTGTAATTTTGAATATAATAATCAAGTTAGAGATTTGAAATTTTTCTGTTGATTTAATTTAATTAAATTCATCAAAATTAATTAATTAATCACTGCTTAAATATCAAAAATTTTATATTTTTAAATAATAATTTTACACCAACAAGTAAATAAATAAATAAATGGCTTCTAAAAAATTAAAATACAAGACAGATTTTGACAAATGTGTTTTAACAGATAATTTTGCTGCAAGAGGATGGACTAGGTAATTAAAAATTACTAACATTCTATTCATTTTTATTTAATTCAATCCAAATATTAAAACTTATTTTTATAAAGATGTGGTGATAAAGATGACGATGATTGGAACATTTATTGGGCAACTGTATGGAATGTGAGAAATATTTTCAATCCTAAATCAGGTAGGCTGACTAAATTTATTATAAAATACTACATACTATTCCTTAAATACTATTATAACTTTTATACTTCTTTTTAGATAGCTAAGTTGTTTCTAAATCAGATTTTTTATTCTTACAAAAAAATTTATAAAAACTAGGAATTAGATTAAATGATATGCAAATTATAAATCATTTCCCAAATCATTATGAATTGACAAGAAAAGATCTTATGGTAAAAAACTTCAAGAGATATAAAAAAGAATTAGAAAAAGAGAATAGTCCTTATTGCTAGAAAGACGAAAATGGAAATTATCTATATTTAGATTTTATTCCATAAACATTTACTCTTCCTGGTGAGTATTCACTCTTTGTTGAAGAATTTCATAGAAATCCTAATGCAACTTGGATTGTTAAACCAGCATCACGATCTCAAGGAAAAGGTATTTTCTTGCTTAGAAAAATACAGCAGTTGAAGAAAATAGGAGGAGGTAATTAATTTTCTATATATCTATCTTAATAACTTACTAGCAAACTAGCTAATTAATTGACTGATTGATTGATTAATTTTGCAAACTAAGATTAGTAATAGAATAAATATCACTTATTGAAAGCAGTAATCAATTTAAGTAATTAATATTTCAAAATATTTTATAGGAACTAATAGCAATCCTCTGCAGGCATTTTCTCTAAAAGAAGCTTATGTTGTTTCTAGATATATAGATAATCCATTGCTTGTTGGAGGGAGAAAATTCGATTTAAGAATATATGCTCTTGTTACCTCTTATCGTCCTCTTAAGGTTTATTTATACGCTATGGGATTCGGTCGTTTTTGTAATGAATAGTATACTCAAGGTATTATTAATTAAAAATATTTTTAGATTGTCAATTAAAATTTTTAAATAGATATTGCTGAAATGGATAATATGTTTATTCACTTAACAAATGTTGCTATTTAAAAGTTCTCAGATAAGTATTCTGAAAAACACGGAGGAAAATGGTCATTACAGTCTTTAAGGTATTATCTAGAAATGGTTTATGGTACAGATATGGCTAATAAATGTTTTGATGATATAAACAATATAATTATAATGAGTTTGAAATCTGTTTAAAGTATAATAATAAATGATAAGCACTGTTTTGAGATGTATGGCTATGATATATTAATTGATGAAAACTGCAAACCATGGCTTATTGAAATAAATGCTTCTCCCTCTTTAACTGTTACAGGTAAAATAATTAATTTTTTTACCTTCCATATTAAATTCTTTTTATCCTGAAAAATCTAATTAAAGGTAAAATTGATAAAGAACTCAAAACTGAACTGATTAAAAATGTATATTAAATTGTCATTCCTGATGATTGGAATGATGATAGTTCTAAAACTGGTGCAAACACTAGCACATAAACAAAAGTTGGAGATTTTAATATTCTATATGATGAGGCCTAAGAAAAGAAAATTAGTTAGTAATAATAATAATAAAAAAAGAATATAAATAGTAAAACAATTTGGAAATGAAACACATCTTAAGAATAAGAACAATAAATATTTCTATTTATCTAATTAATTAATTTTATTTATTTATTAAACATATTTTTAAACCTTTCCCTGAAAAAGCATTTTAACTGAAGTCTAATTTCGTAACTTTAACAATCAAAAATATAAAAAACCTATGCAAATCTTTTATTATTAAATGTTCTCAATTTTAAATTTGTCTATCCATTAAGTATTTTTAATTTATTGTGAATTATGAAATATTTGAGAGTTTATTTTAAAATAAAAAAATAAGTATAAACAAACAATCTATTTATTTAAATGTATTTATTTTTAATATATTATGCAAATAGATTTGTTATTCTGACAATTAAAAGTTCCTTAAGAGTTTTATAAAAGTTCATTTTCATTTTTTTTAAGCAACAAATTAATTAAAATAAATTTATTTCAATGATTAAATATAAAAAAACTATTAAATATTTTAAAATGAAATATTTTTTGTAAAATCCAGCCAGACATTTAATTTTAAAAAATTTATTTAAATTTATGAAAGATTTAATTGGAAAATAGCGGAAAAAATTTTAAATTTGTTAACAAACGAAATAAATAACTTTACTGAATTTGCTATTTTTAAGGCTGCTTAAATTGTTAATTAAAACATTTTTAATAAAAAAAATGATAAAAAAAAAAAATTTTAATTTAAATTTTAATAACATTTAATCATAGTGATTAAATCTAATATTTTGTTTTTAAAAAATATTTAGATAGAAGTTTAAAAATATACATTGATCAACAAATTTATTATTTATTTGTTTTTGTTTACTTTTAATTGGTTATTTAATTATTACAAAGAACTATAAATCTAGTTAGTTACCATATCAAAAAAGCAAAAAAATGAAAATAAAAATATCTCCTTCTTTTTCAAAAGCATTTATATCTATTTGTTCATTCTTGATAATTATTTAAGGGATGATTAGTTTGTACTTAGGAGCTAATTTTTTGGTGCTGGTTAATGCAGATAACTCATGGTTGTATGAATTTTTTGGTAATTTGTATTGCAGATAATATATAATAATTAAATGAATTTATTTTTTATTAATTTCAAGATGTCACTAGTTTAAAAGTTAATTTAATGATTTATGGAATTTTACTAATATTGCTTGGAGTTTTTGGGATGATTGGAATATTTTAAAAGAAAAATATTATGGTGTTTACTTATAATATAGGAACAATGCTGATGTTTATTTATTCTATTTCTTTGTTGGTTTCTATGGTAACATACAAATCAAATTAGCTGCCTTCATGTTAAAATAATTAGTCTATTTTGAAGTATGAAACTTATTCTAAATTTATACAGAGCTTTGGACTTTGTACTGATAAATGTCCATGCCTTATAGATACTAGTATATAAAAACTGTATAATCCAAGTATAATTCAAAATTTAAGAATCAGTAATGTAGGTAAGTAATATGCAGTTGATTGTGCATAAAGTGAATAGGATATAAAGAATATAAAATCTTCATAAGAATATATAGAACTATAAAGGTTAGAAAATTTTTTTAATTGTTAAGGAATGTGCACACTTTATGATATTGAAGTATATTAATTTACAGGAACTGATAGAGGAGTACCTTATAATTAAACTTGCTACTCTTAACTTGAAACTGAGTTAAATTTTTTTTACTTAAAATCCATTTCTGCGCTCTCTACTTAGTTATTCTAGCTTATTGTATCTCTAGTTTTAGCTTTTTTGCAGTATAAATCATATCCATAATATCATAAAGATAAAAGAATTGGGTTTTATGGCAGACTTTCTTAATTTTGATAAAATTAGAACAAATTTTCTTAATGAGCTTTAAAATAAAAACCAAAAAGTTTGTCATTTCTCTTTCAATGTTAAAATGTACTTAAAATAAATAAATAATTAGAAGAAGTTAAAAAAATAATAATAATTATAAATTTATATATCAAATTGTATTATTAATTAATAAAATTAATTTAAATAAATAGATTAATCTCTTTTTTAAATATCTTATATTTAATATTTGTAATCATTTTATGAAAACTTCAAATACTAATAAAAAGTTTTCATTAAAATAATTACAATAAAAATTAAATACACCTATTTATAATTCAATTTTGCTATTAATGAATAATTCTAATAATGCAAGATGGTATTTAATGGTAAAAAATATTATTTATAGAAAATTAAGTAAATTTAGTAATAGATTTCAATGTTTTATTCAATTCTATAAATGTTATTATTTAACTAAAATAATAGTTTTATTTTTTAAAAATGAGTTTGTTTTAATAAAAATGTTTAATTTGAAAAATATCTTAATAAAAAATATATCATATTTTCAATTTTAATAAAATAAATCATTATTAATTACATTATTCTGCAAGGTTTAAACTTACAGCAACACTAAAAAGTTTCTTATTTTAGATAATTTACATATTATATATTATTAAAAATCTAAAAAATCTTATTTTTTATGGTTTAAAGCTTGTAAAATACATTTTAAGTTTGTTTTATTAATAAAATTAGAAATAAAATTGTATATTTAAACTAAGCAAACTACATTAAGATTGAGTGAATTTATTATTAAATAACTTTTCAAAATTATTTATATTTTGATATAATTTTATCACCTACTTTTACTTTCCTTTTTCTTAAAATATAAAAATATTAGAAATATAAATTTAGCTTTTGTATTTTAATTTAATTGAAATATAACTTATTAATAAAATATTTCAGATAAAATTTATTTAAACAAAAAAGAATCAATTAATTATTTACATTTCATTGTTATTAGTAAAATTACTGTAGCTATAGCTCTATTCTTTGTGGGTCTTCTACTCTGCTTTAGTTACTATTTAGCCTCTTTTCTGGAGATTAAGAAAGAGAAGATTTACTTAAAAATCCAAACTTCTGTGTGAGTTTATACTTCTTTTTATATTCCAAGTACTTTTTAAGCTACTCTGGATCTACTTCATTATACCTATCAACTAAATCAGAAGCAGAGTAGTCTCTGGCTCCTGATACATAATTTCTGGTAGGAATTTTTTTCAATGCAGATGATTAATATTTCAAATTATTCTAATAAATATTCATATTTTAGAGAGCAGTTTATTATTGCTACATCATATAATCTCTATAATTTAAATCCTAAGCCTCTCTCTGCATTCTTTGTTCTTCATCTAAGCTATGATCGTAGTACTCAATTCTATCTAACCCAAATAACTCTTAAAACTAAAGATTTTGGTTATTATTCTCTTAATTTATGTTAAAATCATCTCTATCTTAGCTTTGGTAAGGATTATTTTATTCCATTTATTAATACCTTTAATCCATATTTTAATTATACTAATTGAGATTATTAAAATCATATCCTTCTAATCTAGATGAAGGACGGTTGTTAAAATCTTCATTTGTGCCTACATACTCATCATAATTATTATAATTTTGCTAAATAAAAGATTCTCTTAAATCTTAAGGATTATTTCTTTGATTCTTCTGCTATTACCTAAGATAATAATTTTATTCAGATCTCATTAATTATATCTGTTTTAAGCGTTCCATATTAATTTCATCGTCTTAATCTAGAGCTTCATCAATAATCTCATCCATTTCATCTACTTAATCAAGTTTTTCTTACAAAATTTTCCTTTTACCAATCCACTCTTCTTAATCTAAATCAACAATATTATACATACTACTACTCTATTTATTATTATCAACTAAAATTTACTAATAACTTTAATCCATGCTATTATCTATGTGCTACACTATTGAATTATCGAGCTGATTACTGCTATTTAATTGATTTGAACTTGTAATTGCATTCTATTATTATCTTCCCTTTGAACTCATTTAAAGCTAAACAAGTACAGATTTTTAGTTATTATTCATGTTTTTATTCATTTAGTTGCTATTGTTTTGTTGCAATTTAGGAAGACGCTGATCACGTCTTAACCTATTTTTAAATTCTATTTACTACTGATAATTTAAATCTTCTTTTAAATAAACTACTCCATGTCTTTTCTTGATTGTATTTGAATCGTCAATATTGTAATATTCTGTTGACTCAATTCTATTCAAAAATGATTTTTAAGATGAATTATTTTGGTCATTTAGTTTTTTCTTTTTGATTCTGCGAAATATTTTTTCATTAGGTTAAAAACCTGAACTCTCTCCTTCAATGTTTTCAACTTGAATATCTTAATTGTAATCGTCTTCACCTTACTCTTATTCACTTTCTTCATCTTCTTCTTCATCATTTTCATCTTCCTCTACTATATCGCCCATGTTATCAAGCTTAGCCCTTTTACTCCTTCTTTTCTTTTATAATTTCTCTTAATAATCTTTTACCCTGTTCTTACCAAGTATATAATCACGAATAGTTGTGTATATGCTTTACAGTTATTGCTTAATTTAAATTCTCTTTTTAAAGATAATCAAAAATCCAATGAACAGGTTTGCAAAGAAAACTAAAAATAGTAGGGCTAGCAATGTCCTATTTAAATGAACAGAAGTATCATATGAGTATTATTATTAGTAAATCAAAAATGAGAGAATGTAGAAAAGAATCATAAATCCTTCATTAATAAGCAGTAAAGCTAAAATGTATGGGTTTACTATAGGCTTATAGAGAGCTAAATAAAAGAAGAATAGGATATACACAACCATAGTTGAAAGTATTTAAGCTGATGGTATGCTATAAAGAGTAACTAGAAGTATGCAAGTGATTATCTTTTTAATTTAAAGCAAGACATAAAAATTCCTTTGTAAAGATTACCTCTGCCTTATTGTAAAAAACAAGAGGCACCAACGAGTAAATTGGTTGATTAAATAAGGTTTGCGTGGTGGTTTTGACTTGAAGAAAATCTTATCAATATTTATTTTGAATATAATCTTTATAAAAAAGAAGAAATAGTAAACCAAAAAAATTATGCATAGGGCAAAGCTGAACGAATTGTATGAAGTACTAGTATCCACATCATTAAGTTAGAGAATAACATTTAATATCATCTCATAATTAGTTAAAAAGTACACAAACAGCATAACTGTCAAGTCTAAATAAAAGTAAACCTTATTTAAGAACCCCAACCTTTTAAGCTAAAAGTTTTTCTAACTTATTTTACAGAAGAAGATAAAAGCCCAAAGTAAAAGATGAACACCAATCAAGTAAATGCTATTATTCAAAAAGTTATTTGACTTATCATTGCTTGAAAATTTATAGTAAGAGTCTTAATTTTATATTGAGGCTAATATTCTTTAAGTTCCTTTTGATGGTTAAATTTGACTGTTTGGTGAGTTTACTTCTAAACTGAATGGCTTATTAGGCAAGTCTGTTAAATGAAATCCTTAAATAAAGTGTAATAGTTTCATAATATCTAAAGATAAAGGGATATTTGTGTATTACAGTAATGAAATTTGTTATACTACTTCAAATGAAAAAAGTAGATTGATTGGATTGCCGAAAAAATACAAATCGAAAAACATTAAACAGGGAAAAATTATAGAAAAACTCTCTGATGCTTAAACTGTGCGAAATTCATTTCCTATAGAAGAAACACACTCATTCTCCATTAAATCAGAAAATCCTGGATCACACTCACAAACAGATTAATAAGGCAGTCTAACTACAGTTTTGTCTGGCTGAATATACTCTCTTCCTCTATTATCCCAACACAAAGTACATTGGTTATAGTTATATCCAGTGCATTGTTTGCAACTAAAGTGGCATTCTATTTTCAAAGTATATTAAATAAAAAGGTTATTCATGTTTAATTTATTTGTTAAATTACGCTTGCATGTCTGTTTGTCGTATTTATAATATCCATCAGGACAGCTATCACAAGTTCTATTAGGAATATTTACTATTTTTCCATCAGGGCAATTTTCAATACATTATTAATCATTCAAAAAGTTGTCAGCAGAACACTATGAGCAAATTATATTTTTCTAACTTAAATTAGTAGATAAAGTATTTGAACATAATTAACATTAAGTCGGACACAACTGACAAGTTCTCATATTATTATTTTAATTTTAACTTTTTGGACTAACTTAAGAAATTGGCAGTAATTATTCATAATATCCATTTGGGCAAGTAGCAACGCATTAATTATTAACCAAGGCGAACCCAGATTTGCAAGTTATGCAATTATCAAAGAATTTACCATAGCATTCTAAACAGCCTGGATCACATTTTTTGCAAGCATTATTAGTTACATCAGGATAGAATCCTATTTAACAAGAAGACGAACAGTAATCTCCATTAGAAAAAGTTCCACTCTAAAGGTATTTATTTATTTATAAATTATTTATTGCATTTTCTTATAATTAAATAAATATTTTACTGGACAGATAGTATAGCAAACTCCATTATATAAATAGCTACCACTTTAACAACTTTGGCAATTTGAAGAAAGTCCTCCTTATAATTAAATAAGATATTTTTTTTACTTATTGTACAAAGATCTAAAAAAATTACCAGAACAGGTCTTGCATGAAGGATCACAATCTTTGCAAATTCTAAGTTATCTATTAGCATATTAATTGGAAGGGCAGAGTAAAACACATTGATTACTATTGTTTAAAAAGTATGGATAGAAACAGTCTATACAATTTTAAGAATCTTAGCAATTTGCACAATTTTAGGAACACAGCATGCAAACTCTCTAAGTGCTATTCACTATAACTCCTATTAGTTTTTATTTTGAGTATAAATAAAATTTTATGAAAGTAAATCATTTCTTAATACCATATGTTCTAATTGGGCAGGCCATTTCACATGTGTTAGTTAATTACGAACCCCATTTAGGTAAGCTGCATTACTGTACACAAGTTGAGCCATCTAAGTAGTAGCTAGGATTGCACTTTTAGCAAGATGATAAGCCAGTACATATAGCACATTCACTTGGGCATGGAAGACAAGTTTTACTTGCTGCGTCTCCATAGTATTAATCAGGACAATAATCGCAGTTACCTTAAAATTTAAAGTATGGAGGAGCACCTATTAATAATTATAATCAAATCAAATTTTAATTTAAAATATTATTAATCTTACATTAGTTGCAATTGTTATTCTAACCTCCAGTACATCCATCGCATGCAGGATGACAAAGTGTGCATAATCTTGTATTAACATTAGGATAAAAATTTGGTTAGCATGAATTCACACAAGTCAAAGATGCCTAATCTCCAAATGTTGGGGTATCACAAGTTACTTTACAAAAACTTCCTGAAGCACTTATGGAGAGAAATAGTGGAGAATTACAAGTTGTACAAAAATTAGGACCTCCTCCATTACATTCTTTGCAAGAAGTATCACAAATTTAGCAAATTCTATTAGTATCAGGATAATATCCAGGTTTGCAGTTAGCTATACAAACAGTACCTTAAAGAACTAAAATTCCTATTAAGTAATAAATATTAAATATTAGTTATCAATTATTTAAGGTTTACCTGAGCATCCAGAGCACTAGTTATTTGAAGGACCAAAGCATTAAGAGCAAGTCGGATTACATGGATTGCATTTTCTTGGAGTAGATGTAGCATCTGGGTAGTACTATGCAGGGCAATTTTACCCTTGAACGCATAGTTTCGGAACACTTATCTTTTTATAATTAAAATTAATTAATACAAATAAACAAATAAATTTACTTACATCATTTCCATATAAATCTTAAGGAAAAGCTGGACAATTGCTCACACACTATAATGAAGAAACAATGTAATATGGTTAGGCTCCTGATTAATTACATGTTAGACAATTTGTATTTGTACCTCCTATGAGTTTTCAGTTTTATATTTATAAATAAATTTTTTAAGTTAAACAAATTTTTAATAGTTTTACAATAAAGTTAATTCCATAAATTCTCATATATTCTACCTTACCCAACCCTCCCATAAATTAAAAATTCTTTAATATTTGTTTATAAATATTTACAAATATGGTAAATATTTTTTATGTGAAAATATTAAGAATATATGGTATGTTTCATGTGAATTTTTTATCAAATTTATTAGGATTTTTAAAAATAAATAAATATTTTCTTTTACCATTACAAGTTAAGCAACTAGAATCGCAAGGTTTACAAGTTCCACTAACAGTATCACCATATGTGCTGCCTTAACAAACCTTACATTTAAAATCAACAGGATCCACAAACATATTTGTTTTACAAGTCAAGCAATGAACTGCAGTTCCAGAACATGTTAAGCAATTATTGTCGCAGTTTGTGCAGACTTAATTTAAAGAATATTAACCGTCAGGACATCTATTAGATTATTTAGAAAAAATATGATATTTTTGAAATTTTATTATAGAAATTTATTACTTTGTGACACATGTGCTTAATGAGAGAGAATAGCCAGTAACACAGGTCACGCAAACATTACCTTAGTACTGACTACAAGTTAAGCAAGGACTTATACAACTAAATATTTAACGTTTAGTGCTATCTATGTAATAGGAATCACTAGGTCTATCATTAACGCATATATTATTGAATAGTAAATAGTTTTTCGAATTATCAGTAGTACATTATTAACAAGTATTGGCTGCATTAGCTATAGTAAAAAAATTAAGCATAAAAAATGAAATCTTAATGATAATTTATGTTACATTAGCATTATATACAATCAGTATCTGCACACGGTACACACTAACTACCGACTAAAACTTTAGCAAGTGGGCAAGTACTAACACATTTTCCAAATATATCTCCAACATCTGTTTAAATTTATATTAATTTTTTATTCATTTAAATTAATCTTTTTACTAATTGGGTTCAAGTATCTTAGGCTTTAGCATGAAGTGCATAAGAGATCGCTGGAACCTGTGCATGTTGCACAACTCTGATTACAAGGCTAGCACTTTAAGGTAAAGGTATCTGGATAAGTTCCAGGAATACAAGAAGTTCCTGCAACACAAGTGAAATTTTGAAGATACAATAAAGGATTATTTGTGTTTCTTTTTGAGTTAAAATAAATGAAATAGAAATCACTCAAATCTTTAAATAATTTATGAGTACTTACTTGCATGATAAACATTAATTTTGTGAAGGTCCGTAACATGTATCACAGCTATTATAACAAGGTTAGCAAATTAAACATGGTGAAGTTAAACATGGTGCTTGTTAATATTATGGATAAAACCCTGGATTACAAATACACATATTGTTACTAAGATTTGCATTTGTAACACATGACGCACAAGTATCGAATGTATCACCTGTACAAGTTGCACAGCTTGAATGACAAGCATCAACATCTAATTCAAAATCTGATATAGCAAAGCTTAACTATTTAAATAGTAATTAATTTATTTTAAATAAATTGTTTTAATTTTAAATAATTACAGCACTAGATTAAAGCAAAAAGTTATTTGTTATAGCGAAATTTACATTCAGATTAGAATGTGCAAAAGTTAGACTAAAAGCATATTTTTATTCAAATGATGGATTAATTTAGCACTAATATGGCGAGCCATCAGTATAAGAAAAAGACAATTTTTGAGCAAATGGATTGCACACATAAGATACAGTGTTGTAATCTCCACAAAAAGTAACTACACTTGATGCCGAAGCTACTGCCTGAGTAGCAATAAAATACCCATTAAATTTAATTCTTATCTAAAATATTTAATAGCATTTAGTTTAACTCAATTTAAGGTTGAAAATTTTCAATAACAAATAAATAAATAGTATTTTTAAAAAAATTTATATGTGTAATACATTTTTATGTGGAGGAAGACTAGAATAAGATTTAATCAATATAACGCCTGTTCCAAATTTTCCTTATCCTCCAAAAATCTTTTATTGCGAAGCTAAGAATTTTATATGTAAATATAAAGCATTTATTATTAACATTTTAGGTAAATGCTTAACAATTAAGCATTTTCTACAATTATATATTTAAAGTTTGATATATAAAGAATAAATATATTTTTATACCATTTTGATTGCATACACTTGAAGGAGTAGTTGAAACTATAATTTATATTTAATTAAAATTAACATTAATGCTTTTTTAGATAAATTTACCTCCGATTATTTACCAATTCTTTAGTGTATTAGGCCAGCTAGTACCTACAAATTCTGTATTTATCTAGCGCCAGGCTGTTTATAATAGTGAGGATTAATATTTTGATTAACTTTTTTATAAAAGAGGAATGGATGATAAAAAATTTTACTGGTGTAAGCTGAATGAATTAAGTAAAAAAGGAAAACTATTGTTTTAGATACAAAAGAAGCTTATATCTTCATAGATTTTAATAAATACGAACAATTAATTGGCTTTAATATTCTTCAAAAATTATTAAATTAATTAAATTTTGAAATTAAAAAGTATTTGTTGCTAAATAAATATTTAAAAGATGACAAATATAATAATAATTACTATTCAAAGATTCCACTATATTTACTCATAATTTATTTACATCCATAATTTTTTTCAAACAAATAATTAATTACATTTATTTATATACTCAGATATCTTATAAAAAAGTTCATATAATAAATTTTCAAAATATTTTACTGCTTATAATTTTTGAAAAATAAATAATAAATATTGCTGTTTGCTTAAATTTTTAAATAGCAAACTTAAATGAAGATAAAAGTTTATATTGTCTTTTATAAATAACATCTTTATATTTTACTGTTTTTATATTTTTATATTTTTCTTCATTATTTTTTTCCATTTAGTAATTGCTGCTACTATCTTCTCAGCTCTTCAGCTTCCTCTTCTGCTTTCATCATTTCAAGCTACTTATCAAGGTCGTCTAAATCAGAAATGTGCTTTTATTTAACTGCTTGAATTTATGTTTGAATTTAAACTTTTTATTTCTTCTCTTCATTTTCTACTAAATAGCTTCCGCCTGTACCTAATGTTTTCATAGTACTACTAGTATCAACTCTTTTACTATCATAGCTTTTATTTGCTATAGTACTGTTATTTTTAACATCTTATATTGACTATGATTTTTTGAGAATACCATTATATGAGGTATTATTAACTTTAGGTGAAGTTGTATTTGAAATCTTAGGTGTACTAGCATCACCTTTTATGGATTTTTATGTTCTCAATGGGCTCTTTGTTGCAGTTTTAGTGTTATTAACAGTAGATTGCTTTTTTTAAGAAGTAGATTTATCCGGAATTTATTATTTATTTAACAAGCTGGTGCTTTTACTACTTAGTAACCCTTTTTAATTTTATTAGTCATCTTATGTTTTTAAAGCTTCATTCAATTACAGCTTTTGATCTTTACTTTATTGTTAATCCTATATTGATTAACTTTGTTCGAAATATTAATTAATATCATTTGTTTGCATTTAACTCTACTGCTTTTAATTCATTTATTAGTTATTAACATAGCTTGCTTATTATTAGCTGAGAGAATTACTTAAATTTGGGTTAAAACTGCTACTAATATTATTATTTAAACCTTATTTATATTAATTAACAGCAGAAAATTATGGCTCAGAGAAAAGTACTTGAGTTGGAGATGAATATCCACTCTTCACAAATTAATTAGGAGTGCTGTATTAATAATTTTTAGAAATTTATTGAGCTGTATTTTAATAAGACATAGGCTGGTTTCCTTAAATATTGTTTGATCTTCTTAGGTCATCTTAATTTTCTTATTTTTCAATTAAAAACTACTAAATCATATTTTTATTATTTTAATCTATAGATTCACTAGCGTTTTATAGACTATGAGAATTTTTTAAAAGGTACTGCTAAAAAGCTTAGCTATTAAGATGATCTGAATCATCTATCATTCTATTTTCTAGCCCTACTTATTTATTAGAAGTTGCTTCATTGGCAATTTAAATGTTGTTTTTAATATGACTTTGACTAAAATTTCCAATATTTTAATTTTCGTAATTGAATGGCTCTAAAGACTATTTTCTGTCAAATATCTCTTGTTATTAAAGTTGTTATTAAGCTTTAAGATACTGATTTTAATTGTTTTGCTTAGAGTACTATTGCAAAATTCCATTTTACTATTGAAGCTAATTTTATTATTCTGATTCCATTTCTTCCTTTTTACCTTATTTTATTTGGTCTTAAAATGCTATTAATTGCTATTATTAAAACTATTGTAAAAGCTCCTATTAATATAACGATGGCTGTAGCTAACCCTACATCTAAGCACTTAGTAAGTTATTTTAAGAACTAAATTTTGTGACTCTACTAGCTTTATTTTTAGTTGTGCCTTCATCTTCAATTATTGAAATATTAGTTACAGGATTTCCCTGTAAAAACAGCTATTAAGGAGAAGGAGAAGATTGATTGTTATTACTACTACTGCCAAATAATAAATTATTTATCCCATTAGCTCCTATTCCTTGAGAAGAACTAGGTCTAATTTACTCTTATTCATAAAAGAGTGCAAGAATATCAATGTTAAATCGTAGCAACTTTAACAATAGATCAGGATAATTCTAGGGGTCAGTAAATAAATTTTCAAATGACTCCTTATTAAAAAAATTTTTAATAAACAAAGATTATAGATTTTTATTTTTTCTTTGAGCTATGAATTGTTAAAATATTTTTCTTTGAACTTCCAACTCTTTAATAAAATAGATAGTCTATTTTTCGACTTCAGCTTTTGATTGAAATTCTGCTAGAATGGCTTCTTGTTATTAAATTTTGCTTTACAATTATTCTAAATTTCCTTTTAAATTTTTATTAATTTGCTAAATTGTATTAATTTAAATGGATTTTTTCTCAAGCTATGTTTTGTATTCATCTTTTTCTTGCTCAATTTGATTTAATTTTTCCTATTTTTTTAAATTTAAGTTGAAACAAGAGTAGTCAGAAAATATTATGTAAACAAAGTTGGTTGTTTATAAAAATTAATTGTTGAATAATTTATTTTTTTATTTATTTTTACCTACAAATCTTCGAATTATTTGTTCAATTCACTAACATGCTTCTTTATTTACTCGTTTTTATTTGTTTGTGACTGATATTCTTGCAATTTGTTCTTATGCTATAAGTTATTTTCTTATAAAAGACTTATTTAATTTTTCAATTAGTTCAACTAATTCATTAGATTTTATATATTGCTTTTATATTCTAAATTGATTTGTCTCTCGCTTGTAAGTTAATTCAAGAGATTTGATTAGTTTTACTATGCAGCAAGCAAATCTCTTTAGTATTGTTATAGTTTTTGCTATAAATTTGTTACCATAATACATTGAGCTTAAATTTAATTTTACAGTTCATTGCTGCTATTATTGATATTATTTACACTTTAGTAAGACTTTAGCTATCGGATATTTCTTGTAACATTATTCGAGCTTCCAATTTTTTCGCTTTCTGCCTCATCTTCTAACATAGCAGTGTTTTAAAATGTATCTATTTTATTTTGAAGATCGTTTTAGAACCTATAATAGTTTTTACTGTTCTATTTAGGAAGTGTTTTTACTTCTATGCTTCCTTAATTCTATAAATAATTCTAGCTTTAGCTCTTATTTAGCTAGTTTAATATCATCTCATCCTCGTGGTTGGAACTTTTATGATAAAAATAATTTCAACAATTAAATCAGTAGAATTAACATATTATTAAATTCCTCAACATAAATAAAACAAATTCTAGTTTTTAGTAAAATTTTTCTATTATTCCTTATAAAAGTAAACAAAAATATTGTATTTTTACTTAAAACTGTTCTCTTAATTCCTATCTAAAAATTTCTGCATCATTTTTTTCAAAGCATTTTTCTCTAAATTCAGTATTTCAATATGCTAATGGGCCTTCTAAAGCTCTTGTTCCTATGAATATAAATAACTAATATAGCATTAGTAAATGTAAAAATTGAAAAGGAGAGCAATCTAATTTTTTACATAGTTTATCATCTTAATATGAATTATGACTTATCTATTTAAATTTAAGAAACCTATTTAAAAATTTTATCTATCTAGCTATCTATCTATCTATATCTCTATTTATATAAATATTTAGTTGGTTAAGTTAATCAAAAACAAAAATTCAAAAGATTTCAGTATATTTACTATCTTTTAAATTTTAATAAATTACTATTAATCTTATCAAAATATAAATTGAATTACACTATATTGTACAAAAAGAATTTATTTGTTAAAGAATATTTTGAATTAAATACTAATCTACAAAATAAAAAATAAATTAAATGCGATAGAAATTAACACAACATTTGTATCTATCCTAATTGCAAATTTATGATATCTTTAATTCATCATCTAAATATTTAAATTATTCAAAACGAATAAGCAAACGATCAATCTAATTGAAACATATTTGTAATTTTTTAATGCAAGAATAATAAATTATAAAAAGAACTAAAAACATGTTTTGTTTATTATTCAATCTCTAACAAAAATGAACATTCACTTTAATAAAATATGATTTAAATTTTCCTTATTTATTACTAATTCCTGTTAAATTTTTTTATTTTTATCTTTTCATATTTTAAAGAATAAAATTTTTCCATATACTTGATATAAAATAATGGTGCTTTTTAATAATTAACATTTATGTGTAAATAATATATTTTGTCTCTTAATAAATATATAATCTAAATCCTCATTAATTAAGAGCCATATAAATTAAGGGCCAAAAAAAATTTTTTAATTTAATTATGGGTCTCAAAGTAGGCTCCAAAGATGGGTGCCTATAATTAATGAGGATTTAGAATATATTTATTTATTCACTAATAAATATCAAAAATGTTTTCAAAATGTTTATTTTTTTGATATTAATTGTAGGATTAATTATTTATATAAATTTTATTAATTTAATTTGTTTTTAAATTAATAAATCTATCTATTAATATCAATATAAATAAGAATCTTTATCAACGAATAAATTTTGTCTTTTGATATTATTAATCGATATTTTATAGATGGATATTTATTTTTTTTCCTAGGTTTATTATTATTTTTTTATGGTTAGTAATAAAATATTTTCTTTGCTAAATTTTTTGATATTTGTTACATTTTTTATACATTTTATTGTAGATATTAACTTAAATTTTTATTAATAAGATTTATATCTAAGAACTAAATATATAATGCATTATTAAATTAAAAAAACTGTAAACACTAAATATGAGATAATTAATTGTTTTAGTTCTTTTAAAACAAATGTAAACTGACTGCTAAATATATTTTTAAGTAAAAAAATTCATTTAAATTTCTTTTAATTGTTTATAAAATTGTGTAACATATTCTATTTATTATGTTTGGTGTTAAAAATAATTATAATATTATTATTTTAAATGGTATTTATGCTTCATTAAAGAAGAAAAACCTTGAAATATGCCTAAAACAATTAAATCAGGAAATATATTTGAGCAAGCAGATCAGATAATATCAAAATCAGTGTTCCACCAAGTATATTAGTTCTAGAGTAAAGTATTAGCACAAATTGTTTGACATACATTATTTTTTGTATTTATCAAAACTTAAAAAATTTTAGAGTTAAATTTAAAATAACTAAAAAGAATTAAATATTAATTTATAAAAAACATTTGAATTAGATTTAAAGCTGTAAACAAAAATTAGAGAGATAAATATTCAACATTTTATAAAATTTGTAATTATAAGGTTAATTTTAATGTGAAATCATAAATTTATTGACAATAATATTCAACTTCTTTTTTATTTTTATTGTTTAATTAAAAGAGAAAGAAGTAAATAAAAAATAATTATTAAAAGCGTACAATAATAAACCAACATCAGGTATTAGCTAACTATTTTTTATTTTCAAAAGGATAGCAAACACCTCATATGTTTAAAATTTATTATATTGTTAGCTTTATGTAATAAATAAACGCTAATTTCTTTTTTTATTTGATAAAATAAAATTCTTTAGGTATAATTGTACATTTTTTTCAAAGTCACTTAAAAAAAAATTTATTTGACTCAAAAAAGTAATCAAACTGTTGCTAGTGATTGATATTGATTTTTGAAATTCTAATAAGACATTGCAGAAAGAAATATTAAACTAGCTATGATCTTAAAAAAAATTTATTTATTTTTTAATCAAAGTGTAAACAAATTTGAGTATATTAATAAAAACTCAGCAACACTGACTCAGTCAATCTTTAATATTTTAAGATTTCATATTATTAACCTACTTAACTAAAAATATATTTTTAAATAAAAATAAAATTTAGTTTTGCTTAACTAAATTATTTATTTAGGATTTTTTAAAAAATCAAAAACATATCAATTTTATATTAGTTCTAATCAAAGTTATTATTTTAGCTTAGACTAAAATTTATGAAAATTTTAAATTAAATCAACTTATTCTTAATAGAACTAATGATTTTAGTTTAATTTAAATTGGATGTTAGTATAAAATTTATGAATATAAATTTGTCTGTTACTTTATGATACTCTAAAAAATATGCTATTAATTTTCATTAGTAAAAAATTTTTTAAATCGAAGAAGCTGAGAAGATTAATACATTAAATTAGAAATGCTTTTATTTAAATTATACTTTTGTCTATTAAAATCAAAAATGGATTATTGTATTTATTATATTTTGTTAAGCATTGCTAGATTGATTATACATTTTGTACGTCTCAAAATTATGCAATCGTAAAAAAATTGTTTTTATTAATTGGAATTACGTCAAAAAATTCTAGATTATTTCGTTATAATTTAAAAATTTAATGATTATAACTTTTTTTAATTATACATCTAAGATTACAAAATAAGATTTAATAAGAAATTGAGAAAGCTTCTTAACTTGCTTGCTATGTTTCTAAGCAAATAATGTAAGAAAGTAAATTAAAAATAATATCCTTTATTATGTAAAATATAATATATTTAATAATGTAAGCTACAAACAATAGAAGTATCAGAGAGATTCTAATTAATTAAATAAATCAATATTTTATTATTTGTTTACTTATCAATTTCATCATTTGCTTAACTTAATTTATCAATTAGTAGAACGAAAAATTTTAATTAGAATCCAGGTAAATTACAGTACAAACCTTTCTGGTAAAATTCTATCTCTATTTTTTAAAGCGCTTAATGGATAATGTATAAAGTTATTAATTCTATAAACAGTATTTAGTCTTTTTATATATTTACAAATCATACTGGCATTTACATAAAACATATATTTAGATAAAAAATTTAATAAGCAAATAACTAAAAACTTGCACAATTTATAAAACAAAATCACAATTTATTTTATTGTTTCTGCAGATGATATCCTAAGAAAAATAAATAACAAAAAGTAAATTCGATATTATGTTCCTCAAAGGTATTTTAACTATCTTAGGTGGCTTTTTGATCCATTTGACTTGTGGTACTTTGTAAGAATTAAACTTTTTATTATAAAATCATATCATTCTAATAAAGAAATAATATTCTAATTAATGAAAAATTTCATTTAATTCGAAGTTTATTGATTTATTCTTTATTCAATTTTTAATATATTCTCAAACAAACTTAAGCCAATCAAAAAATCAAATTAATTATTGTCTTATTTAAAAATAGATATATGTGGGGTGTAATCAACATTTATGTCACATCTTACTTGCGTTTAAACGGGAACCCTGACTTATCTATCGACTTAGGAAGTGGAATATTCCCTTTTATGATGGTTGCTGTCGCATGTGGTGTTCCAGTAGGAATGAAGGCTATAAAATATGTAGGCTCTGCTCGTCTTGTTTGCTATGTTTGCTCGCTTATTGCAAGCTTGTGCATCCTTTTAGTTAGCTATGCTAAAGTATTTTGGCTTTTCGTTATTATCTACGGAATAATTTTTGGATTCTTCACTGGTATTATGTATATGGTGCCCATTTATTTAGGATAACTTTATTTCCCTAATAGAAGAGGTTTGGTATCAGGCTTTATTTTAACAGGTAAATTTTTTGGATGAACATTTTTTAAAGTTAAATCACACTAAAATGAAAATAATTTTTAATAAACTTGGTTTTTTTTAATTCATTTTTAAAATATTTTCAAGTCTGAAAGAAATAGAAATAATTTTAAAATAATAGCATTAATCATCAAACATTAGTTAATCTGTTTAAGAGGAAAACTACTATCTTAAATAATTAACTTTACTTACTTATTTTACAATCAATTAATAATTAAAGCTGATGTACTTCTTTACATTAACTATTTATTCCAATAATTGAATTGTAATCTTAAGAGCATAGAAATATTAATCTAAGATTTTTTACCATAAGCTTGTTAATTTCCCAAAAAGATTACTAAACAAAATTTCCCCAGATATTTTAAATATAAAATTAGTGTAACAAAAATAAATATCCAAAATCAATCTTGAATTTCAAGAAGTTGATTTTATTTGAAAAATCTAATAAATATGGCTAAATATTTTTGTTTTAAATATAAATAGGATACGGTCTTGGATCATTGATATACAGTTAATTCTTCTTTTACATTGTCAACCCTAATAATTTGAAAGCAAAAAAAGCTGGAGTATTATTTATTATAAATCACAATTTAAGCAATTTAACTAAAATAATTTTTGATAAAATAGGATGGAGGAAGCTATTTCTTTGGTGATACTGCATCCGTTGCAAATGCTGTTCCTGAAGCTTTGAGATGGTTGAGTTTGATGTATGTTCTTCAGTTATTAATTGGCTCTAGTTTATTATTTGAGCACCCAAATTCAGTTGGTACTAAACAAAAAGAACTTAGAGCATAACTCAAGCTGAAAAGAAAAGAATAAGAAGAGCTTAAGTTGAAAAATGGCGATGCAAATAAAAATCAAATAGAAATGATATAAAATACAGAAAAAGATATTGAATAATAAATCTAAAAATAAGACTAAGTAGATAACTAATAGATTTAGCAAGTAAATACCTATGGTTATATTTAAACAGAATCAGATCCTTAAAACAAGCCACTTCGCCCTTAAATGTTTGAATCATAAGCAGATTAATAATAATTATAGAAAGTATCTAATGCTGATTGCAATGATGGAAAAACAAACATTTCAGAAGAAGAAATGAATGAAAGAATCCAATTCTATAGAAAACTTGGAGCTCCTTCAATTAAGGAGGCTTTGAAAACTAAGGAATTCTACATTTCATAAATAATTATACTACTTGCCTGTGGTTTAGGTTTACTTCTTTCTGGTAACTATAAAAAATATGGATAGCAACATTTTACTAACGATAAAGTGCTTACAATTATTGGTTCTGTTGCTAGTGCTGCAAACGGTTGTTCAAGGTAGAATTTAATTAATTATTTTTATTTATTTATTTTTATTAATTACTCTTTATTTATCAATTTAAAGATTCCTTTGGGCAAGCTTACTAGATAAAATTTCATTTAGAAAAGTAATCAGTGTCATCTTAGTTGCACAGGTAATACATTTTTATTTTATTTGAACTGATTTAAAATTATTTTATTTTTATTCTATTAGATTATTCTCTCTGTTACTCTACAGTTTTCTGTATAAAACGAATACTTCTATTTAGTTTGGGTATTCTTTGTATCATGCTGCTTAGGAGGTTTATTTGGTATCTATCCAGTATACTCTACCTTGCTCTTTGGGTCTAGAGTAGGATCTGAAATATACGGCACATATTGGCTTTCAGTGAGTGCAGCTAACTTCATTCAATTTGGTTTCGTTTATAATTAAGAAAAGAATATAAAGTTTTCAGGAATATTTTATATCTACTTTGCTTTTAATATTGTAGCTTTGATAATAATTATATTTGCTAAAATGTAATTAGATTGGTCAAAATACTATTTAAGAAATTCCTAGCATTCTAACAATGCTATTTTACCTCACCATGAAAAAATAATTAGCAAAGAATCTTAAAGTAATGAAGCACTAGATAAATAAAAAAATTGATTTTTAATTTAATATAATTAAAAAAAAACATACTAAACATTATAAAATAACCAAACAAAATAGTAAAAACATTTAAAAATTAAAAGTAAATAATTATGGTATTAAACCCATTTACTAAGAATTATTTAATCTAGTCAATATGCTTAATTATTTGTTAAAAACTGTAATTACATATTTTTAATATCAATTATATTTTATTTACTCCGATTTCTCTATAAAAAATTCATCAATAATAAAATGACTCTCATTATTATTTTTTCCTAATTTCCTTAAGAAGAAATATAAAGAGCTTTTTATAAATTCTTATAAATGAAGAATAGTGGAAATATTTACTTTTTTGTTAGTCAAATACTTTTTGTTAAGGTAATATGCTAAATTAATAAAAATTGAAAAAATTAAAAAAAGCTATAATTTATCTTAATGGCCTAACATATTTTTAATTGAAACATTAATATAAATAAGATATAAATTTTATACATTTACAATAAAATATTTAAATTTTAAAAAATAAAATAAAAGTGAATATTAAAAATTAATTATACAAACCAATAGCATGAATTGATTTGATGAATTAATAGTTGACGTGTTTTGTAGCAATTGGTTGATATAAATTAATATTTGTTTCTCTATATTTATTTCAGCAATTATTAATTTATTTTTATTGAAATAATTTATTGTCATTTATTGAAATTGTTTTTAGATAGCAATTCATATGCTGATTTTAAAATAAAAAAATTTTGTTAATTTTGATTTGTTTTGCAAACAAAATAATTAAGTTTTATTCATTTATATTTTTGAAGAGCAATTAATTATATTATTAGTTGCTTATATTTTTAGGCAAATTTATATTTTTAGTTATAAATTCAGTATGAAATCATAATTAATTTAGAATCCGTTCTTGCAATATCCTCTTCTTCTAATTTCTTACTTTAAAATTGGCTATCATCTTCATTTTCGTTTAAAGAGACCTATATTGTATCTGTATTTATTTATTCATCAGACCGAGATGGCCTATTTTATTTTTTACTTATGCAACAAGTAATAGGATTTATAGATAGAAAGTAGTAAAATACAGCATTGAGCAAACCGTTCATATTATCCATCACGAATCCTACTTATACCATAAACTAAGAATCTATGTCATAATATCTTAAAATTCTAGAGAATATTATTGGAAACCAAGTTATAAATAATCCTAATGGATATAAACACATTTTAAGAATATCTTTTAGTTATATAATTTTGAATTCATTTCTATTTTTGTTATAGTGAACTAAAATTCTAACTATTAAAAAGCAATTTAGTGTAAAACATATGAAGAATGGAAGATAGTAAAATATTAGCATTAATAACTAATCTTTGTCTTAGTCACCTGTGTTTATATAACAAAATGTGTTAGGGAAAGGTTCCAAACGTCCAATCAGCTTAAAAATGCAAAGAATTATTCCACTAATAAAAGGTAGCAAGAAATTTACAACCCAATATTATCTAAATGCAGAAACTCTAAAAATTTGAACTTCTCTCACAATCCATTAAAATAAAGAATAGCATATACTTGAACTACAAATGTAAGAACTAATAATAGAAGTTTGTATCATTAAACCTTAAATATAACATAATGACATCCCAATCACTGTATCTGGGCTAGAAAGCATAAGTAAAGCCCTTAGAAAGCTAATCAGAGAGTAAACAAAATCACTAATACACAACATTAAAACTAAATCAAATGAAAATGTACGATAAGACTTATTAAAAAGGTAGAATATTATGATAAAAGAAGTTGCAATAAGGGAGAGAGAGCTCACTACAATCAAAGAAATTTTGATGTTTTCGCTAATACTATCATCTATTTCTTACATTAAGAGAGTTAATAAATAATACTTTAATTTATAATATCTAGTCAAAATTTAACTTTTAATTCCGCTTACTTGTTTATATCTCAAATCTATCTTTTATTAATTAAATATTGGCTGATAAATCAATATTCTTAGATCTACTAAAAAAATATTTACCTTAAATCCAAATAAAGCACACATACCTTGTTCGGAGGCAAGCTTAACTCTTATGATAAGCAATTTCTTAATATTAAAATTAAAAAATAAGATTTTTATCTTTTTATTTCTTATTAAGCTTATCATTGATTATTTATTTCAATTTGTTTTAAATTGCAAAATAATAGGCTAATTAATTAACTAAAATAGAAATTAGTTTTAGAATTTAGCTTTAAATTACATTTATTTATTTATGAAAAAATGAACTAGGAACTATGACAGAAATAAAACGGGTCATTCATTATTCTCGTAAATACCATTAATTAAAATAACATAAAAAAAATAAAATAAAAACACTGAGTTAATTTAATAAACTTTCATGTAAAGTTTTAAAAATTATTAAATAATATTGATTGATATGTAAGAAAGAATATTTTATTTTTTTAAAAAGGTTATACAAAATTTATAAAATTTGAAGTTTTTAGAAATTAGTATTATAAAAATTAGCATGCTATTTTATATCTATTTATAAATAAAACCAAATCTTTGTTTAAAATAGGCTAATTAATTCAAAAGAATGAAGTATAAAAATATATGTTTATTTATTTATGATAGAAGTAAAGAGAATAAGGACGAAAATAAAAGCTATTATTTATTCTGATAAATATCATATATTGAAATAACAAAAATAGAAAATTTAATATACTGAATTTATTAAATACATTTAAATTTAAAATCTAATAAAATATTTAACAATTTTTATTGGTATGTATGAAACTTTATCATTAAGATATTTCATTCATTCATTCATTTAAAAATGATCAGTCAAATATTTTTTTAAAAATATTCTTTACTTTTTTAATATACAAAATGAATAAAAAAGAATCAGTAACTATTTTCATATTTTTAATTGTAGAAATAACCAAATTTCTATTAAAATTTTGACTAATTAGATCAAACTATAATTAATTTTTTCTTTTAAATTACATTTATTTATTTATATATTATAAAAATGAAATAGCAGAGAAATAAAAGCTTTTAACATTATTAATTATCTCATAAATATCACTTACTAAATAAAATCACATAAAAATAAATTTCAAAATACTTCTGAATTAATTTATTTAGTTAAAAAGCAAAGACAAACAAATTATTCAACATGTAAAAAGCTTCTGTCTGTCTTTAAAAGATTTCATTTATTTTAAAAAGCTCAATCAAATTTTATAAAGATTTGAACTCTTTTTTATTTGCAAAATGAATAAAAATTAGGAACTGCGTTCATATTTTGACTTGCATAGATAACCAAATCTCCATTTTCTTTGAATTTATGCACGAAATTTAATTTTTGAATTTAAGAAATGAATTCTTTGTTATCTTTTTAAATTCCTTTAATTGTGATTACATTGTTTAGGTATCCAAATTAGAGCGATTCTTATTTATAAGTAAAAGTGGATACCTATTCACAAGATTTGTTTATCTTATTTATTGCATCTTTTATTTAGCTGATTCTATCTGATTTTAAGATAGTAATATAATCAGAGATTACTTTTATCTTAAAATCTTAAAATTATACAAATCCTAGAGACTTTAAATAATCTTCTAGATATTTTTTAAAATCTTTTATTCTATCTCTCAATATATTAGTAAAGGCTAAGGAGTTATGCTTTATTTTATGCTCTTCTGGCTTCTAAAAATTCTGACATTCTTCGAGTCCTTGTTAATCAGGCTCTTCATAAATAATAGCTTTTGATTTACTTTCAGGACAAAGAGCTTTTTAGTATATTTTCTCGTATATCTTCTCAAATGTATCAAGAGTTCTTAAACTCGCATCTTCTCTAAACGCAGAATAAACAGTCTCTTATTTTTCATTATTTGGAAATTTGAATGTATATAATTTATCAAGATAACCCTGACTAACTTCGATTCGGACTACATAAGTGTTTGGTAACCAAGTATACTTTTCTTGATCTTCTCCAATATATTTTTTAACAGGAATTTCTACAGTCTTTATGAAACCTAAGGGCTCTGGGAAGAATCTTTTCTTCAATTCATCAAAATGCAACTTTAATTGATCCATATTATTTATTTTAATACCTTTGATGATTTTATCGTCATTTACACCAATTAAGATTGTCCCTCCACTCCTATTTAAGAAGCCGCACATAGTTTTCAGAAGAGTGAAATTCAAATTTGGGGTGAATGGCAAACCGTAATCTTTAAACTCTAGTTTATGGCTTTCAGGTAGAGTGATTTTAGTGCCATAGATATAACTTCCTTTTCTTTCGTTGATGTATTTCGATGGTCTGAAGTCAATAGTTTATTCTGTAGATTCGTTTAAAGTATCCATATTTGTAATTTTTTGATAAGATTTATACTTTTGATATTTAGAATCTCAATTATTTGTATTTTTTTTACAAAAAATAAAAATGATAGTTTAATAATATTGTTTATTACTTCGATTGATCTAATGATTTGCCTCCTTTTATTAATTCGTTAGTATAAATAAAATTGTTTTATTTATACATATAAAAAATATCTAATACATCCGATAAAATTTATTGATTTAATAATTTGCCTCCTTTTTAATTAATTTGATTTGATATAAATAAAATTGTTTTATACATAAATTTTTAATATCTATTTCAGTCTATAAAATTTACTTTTTTTTTTTTGTAATTAATTTCTTAAATAAATAATAAACAAAAATTTTTTACATATGAATTAAGATATTAATTTACTAATTTCTTTTATATATTTATTTTTCTTTGAAGCTGAATTAATTAATTTTAGATCATATATATGTATATAAAGAAAGTTATTAGGAATAAATTTGTTTTATTATAAAGTAATTTTATGAAGTATTTAAAAATTAAAACAGTTATAGGAACATATTATTGGAATATCTTTTAATATTTTAATTTTCCTACCATTAAAAATTAAAAATGTGGATAAGTATAACTTAGAACGAAAAAGTTAAGATACAAAAAAAAAATAAAAAATCTAAACTGTTATAGTTATATTAATAGATATAATAAAAGAAAACTAAAATATCAGTTCATTGAATTAAACTGATTTTTTAATTTATCTATATTATTTTTGTATGCTATTTAGGAAAGTTTTTTATTTGAATGGTTAATTTCAGAAGAAAAAAACTTTCCAAGGAAAAAATTACAATTAATTTAAATGATTGCAAATATGTTCTACGCATTAATCAAATATTTATCTCATCTAAAATACTTTATGATGAAATTATCTTGAAAAGTACTTTTTTTATTAAACAAATAATTATTTGCTTTTATAAAAGCTTTTTCGAAATTTGAGGTAAAAAATTACTTATAATTTGAAAAAGATCTTGAAAAATACATAACTGAAATTAATAGCGTAAGAATACTTAACTTGCAACTGCTAAAGCTAATGTTGAAAATTTTACTTAAATGTTGATAAATTTCAGTTAGTTTATTTCAGAAATATAAAGCCTTATAATATTATTTGACAAATAGAGTAATAGGATATGAATAAAAAACATTACAGAGGTCAGAGTAACAATATTTTATAAGATAAATGATTTATTAAAAATTTTCAATTAAGTAAAATCAATTAAAATAGTTAAAATTAAGGCTAAAGAAATAATTAAAAGTATTAGAAAAAAAGATAATTATTTGTTAAAATATAAAAAAATTAAATTAATTTGTAATAAAAGTAACAAAAAGGTTAAAGAATATAGTCAGCAAAAAGATTGTGTTTAAATGAAACTTACTAACACTTAAAGAGGTTTACTCACAGTATTTGGAGGTTTTACTGTTCACTTAGTTATTGGAGCAGTGTAACTAATTGGATTTTACTAATAAAAATTAACTATAATATTAATATTTTATTTATTTCACATAGATTTATGTGGGGGACTTTGAATGTTTATATAACATCATATTTCCGTCAACTAAATGATGAAGGTCTAGCTTTGAGCGTTGGAGGAGCTATCTTCCCAGTTATGATGTTATCAGTAGCAACAGGTATGCCCTTAGGTATTAAGGCTGTTTAACTGTTTGGCTCAGCAAGATACTATGTTATGGCTGCTTCCATTATTTGCAGCTTTTTAGTCTTTATTTCTAGTTATTGCACTTATTTCTGGCAATATGTTTTAGTATTTGGAATTTTATTTGGCCTCTTCTCTGGTACTATATATTTTATTCCTATCTACATGGGCTATCTCTATTTCCCCAAAAAAAAAGGTTTTGTGTCTGGCACAGTATTATGTGGTAATTTAAATTCGCTAACTAGTTTTTCTATTTTAATTATTTTTATCTTAGTAAATATGTTATTTAAAAATTAATTAATTAATTATTACAGGTTATGGTTTATGCTCATTAGTTATGGGATTGACTTTTTTTTCATTTGTAAACCCTGATAATCTAACTTAGGAAAAAGATCATGTAAATAAATTCCTTATTTTTGTATGAAATGCGTTAAAATTAATTTAAAAATTAGGATGGTTATTCATACTTTTAAGGTTCTTCTGTTATTGTTGCATAGAGAGTACCTGAAGCGTTAAGAAAAATGAGTTTAATTTATGTAATTCTTTCAGTTTTTGGTTCATGCTTTATTATGTATCACCCTAATCAAATTGGTGAAGAAGAAAGAAGATTAAAAAAATTGCTTTAAGAAAAGAAAAAAAAAGAGGAAATTCTCAAGCATAAACTTGATTTCTTATCTAGCGAGTAATTAAAGCCAGTACAATAACAAGATAAAAGAATGAGTGAAATTTTAATCTAAAAGAAAAAAGAAGTACTTCAATAAAACATAGAAATTATCGAGAAATAAGAAAAAGTGATAGAAAAACATATCGAACTTTAAAAAATTGAAGACTAATAAAAAATTTAATATATTTACTCTGCAGGAGAAAATAATTAAGAAAATGCATAAATAAATTACTTTGGAAACTATAATCCAAATGACAATGACGATGAAAGAAATGCTTAATTGAAATAAACAAATACAACCAGCAGCTTTATTCAAACTAAAGTCAATATTGATATGATTTTTATGGAAGAAGATGGAGGTTAAAATAGAAAAGCCCACACAAATGAGTATGTCGAAGAGATAGAAAAGGAAATCGAAGCTTTAGAAATGTCAGTTAAGTTAGATCAATAATCCTTAAACAAAGAAACATAGAAAGTAGAATAAATTCAGAAATAGTTGGAAAAAGAGGAATACTAAAAAATGGGAGCTCCAAGTGTGTATGAGGCTTTGAAAAAACCACAATATTACATGTCCCTCTTGTTAGCTTTCTTAGCAGTTGCTTTCCCTATTATTATTAACGGAAATTACAAGAGTGTAGCTAAAGATTATGGATTTTTAAATGACAGCTATTAGACTTTAGTAGGAGCACTTGTCAGCGCTGCTAATGGTTTATCTAGGTAGATTTATTACTTTTAAAAAAAATATTTTTTTAAATTATTATTTATTTAAAAAGACCTGCATATGCATCACTGTTAGATAAGTTTACTTTCAAGCAAATGTTGACTTGTATCCTTTGCTTTTAGGTAATTAAGTTAATTAAGAAATACAAATCTTATCATATTTTATTTTAAAAAAGATATTCTTATCTTTAACTTGTTAATTAACTAATGTTAACGAAGTTTTCTTTGCCATATGGATGTTCTTGATTAATACTACTTTTGGCGGCGTACTCGCAATGTGGCCTGTTTTTTCAGCCTAACTTAATGGAGTTAAGGTAGGATCTACCATATATGGAACCTATTGGTATTATTTTAATTTAAATAAATTACATGGTCAATAACTAACTTAATTTTATAAATTAAAGGTGGGCTTTTGGTTTCTCAAATTTCCTCTAATTTATTTTTGTATATTTCTTGAAACCAAAAATTGGATTTAATAATATATTCTACATATACACTGGTATCGCTTTTAGCGCTCTTTTACTTCTAAGATTGTACAACTTCTAGATAGATTGGTCCACTTATTACAAGAAAAAATAAGAAAAGGAAGAGAAAGTAGTGGCTTTAGAAGTTTTATAAATTAAAACTTTGAATTGATTGATGTTAATTTACTCGAATTATCTTTGTAAGTCTATTATATTTATCATAAATTATTTATATTAATCAAAACTATGAAATAAAATATTCTATTAAATTTTAGAGTAACTTGAATTTAAATAATATAAGCTCAAGGATTATCGATAAAATAATATAGATTTGAATACTTTGAAATAATTGTTTTTATTATTAAACAATTATGATCTTGTATTATGTTTATTTATGTAAATATTAATTTTTATTTGATATACTAAATTTATTTAGTATATCGTTTTGTTTGTTTTCTATAAAAATCTATATTCAAAATGTATGCAAAATATTGGTTTATTAATTAAAAAAAAACTTTTTATTTTTTTACTTTGAAAAAAAGAATTTTTATTTTTTTGATATTATCTTTGAACTAACTATCTACAAATATTTGAATGAAATCAATGATCTCATTAAAGATTGTTTAAATAAACGATAAAAATATCTAAGAATAATACTTTAAATATCTCAATCTAATATCAAAAATACAAAACCATTAACTTTTACATTTATATTTATGAATTTTTATTTAAAATTTTTATTATATTTATATATATGTATAGTAAGTACCCTTGGGTACTATCATTTTATTTTATGAGTGTTAATCCATAGGAAAAGTATGAAAGTTTTTTTTATTTTATTTAAATTTTAATTTATGTAGCATCTTGAACTTATATTTTGTATTAGATATTTAATTTCAAAAATATTTTTATAAAATTCTAAAATAAAGTTAAAGTTTGTTTTTCTGTATTTAAAAAGATAAAATTTAAATTAGAATGAATATATTAATCAATAAAAAACTACTTAGTCTTTCTATTTTAAATTTGAAAATATTTCTTCATTTTTCTATCAATAAATAATTTTATTTTAACTTTGATGAGTACTCATTAAATCATTTTATTATTTTAAAAATATTTATAAAATTAATAACTACTTATATTATTGGATAGAGATAATCTTGAAATCAATCAGTCATCAGTCTTATTTTCTAAATTGTAAATATATTTATATCAAATATTGAAAAAAATATTTTTATTTAACATTTTGTAAATTAAAAGCTATTTTTGATGTTTTAAATAAAACAATTTACACTTAGTTAGTACAAACATCAAAATAAAGTTAAAAAAAGAAAAAATTAGGTAAGAATAAATTAGAAAGATTCTTAAAAGTTAAAATTTTTAATAAACAATAAAAGTAAAAGAGAATATTCTAAACTATTTTTAAAATAAAATATATTTATTTAGCAGAAATATAAAAGTTCTTTTTTTATAAGAGCTTTTTATTTATTAGAAACAAATAATATTAGGTAGAATAATGCAAACATTAATATAGCTTTATAAATAGATAAATAAATAATTAGATTATAAATTAAATGTATTTTTCTCAATTATTTTGTTTTTTTTTATGGTCACTATTAACTATCATGCATTAGTATTTTTAGGTTAATCCTGTACATTTTAGTCGATTTATTATTATTATTGTTAAACTTATTATTAAGTATTTTCATAGCTTATTTGTAGATTTTGAGTATCTTATGAATAGTCAGTCTCTACAATATCATAATAGAATATAGCTATCTTATTAAAATATTTTCTAGGAACCAGCCACATCGCAGTAAAGCCAATCATATATCCTGAAAAAAAATTTAAATTTCTTAAAAAATCCATTTATTAGTATTATATTTCTTTCTATCTATCTATTGAGTTGTTTCTAAAAACTGGTATTTGTTTGAAAGAGATTGAAAAATATCGTGAGAGAATATATATCTTAGAAAACTTAATTTGTAAATAATTAATTAATCAATGAATATTCTTTTTTCTTTAGTATATAATGGATTAAAATAGATACAAATTTCCTAAAAAGCAACACAAAAAAAGATAAAGGAATTTAAAGCTTATTTATTCTTTTCTTTTCATTTTTTTTTTTTTGATAAATTGAGGTTTAGATCAATAAGGAATGCATTAAAATAAAAAATCATTTTAATTCTTATTTTTAAAATGAGTATTGTAAAATTAGCAAATTTAGATAATCTTTATTTGAGAAAAATAATTTATGATTTAATCTTTGTTATTTTTCTTTTTTGAGAAATATGAATTAATTAATTTGTATAATGAAAATTTAGTAGAGTATTTAATATCGTTTAAATAAAATTGTATACAGATATATACATTTAATTACTCGTTATTTTTTAAAATTATTATATATTTTAAGCTATTTATCATCAAGATCAGAACTTCATTTCGTGGGGTCTGTCGTTGTTATTTAAGGTGAACTTGGAGGCAAGATAGTTCTTTAAGAATTCAACCTTCTTGACGGCAGCGAGAAGAGGAGTATCGACAGCTTGTTAGTCTTGCTTTCTAGCATTCTTTCTTTCGGTTTCCTTCTTCTTTTATTCTTCGGTCAACTTTTGAAAATAAAAATCATTCATGTAATATACATTTTTACTAATTTCAAGAGGTGCAGATCGATATTCTTATTTATAATATTCAAACAGAATGAATAAACGAGCTTTTAAATGAACGGATATCTTTCTGATTTCATATTACAATATTAATACGATCCACTTAATGCTTTCAATTAAGAATGCAAATGCATAATTTGTTTAACTATTTTTTTAGTTATTCTTCAATGTATTTTGTTTTATTATTCTAATTATTTTGAAATGCTTTATTTTACTAATGGCATTTTTTGTCGTTTTATGGCTTAAGCAAATAGTTTAATTCGTGGCTATTAAATACTTAATAAACCTCCTAATGCTTATTTTTCTTTTTGTAAGTTATAAATATTAATGCTTCCATCTTAATATTAACTTTACTTATTATCAATATAGACTGCTAATACTTTAATAACTACAAAAGAATACTCAAAATCCATATTCCCATATTATGTTTCTCCTTAGATTTAACTAATCAAACATAATACACATAAGAAATTGATAATTAATAGCATTTATGGATATATTTTGCTTTATCCACTTCTCTTTTAATAAATCTAATTTCTATTGAAAACGAAACAAATTTATTTTATTCATTCATTCATAAGATAATAAATGAAATATTATTGAATAAAATATTCATTAGTAGAAGCTTTTCAAACTTATTTTGCTATTTCTGTAAGCTTTGCGAAAGTTTCACTTTATCTTTCTGCTAATAGCGTGCTTAGAATATTAATCTTGATTTTTATTCAAGAATTAAATATGAAGAATGAAAATAGTTAAACAAAAATATGCTATGTATCTATCTATTTATTTTTCATATTTAGAATAGATACTTTTAATAAAATCTTCCTTAAACAATAATTTAAGTGAAGAGTATTAAATTATTTATTTTTTAAGAAATGAATCGATATGAAACTTTTTTGATTTGTTTGTTTCTTTGCGTCATTCCTTTTTTCCTCTTGGTTATAAAATTATAAACAATCTTACTTCAGCCTTGAAAAGGTTCTTGTGGTTCTTTCTGGCCTTTTCTCTACCGAAGTAGTCATCTTCGAACTTAGCAGTGTTAACACCGGTAAGATCAACCTTGGTGGAGGTAGAAAGAGTGTAAGCTTAGTTGACTCTCTTCAAGGGGACACCGTTAACCTTGTAGGGACCGGTGACCAACAACAAGCCAGACTTGAGTTGCTTAAGGAAGACGACTCTCTTACCTCTGAATCTACCAGCGAGGAGGATGAGAACGGTACCAGGGGCGATGTCGTTTCTCAACTTGGTGGCGGTAGCCTTCTTAAGTTGTCTTCTGTGGAAGGGGGTGGCTTCATCATCAGCCTTGTACCACTTGGAGATCTTTGAAACACCTCTGTTTTTACCAGCAGGACCTCTAGCCATTTTTACTATATTGTTTTGTTTGAGTTTTTAATTAAAATTAATTGATTTTTTCTTCTTTTTTATCTTTATACGTATAAAATTATCACTCTGGGAATCTTATGAAAAAAATTTGTATTTAATTTCTCCCCTTAATTTCACCTCCAATCTCCATAAATATCATATCAATTCATTCACTCATACATGAAATAGCAAATACTGTTTGACTGCATCAAAAATACAGTGCTTCAGCTCTATATAAAAATTTATTTTCAACCAAATTGATTCAAATAGCCTTAGCAGGCATATACTCCATATTTTTTTAACTTAAACCCCTTTTATTTTTTTTCAAATAATTATTTATTTTTGTTTAAGAATCATTTTTTTTATTGATAAAAAATAATATTTAAATAAATAAGCTAATTAATATAATTTTAACATTTAACTAATGAATGAATTATTTTCATCAAAATTGAACTTGTTTATATATATGTTTAATAAATTCATCATAGTATATCTGAGTCATTATAAAAACAAATATGCATAGATTTATTCTGAATACAAATTATTAAAATTTAATTTTTTTTAAATATTGATTGAAATTAGTTAATTAATTAATTATTTATTTATTTATTTATTATTTTTAATTATTTTAAAAATTATTTTTTAATTAAAACATCATTAATTCCTTCATGGCTTAAGTTTTTCTTCAACCTCAAAAATTTCATCACTTATTTAACTTTCTCTGAATTTTTCTTTTTAAAAATCTTTAATAGATACACCTGTTGAGCCTGCTGCTCCACCAAACAAATGAGATATATTACTTATTGATTAGAAAGCTATATTAATATCATCAATATTGCAGTCTTCAATAAATATCCCCTCTTGAGTTACTTAGCACAGAGGTTTAAAGAGCATTTTTGTGTTTTGATCCAAATCTAAACCTTTTATTTATTTATTTTTTTTATTAAAATTATTGTAAATATTAATATTTAATTTACCAATAATCATCAAATTAACTAAATCAGTTTATTCTTCGTTTTCATTTTTTTAGGTGTTCATACTTTGTTCCAAGCTCTTTTTTAGTAGTCTGCAATATTTTTATTTTTATGAATCACTTTCAATGGTATTATCTAAGTTATCCGTAAGAACAACTATCCATTTTAAATTTTTTCTATCTTCTACTTTGTAAAAAAGCTTACGAGCAGTGTATATACTCCTGCACAATTTTCTGAATGTTGGCTATTCAGAAGTATCGTTTTTGCCACTTTCTGTTAAATTTTAAGCTTCTTAGTCTATATAATTTTCTTTACTTTTTAAATTTAAATCTGATTCTTCATTAATTTTCTTTTTATCTTGAGCTTGAGGATTTTCATTAATTGTTAAATTTTATTCCATTGATGACCTAAAATACTTTTCATTATTATGCTTATACTTCAACTCAAAAATAACATCAATTTGCTTTCTCATTAAAATACAAGCCATCCTATCATTTGCTTCAATATAACTTAATTTTATTAAAAAAATAAAATTTATAAATATATATTTTATTATATAATAAGCTTATCTACCTATCATAAATTTTCCAAAAAACCTGAGCTATCATTTCTCTAGCGTTTTAAAATTATTTCTTCTTTTTTTTCTTTTTTAATTCCACTTATTGGCTAAAATTTATCACAAATGCTATATCTTTATTCTTACGAACCTTGAATCCTTGTATCATGTCAATTAGAGATTTAGGCATTTTAGGGTAGAATTTTTCTAATATTTGCTTTACATGAGTCAAATAGCTGTATCTATTTAATTTCATAAATTAATTTTAAGTTTAAAATAAAATGTATTCTTCAAAAAAGAAATTTAACAACTAATTAAAATTAATGCTTTTTTATTAATTTACCTAATAGCAGGATCATAATATTTATATTTTTTGATACACTTTTAAAAATATTCATAAGCATCTGAATATAGTCCTGCACCTTTAAGGTAAAGAAATATATAAAAGTGGTGAACTTAATTTAAAATATCTTTATTGCCTTGATTTCCTCCCATTTACTCATATTATTAAAGTATCTTTAAAATAAAATATTTTATATTTTCATTAATAAATAATTTTTTTTTTTTTAATTACTTTTTAGGCTTCATTATATGCGTCATATGATTTGTTAAACTCTGTCTCACCTAAATCGGGAGTCCTATCTACGAACTTGTTAAAATCTGCGCATTCTAAATACAAAGAAATAAGCCTAATAATAACTATGAAGTGTCTTTTAAGAATATCAGGCACAGGTTCAATGTTTTTGAATAATCTTGAAACAATTTTATATCTTTTTCATTAAATTAAATGCCAAGTTAAACATAAAAATATTTAAGTATATAATTAATTACTTTTCAATAGCTTTTTCAGCCAATCTTTTGGCTTATTTTCTATCAGTTTTTTTTATATCAAAGGCATAAATACAATAGGCATTTGCTAATTAATTACATCTGTCTATATATATAGGCTCTAGCTTTTGTTTCAATATGTTATAATTTTTCTTAGAAATCTTTATTTTCGTATTTTAAATATTTTTAGGTTTTAAGATATTAAATTATTGCATTTAAATGGCTTTTATAGGTGTAGAGTAAGGTTTGGAAGGAATACCATTAAATATTTCAAATTTTTATCTATTGTTATTTTTCATCATTGAATACTATCTGTCAATTTTCATTGTATTGTATGAAGATTCTCCAGAGTGCTTATCATTTTTGTTATCCTTTTTCTTTGGATGCTATATTTAGTCTCTATTAAGTATTTGATCGAAAAAACTCTCAACAGTATCGCATTTCATAATACTCTCAGGGATATTCTCAAGATCAATGATTAACTCCCCATTTTCCTGCATCAACTCTTCATTTTTATCTTCTGCTAAATATTTCCACCCTTTTTCAGGTTTCACATTATAAAACTACTCTAAGGGATATCCACCTATCAACTAAATCATCTTATCTTCCTAATATAAAAAATAATTTTCAAAATGAACAATTCTAATTTTATATTTATTACAACAATTTCAAGAGATTTCTTGAATGAAATAATTGCTTATTTGTATCTTTGATTTTGGATATGAATAAGTCCAATGTTATTATTTGCAATAATAATGCCTTTTAGATAGTTTAATTTTTAAAAATGTTTAAGAGCACTACAGAGCCTTATAAGTTTGACAGAGTCTTCTTCATTTTTATAGTATTTATCCATCGAAAACCTAAGGCAGTCATATAAAAAACTTAAAGAATCATAAAACTCTTTGACTTCTTTGATTGAATCTTTGTAAATAAAATAATTATAAGAAGATTGAAAGAGCAAATAATATCAATTTACATTTAGTATTAATCGGTATAGTTAATTCCAAATTATCTTCGCATATCATTTTTATTTTGCTCTTGCAGTCCTTTAGAGGGTTTATAAAATTTAAAAAGGTTCGATAAATAATTATGTATGCTAGTACCAGATTGAAAATGTAGATGTAGGTAGGGTATTCATACATATAAGTAAATTCTTTATCTGAAAAGTTATTAAATGGTGTTTTTATTTGTTTTTTCGAAGAAATCGAACATAAGGTAATGTAACCTAGTTAGTTAGACTGGTAATTTATATTAACTGAATCACATGCTATCCATGCATCTTCAGTTTAATTAATGAGGAGACTTCCTCTCATTGTATTATAATTTGTTACAATTGTGTTTATTTCCTAAGAAAGAGGAAGTAATTAGGAGCTAGTTGAGTTTGGCAAAGTAGGTGAAGTGAAAATAATTTAGCTAGCTCTTAATATAATAAATAGCTTATCTAAATTTTAATATATCTTTTATTAATACATTACCCATCTTTGAAATTCATTAAAATTTTATTTAAGAATGATACATGCAGTACCACAAAAATTATTTTAACATTGTATATCGATTTCTATCACTATACATAGGTATTGAGCCTCCTATGTTTATGATGAAAAAGAAATAAAAGTGAGATCTTTATTATTATTTAGGTAATTTGATTTAACATTTTAATAGTAAGGAGTTTTGCTAAAATCATAACCTGCATTCCCACTAAATTAATTGCCTTTTTTGGCAGGAAAACGCATATACATTTTTGTAAACTCAGAATAAATAATAATATCACTTATAAATGCCTAATAGCCAACATATACAGGTCTTATCAACTCAAATATTCTTAAATAATTATTAGTTACTTGTTACTATTGTTAAGGATTTAATTAGCTAATTTATATATCAGTTTGAGATGCACTACTGCACCATAAAAAAGCTTTTACTGACTACTATGTACTCTAATTATATCCTAAAATAATAGTAGGTCCATTATTATCTACATCCAAAACATTGGAAGTGTAGGTCTACAAAGAAGTAGGACTTTATTTATAATTTTAAATAGCAATATTCTCAGCCTTATTTTTTATTTGAAATAAAGTATTATAGTGGCGATTGAAAAAAGTTTCTATTTAATCTCCTGCTTCTATTGTTAATTGCTGTATACTCTCATCACTAATGTAAATATAATTTTTATAGTTCAGCACAATATTAGTAATACCATAGGCAACAAAATAAAACAAGACTATCTTTATAACTGATATCATAAAAATAGGCAAAAGTACATACTTGAACGATTTGATTTTAAAACCCATCTTATTGAAATATTAAATATTATCCAAACAAAAAGCTGTTAACTGCTACTATTTATTTATTAATATTAATACTAGCTCTATCAAAATTGTTAAGTTCTAATCTTTAAAGGTTCAAAATCAAGATATTTTTAATTTAATTAACTATAGGTTAATCACAATTATACCAACTTAAAAGCAAATACTCTATTTACTCGTTAATACCAATCTTTTGGAGAATAACTATTTTTAATTATTGCTGTTCCATCAAAACATTAACAAAATGAGTAGAATAAACACCCAGAATAAATATAATTATTTTTATTCTCTTAGGATAAAAAAATTTATAATAACTTTATTTCTTTGTGTATGTAAAAAAAACCATACATGCCAAATAAATTTTTTAGAAATAATTCAAACAGACTTTCCTATCTAATTGATTTTTTTCAACTATTTTAGTATTTTAAACAAAACTCATCAAAAAATATTAAATACTAAAATTTATATTAAAATAAAGAAATTCAAATAAAGAGGTACTCAAAAAAATTAATTAAAGAGGACTAAATATATAATGTAATCAAGAAATATTTATTTGATGGCTTTTGATTAAAGTTTAAAATGAATTACTTCTTTTCTATTTGTATAAAAATTATATATAAATCAAACAATTAATAAAATATGCCAGATTATAGTTGAGATTTGTTAATTAATTTAGATAATTTTTTTTGTATTTTCAATATTTTTGTAATCATAAAGATTTATTCAATCAAAAATACAGTAAAACTTGAATATAAAAAATGCTTTAAAAAATTGTTGCAATCTTGCTAATTTGTAATCTGATTTATTGCATTCCTTAAGGGTTTGTCTATTTGTCAGAATTTGATCCCACTATTTTATAAGATATTAGATACCATGGATTCCATAATTTTGTAGGTAGGCCAATAGTTGGCTATAACGCATCTGAGTGTATTCTGACAATTGAAGCAGCTTAAAACATTTCTCTAGCCTAAAAAGAATTTCTTTCTTAAGGTTATTCGATTAAAGTTTATGATTGCTACAGACCTTAAAAAGCCGTTGAAGATTTTTATTAATGGTCTTTGAATTTTTCAGATTCTTTGATGAAAAACGAATTCTATCCATTACTAAACAAAGATTAACTATTCCCTGATTACATCTCTAGAACTTCAAATCACTGTAAAGTAATAAACATCTAATCTAAATCCAATTTTATTAAATATATAAATAAATAAAAGTTAATTTGATTAATTTATTTGTAATTTAATTGTTTAAAAAACATTTTAGGGATCTACTCTCGATTTAGCTCTTGTAAAACTTCCTGCATAACCATCTGAGAAATATTATCCAGGAATGAATTTAACATCATGCTTTGCTAATATCACTGAACGTTTCCATGATAATATTATTGACTTTGGTACGGGTTTCGATTGTATGGATCCTTTAGTAATTAATAAATTCATTTTTAATTTGTAAATTCATTATTAACTAAAATTAATAAAATAGTCAAATACTGCTAACCCTAACATAACTTCAATTTAAGCCTTCCACAGATAATTTTTAAATGACACACTTGCAAAATACGGATTCGTTAATTATGCAGGAGAGTGGTGGCATTATACACTCACTCCTTAGCCTTATGAAACTTCTTTTGATTTTAATGTAGACCCTATAGATAAAATTGAAGGATAAACATATCTTTTATGAAATAAATTATTATTTAAAAATTAAAATTTTAATTTATAAAAATGTTTATTAAGCTCGTCATAAAATATTAATTTTTTATAATTTAATCAAAATAATATACACTCATTCCATAACCATATAACACTCCTTATGATTTTATTGTAGACCTCATTTTGAAAATTGAACAATAAGCATATCTTTTATGAATTAGTATATTATTTAAAGATTAAAATAATAACCAATAAATATGTTTATTAAGATATGATAAAATATCAATTAAAAAGATTAAAATTTATAAGTTTTTAAATTAACAATTTTTTTCTTTTAATTAAAATAATTGTGATACTTACTTTTCAAAGAAAAAAATTATTTTTTTGGTGGATTTTTGAATTATTTCTCTAAAAACAGTTTATAAAAAATAAAATAATAATTTACACTCAGTATATTCTAAATTTTCAAAATATTTTTTTAAGAATGCTTTAAATCTATAATATAAAAATTTTTTTGAAAAATAAGTAAAACTTTAAAAATAATCAAATTTTCAAAAATCTTGTTCACAATTTAAAAAAATCAATAACTTAGTTAAAACATTCTTGTTATATATATTGATAGATACATATATACTGATTAGATCGGATTTTTACTTACTACTATATTTTGATAATAATAATAATAATTTGTTTGTTTGTTTAATAATTTAATTCATCATTTTAAACTTAATAGATATTAATAAAGTTATAAGCTAAATATTTTGCAAAAATGAAAAGAAAAGACTCAAGCGATTCTGATGATGAAGATCCTAGATTGGCTTATAAAAAAGCCTAGAAAAAATAGACTTAAGATTAGCCTAAGCCTGGAATGGAAATAGCTTAGAAGACAATTACAAAAAATATGTTTGAAAAGAGAGGATGTAAATAAATTAAAATAAATATCTTTAGACTGACTCTACTCATATTATTCTAATTTAAAACGAATTAATTATTAATAATTTAGTGCAATTTTCAGAGGAGGAACTAAAAAGCATGGGTTCAGCTTCTCAGTAAACTAATAACTAAAAAAAGCAGGTATTGCTTAAAGATTTAGTCTTTTAAGTTTTATAACTAATAAATTTATTATAATTATAAGGGAGCATATATAGCTGGTGGTGGATAGGCCAGCTTTGAAGAACTTAAGAAGGAATTAGAGTTAAGCATTAAAAAAAAAGATGACAAAACAACAGGTGTTATATTAAAATATATTCTTGAGAAAGATTTAGAACCTAGTATTAAATAAAAGTATTGTATTTAGCGCGCTTAACTCCTACTACAAATGAAATAATACCAAGATTGCGTTTAGGAGACTGAATAATGGATCTAAACTTATAGATAGAGGGACGTTAATACTTAGAAATTTAGTGTAAATATGAGGCTAATACTGGCTCAGGTTTTAGATTTTAATTTTTTAGGAATGGGAATATTAAAATAATTTGTAAAATATAGGCTAAGTCTCATCTAGGAGAAGTTTGGAGTGGCTACTTAGAATTCTTAAGAGCTGAAGGATTTTGCTAAGCTTTTATTTAATAAAAGTAATAGGAAACATAAGGAGAAGGTAAGGCAAAAGGATCAAAAAGTGAGTAAGATATTAATTGGGCAGAAAGTGATTCTGATTTACTGTTAAGAGAACTCTAAGATTGTGAGTTACACTTTAAAGTTAAATTGCAGTAAGAAAAGAAGACAGTAAATTTCCTTTATTGCAGTGGATTTAGCAATACAGGATGTTTAGGATTAGAAGGTGCTACGTCTACAAAAATTTCTCTAATACCTTAGATCAAAAATAGACAAGTATTAAGTATAGCATGTGGTGATCATCACACTATAGCTTTAGTTAAATCTTTTCCCTCTTCTTTACTCTTTTATCCTAATTATGGCCAAATATCAAAGACTTTTGAGCATTCATATGAGGTGTTTGGTTGGGGAGAAAACACATGTGGTCAAATTACAGGAGATTCCTCATACAATAAGTAAGATTTATAATAATTAATTATGAAAAACATTTATTTGAGATTGTAAAAAGAATTATAGAAAAGCCATTATTGTTGAGTTACTTTAGTGGAAAATTCATTAATGCTGTTGGAGCACATAAAGCAAGCAGTTTAGCAATTGATTTAAATGGAGCAGTTTATGAGTGGGGTACTAATAAATTTAACAACAGTGAAAGTCTTAATTTCGAATAAACCTTTTAAATCAATGTAAAATTATTTAAATTGAAAAAATTAACCACAATTTTTAAGAATTTAATTCAAAAATTAAATGTTTTATTTGATTTATATAAAACAAATACGAAATTTTATATTTATTATAAAAATTAACAATTAAAAATAGTAAAAAGAAGTAGTTTAAATATCAAGAGGAGCTAATTTTTATGCTGTTTTGGATACTAATAAATAATGTAATTTTGAATTGTATTTCACAATATGTTAGTTCTTAATATAAAATGTAGGTTATTGGTGGGGCAGTTTCAAAGATAAGCTACAAAAGAAAGAAATATAAGGCACAAAATATAACAATATTACTAGCATAGCTGTTGGAAATAATCATATGATTATTTCAGATGAAAATGGAAAAGTAATTATTGCAAAAAATGATTTTTTTAAGCTAATATTTATAAAAATATCAGGTTTATGGTTTGGGAGATAATTCAAAGGGATAGCTAGCTCTTGGATATAAAAATTAATTTGTTAATCAATTTGAGTAGATAGAATAACTAAAGGGAAGTAAAATATTAAAAGTAAGGGCTTTTTCTGATGCCTCACTCTTCTTTACAGATGATGGAGTTTTATTTTATACAGGATAAATCTCAGCAAACAGTAAATAAATAATATATAAAAAATTAAATATTTTTATAAACTTATAATAATACTTTTTAAACTTCAATTTAGAGAGTATTGACTATGTAAAAGAGACAGAGTTTTCTGACGATGTAAAAATTGTAAATGGATGTGGCTATGATGGCTAACTTTATGCTTTAAGCTCTTCTGGAACTGTTTATGTATGGGAACCAGAGACTTCAGTTAAGTTTAAGCTGCATAAAGATGTTACATCACAAACTTTCAGAGATATATTTGTTGGATCGTAAATATAAAAAAAATTTTAACTATACATACATAAATAAATATTTTATATGATAAATAGTGGATTCTAAATTATGACGAAATCACTTCCTAATCCAAAGCTGAGCAATATAATGTAATATTTTCCTTAACAATCAAAAATTAGGAAATATATTTTATATTTAAAAATAGAATCGAAAAAAACTAAAAATTTGAGACTTATGAAGACATTGTCTTACAAGTTGTTTTAAGAGATCAAACAGGATATTGGGGTTTAAAAGTAAAAATTATTGAAATATTGTATTTAATTGAATACACAAAAACTGAATTATCAATTTATTATTAAAAAATTATTTTTCATTCTAGATTTAACATTTCTCTCAAATTTTAAATTAAAATTTTTTCTTTTTAAAATGAATTTTTACAAGTTTAATTTTTTTATTTAAAATTTTTCTATTATTTTATTGCTAGCCCTTCTATCCACTTAGATATTAATTGCTTGTTAGTGATAAAAAGAATCTCTCAATTGATGAAGTTGAAAGATTAGCATAGAATTTTACAAATATGACTAAAAATTAATATTAAGAAGAAAAAGTGTATATTGATGAAATAGGTACTTAATAACTGCTCTAGTTTATTGTATAGGTAAATAATGATCAGCCTCATATGCACGATATTACTATCAATATTGAGAATGCTGGAGTTTATTATTTATATGTCCTCTTAAGTGAAGAAATGATTGGTACACAACCGATAGAACTTAGAATTCAATAATCTAAATTAGAAAAGCTTAAGAGAGAAGAATAAGCAGCTGAAGAAGAGGTAATTTATTTCACAAATTTTGTAAGGAAAAATATAAAATCTGTTTAATTATAATATAGAAAAGAAGAAATGCTGCCTTAGATAAATAAAGAAGAGAGGAAGAAAAAAGATAAAAGCTACAAGATTTTCTTGATGAAGAGAAAAGGCAATTAGAATTAAATGAGCAGAAAAAGAAAGAAACAGGTTATATTTTAGATTTACAAATCAATAATTACTTAATATTTTTAATTAATTATAGATGAGAGAGCAAGAGAAGCTTATTAAAAGTATTTGAAAGAGCAGTAAGAAAAAAAAGTGAAAGAGGAAGATGAGAGAAGGAGAAGAGCAGAATTACAAACAGGTGGAGGATTTGATTTAGAAAAGGCAAATTTATATAAAAAATAAAACTCAACAACAATATAATAAGGAGGTTAGCAAAGTATTTAGAAATAAAGTAGTAAAGAAATAAATACTAACACCAATAGTTAATTAGGGTCTTCACAAACAAAAATTCCTTCTTCTAAAAATTCTTTTACGTCTTTCGAAAAAGAATAAAAGCCCTAATAGCAAAATGCAACAACTGGAGTAAATCCAGTAAAAAGAGTTTCCACAAGCAATCAAAATACAGGTATAGGTGCCACAAGACCTAATGTAACTTAGAGCTCATTGTAGAATAAGTAAGCTGCTAGTAATGTGATAGGTGCTTAAAAGACTCTTACTAAAGCTCCTATTAAAAAGAAATGACTAAATTTAAATTAAAAGTTTTCTATAAATAATTAATTTGTAATGAAAAAAACTCATAATTCATTAATTAATTTATAAAATTCAATAATTTATAGTACTAAATTAATAATTTTGGTATAACATTTTTTATTTGTTAATTAAACAAATCTTGTACTTACTTATTTACACGTATTATTTATATGTTATTATTATAAAATATTTAAGTTTTTCTCTTCTCTCATTGTGTTTTTTTAGTATAAAAGTGATTTTGAGCTTAGGATAAAGCTGAATTTCTTTTATTGAAAAACTTAAATTTGTTTTCTGAATGTAGAAACATTAGCATTAATATAATTAGATATTTACTCATAAATAATAAGGTTAAATTTCTAAATAACAAATATATATACAAAATCCCAATATTTTTTTTCTCTATTGGTAATAATTTGTTTCTTTCCAAAATTTCTTCAATTTAAAAAACGAAATTTTTAGCATTTTTAAGTTCATTTCACATTTAATTGTCACTTTTAGAGTAAAAGCTATAATCAATTTGAATCTTTATTTATTTTATGCAGCAAGAGTCCCCCTTGCTTAAATTACTATAAGCTCACTATAAAGTGAGGTAAATTTAATTTTTCAATAATTAAATGATAATAAATTAACAAATATAAATGATGTGATCTAGAATAAATGATTTAATTAATGTAAAAGCTGAAAAACTATTGGATGATTTATTAGCCCTTACAAAAAAATAAGTGTAATATAAATTAGAAACAATTAGATGCTTTTAAGAAATTTTTTGATCATAAAATATCATCAAACAAAATATTTCTTCTTTATTGTCGTTCGTTCTTTATATGTTTTGAATGAATTGTCATTTGTATATTGAATAATTAAAATTAAAAAAAATCTTTTAATTGTTGAAAACTAAGATATCATAATAACTTAATTTATTTTATAAGCAATGGAAGTGTAACCCGTTCAAACAGAAACCATTCTCTTAACTGGTGGCTTGGGCTTTATTGGCTCCCACACATGCGTTGAATTATACAAATACATAACTGAAAAAAATTTGACATAAAACGTTCACTACAAGATAGCTATCCTTGATAACTTATCAAACTGCATGCCCTCAGTAGAAAATAAAATTCGCACTATTTTAAAAGAAAGTTATCCTGAAGTTGATGAAAAAGAATTCTTCAGTTTCCACAACATCGATGTCCTTGACTTAGATGCTCTTAATAAAATGTTCCAAAGCTTCGCAGATAAAAGAGAAAACGTTAATTTTATTATCCACTTTGCTGGTAAGAAGGCAGTTGGCGAAAGTGTTAAGAATCCTATCTTATACTTCGAAAATAATGTTTGCGGAACCTTGAATCTCATGAAAATGGTTGAAAAATTCCAAATTAAGAACTTTATCTTCTCCTCCACTGCCACAGTCTATGGAGAGACTGATAATTGTGATGAAGACAACCTCTTAAACCCCCTATAAAGCTATGCTTAAACAAAGGTAAATTAAATTTCTTTAGAAAAAAAAATTTGCTATTGCTAGTATATAGTTCAATTAAAGTATTCAAGAATTCCTGTAAACTATTACTAAAAAGAGCAATTAATTAATTAATTAATTAAAATATCTTTCAAGACAAAATCTAAAAAATTATTACAACTCATACATATATGAACTTAAAAGAAGCATTATAAAAACCTTATATTAATTAATTTTATATTCATTAAAGACATGCTGTGAATTTTTGATGAAGGCTATGTGTGCTGCTCACCCTTCAGTAAGAATGGTTTGTTTACGTTACTTTAACCCTGCTGGTGCACACTCTTCTGGTTTGATTGGAGATTCTCCATCTGTCTATCCTAACAACTTATTCCCCTTCCTTGAATAGGTGGTTATTGGAAAAAGGTAAATTTATTTAAAATCATTTTTTCAGTCATATAAATATGTAATAAATTATAAAATAGAGAAAAGCTATACATTTTTGGTAATGACTATAACACCTACGATGGAACTGGTGTAAGAGACTTTATTCATGTTGTAGATTTAGCTTGTGCCCATATTTCTGCCATAGATTATTTGTCTAAGCTTAATGATACCAAGAACTTTGAAGCCATCAACATCGGTACCGGTTCTGGTATCAGTGTCTTAGATACTGTTACTACTTACTCTAAGGTTATTGGCAGATAAATCCCATACGAATTCACTAAAAGAAGAGATGGTGATGTTGGTCAACTTGTTGCTAAAGCAGAAAAGGCTTCAAAAATTTTAAATTGGAAGGCTGTAAAGACTTTAGAAGATATTTGCAGAGACTCCTATAACTTTATCTAAAAAAATCCTAACGGAATTTTATGAAATAAAATACCATATTTATATTATACTTGTATCAAAATTTGCCTTAAAAAATATTACATTCATTCAATCATTCATTCATTTAAAAATCACAATATATCCTTCAAAGTGTATTGAATTAATGTGTAATTTACATTGCAATTAGAATAAATTTTTTATATTTCTAATAATGATAGTTTACATTTATTTAAATACCTTTATAGATTAATTTTAGATAAATAATTAATTAATTATTAACATTAAATATTAAGTAAATAACAAATTTTTAAAATAATTAAAAAGTTCAGATGATAAACTTAATTATAAAACGCAGTTAATATTTTAATTTATGATAATTGAATAATATTTCTCATCAAAAAATTATTTTTAGTTTTAATTTTAATAGTGAGTATTTGTTGCAAATAATATATTTCTATTAAATATTTCTTTTTAAAGTTGCAGCAGAAAATTAAAATACAATCATTAAAGGTTATAAATAATCAACACAAAAATACTTTTTAGATTTTTTAATTTTTTAAAGTAAAAAAATTAATTTTTTATTTATCTAATAGATCTTTTTAAGTTTCATATGCACTTAATTAATTTTGAAATTGCTTTACGGTTAATTGTTAATTTATGCTAATTTATAATGATTAATTTATTTGTTTTTATTTTATAAAATCAATTTTATTTTAATTCTCAAAAATTTATTTTAAATAATTAATTTCTTTTGTAAAATTTAAGCACTAACTCTTATAATTTTATTGTAGTGCTTAATCTATTTTTTTTAGTATAAATTAATTTTTTGTACTCATCTTTAAAATAAAAAATGTTATTCAAATAAATTTTTATTCATCAATCTATTTGGTAAAATTAATCATTGAGTATTGTTTAATGAATTAATGCATTTGAAATTACACTTAAATGAATAAAATTCTTGATAAAAATAAATAATAATTAAATCAGCAATAACGATTTATCTGTTTGCATTCAATGAATAGATTATTATATTAAGAATATTATCATAAAATCTGAATTATAAAGAATTTGATTTGATAAATCATAAAAAAATCCTAATAAAAACTCAAGAATAAACCTATAAAAGTAGTAAGTAAGTATTATAATGTCTGAGTTTTTTTCTTAAGATCTTGCCATAAAGTATACAGTAAGATTTTGTCATATGTTTACAGTATGTGCTTTGAGTGGAAAATCTATTTTTGAATATCTGTATGGTGATTTTACAAATAATTCTAAAGCAGAAGGAATCTTTTGCGGTATACTTGGACTGATATTAATTTTATCTGGCCTTATTAACACTTTCTTGTAAAAACCAAAAGAAAATCTAAAAGAACATAAAGATTTATGGTTGAGAATATTATATGCTAAGTTTTTAATAACTTGTTTAGTTTGTACTCCTATACTTAGATTATTAGTTTCAAGAGAGACACATATCGCTCTTTAGTTTTATAGTATATTGATTATGATAATAGTGTCACCACTGCTAAGATTCTATAGAGAATATTACACTAATTTAAATAAGTAAACAAGATATGAAAACATGGAGATTGTACATTGATTATAATAAATTAAAAATATTAGATTTTACCATAGTATTTTTTGAATTTTATTCATATATATATGTAGCATAATTTAGTTTTGTAATATAATGGACAATATCTCTTATCATTCATTAAATACTTCACCAAATTATAATAATAGAAAGTTAGCAAATAACTAAAGGCAATAAAAAATATTTACATAAAAACATGCAAAACATTCTTTTTAAAATAAATATTTGAGTAATTACTTGAGATAAGTTTTTTGTAATTTTAAATAGAAGATCAGATAGTTTTTGCTTGTTCATAGCATTTATTTTAATAACTTGTAAATTAATAATATTTGCAGACTTACCTCAGTCAAATATAATATTAATAAATTACGTTTAACAGATTTGATAATATTATTAAAGACTCAATCTATCAATAAATTAATATTTATTTGATATTTAAACTTATTAATCAACTTGCTTTTTAATTATATATAATTCTTATAACCACCTAATAATTAATTTATTTTTAATGCTTAGAATTTTTTTTATTAATCAATCAGGTGGGGAAATCAAATCATAAAAATGTAATTAATATTTCAATTGATTTTTACTTTTGTTTGAATTGCATTAGTGAAAAAATTTGATTTCGATTTAATTTAATTTAAATTCAATTTTTATTTTTTTTTCCCACCTGATTTCTTATAATTAATTTCATAAGGAGAAAAATTGATAAAGAGAGGAAAATCTTAAGAAAATTAAGAAAAAAAAATCTAGACAATAAACAAGGTGGCTTCGGTAACCTTTTTCCACTAAGTCCTCTTATTCACTCACCATGCGTGATAAAAGATCAATATTGGTATGGCAACTTTTCCATTGTAAATTTTTGGCAACAGAAACAAAGTTTTTAAAGCAAATTGTTGAATACTTAATCTTCTCAAAATAAGGGGCTTGATCCCTAGGAGAGATTTTATTGGCATTAAGTTTTTTAAAGATTAAGTATTCAACCTGTCTTATTAGCATACACATATGCTAAAAGACTGCCCTACCTTCGCCACGTCCGGAAAAGCCCTGCTATACTAACGCATGCTGACCTTTGTAACCCTGTTAGCATTAGGCAACGTTAAAAGAACACCTTTAATCCTAACTCCCGTGGAAAAAGATGTCTCTTTCTAACAAGTCTATTTGCTAATTACCAGTCCACCACATGTTTTAGGAGAGGATGGTACTATGTCACTATTATACAAATTGTGGAAAAAAAACTCGCGAGGCAAATGGAAAAAGTTGAGTTAAACTCCTTTGACCTAAAATCTTTCTATCCCAAATATAAATTAAAAGAAGAAGAAAATCATATGAAGAAAAAAAAATAAAAAAATAATACTAAAAAAAAAATAAAAATATAAAAATATAAAATTGAGAAATAAAAGCACAAAGCAAACCAAAAGTAAAAGCAAAAGCAAACAAAAAAACTAGAGAAAATTAGAAAAAAATAAAAAAAACCTACAAGATAAAATAAGAGCAATAAAAACATAAAAAAAGTAGATGAAAGAAAATAAAATAAAATAAAATAATGAAAAACAAAAGAAAAAAATAAAAAGATAAAAATAAAATAATTAAAAGGAAAAAGTAAAAGAAAAATAAAAACAAAAAACAAAGAATATTTATATAAAAATAATAAATGGCTCTACGCTGCTTTTTTTTTTGATCAAGATATTTGAAAAAAAAAATAAATATATTTTTTGTTTGATAAAAAATTTAATGAGGAAATTAAATTTGGTTTTGTTTTTTTTAATCGAGATTTATCAACCAAAAAATAATTGATATTTACAAAATAAAAAATAATTTGTTTATATATAAAATTAAATGAAAAGATTATTTAAAATAATCAAATCCAAGAAAGTATTCTGGATAAGATATTTATTAGTAAAATGAGAGCAAAGAATTAAATTAATTTTCAAATTTTTTATTGATGTTAAAAATAAAAAAGTATTTTATCAATTTATTTTCTCAAAATTTATTTGCTAAAAATAAAATTTACTCTCGAAAATTAATTTAAATAATTTTAGTTAAATAAGATACTATAAAGTCTTAATTAATTTGAAGTTTTCTTTTTACTTTAAAGGCTTAAACAGATATTTGGTAAAATGTTTAATTTAAAGTTAAATGATATCAAAATTAGAAATATTTAAAATAAAATTTTAAACTAATCAAGAATTTTATTACGAATCTAAATTTCGCTTAATTTAGATTTTGCAATTTTTATTTTCATGAGCAAATAGTTGCTTTAGCTTTAATTTAAAATAAAGAAAAATAAAATTGAAAAGATTTATTAATTTTCTTTTAAAATAGTATCAGCTTATCTGCCTATATTGCCTATATACCTATAGATATGAAAATTATATAGAGTGAATATAGTAATAAAGCTAACAAATATAAATCAATCGACAAATTATTTAATCAAAAATGAATTAAATAATAAGCTAATTATTGACAGCAATATATGTTTGATTTTAAATGATATTTTTGAAATTGACTTTATTTTTTTCTTAAAAATCATAAAAGTTTTGTAAATAATAGCTCAAGATTAATATTGTTTGTTGTTTAATATAAATTAAATAAAAAAGAATTTTTCTTATCAAGTAATAAATCACAATTAATATTTGAGAAAAAAATTTTTTTAAGAGATAAGAGAAAATAATCAAAAGATTAACTAAGAGATATGAGTAATAACAATTAAGAGGAAGGAAAAGGTAAAAATTGAATAGCAATTTCCAAAAAGAATATCAACAAGCAAATTATGTGATTATTAATGATGTAAATTTTTGTTTAAAATTAAAAGCAAATGAGGCTCCTCCTAATTTAGTTGAAGAAATCGAAAGATTCCCAGAGTTTGTTAGAAGGGATTAAACTGATGGCATTTTTATCGATTTTAGTTAAGACGGTGCTCTTCAGAAATTAATAAATTTATCAAAATGTCCTTTCAATGAGAGGTATAATACGTTATTATATACTTAGCAAGCCTTCATTTAATAGAAAAATTTTCTATTCCGATAAAATCTATGAGCAACTTAGAGAGAGATCTAAATAAGTTAGCTTATTGAATAAAGAATTAATTTAAGACAGACAAATTGTTTAATTGATAAATTTATATAATTTTTTATCAATAGATTAACTTACACAAAGCATTTAGCAGATCTTTTATAACTGATTGGTGACGCTGCAAACGAGCATTTAAAATAGATTATAGATTTCATTGTAATTATTTTATATAATTTTAAATTCTTTCCTACTTTTATTTATTTATTCATTACCCTCTTCATGTTAACGACTTTAAAGATTAAAAAACATGTCAATGATTTATGTGTTTTTTTTAAAAAATAAATAAATGTGAGCCATTTTTGAAATTGTTAGGTAACTAAAAATAAAAGAATAGATAAATCACCAATATTTACTTAGATTTTTAGATTAAAAAATACAAATTTATATAAAGATTGCAGATAACGACGATATTAAGCGTACACTACTTGTATAACTACCTTAAGTTATTGATTATCTTAAGGTATAGCCTTAAGGTTATGCCTAAATCAGAGATATTTTGACTCCTGCTTTATTCTAGCTTATAGGAAACGAAAATTTAGATGTAATACTTTTTCTATTAATTCTTATTTACAAATTCAATCTTAAATGTAAGATAAATAAATCAATTATTTTTCATATAGATTAAAGAAGATTCAGGTAAAATCTTAGCATAGATAGGAGATATTATGAATAAAGACGATAGAGGAAAATATATTTTAACAAAGGTCTTAAATATGGCTCATGATGATTAAGTTGATGATAATAGAATTGTTGCTATTCAAGTAATTTATTCAAAGAAAATCCTTTTGCATTTAAATGCTCAATTAAAATTTATAAAATTAAAAGTTACTTACTCAAATGGCCCACTGTTTTGGTACTGAATTATGCGAGCAATTTGTTGGTTTAGAAATTTTGAGTTTAGGAGAAGATCCTCAACTCCGTGTAAGAAAGGAAAGTGTTTTAAATTTACCTATTGTTGGCAAAGTTGTATCTTAAGAATTCTTTTAACAACGTCTTTTACCTTTCTATATCAGGTAAATAAGATTTTTCGTTATAATTTAGTCAAAAATTTAAAAATAAAAATTTAGGAAAAGTCAAGACAATTTCTGGGGTATAAGAAAAGCATGTGTAGAAATCATAGTAGAAATATCAAATATTTGCAACAACAAAGTCAAGGAAATTGAATTAACAGAGCTTCTTTTAAATTGTTTAAAGGATTAATCAAAATGGGTTAAGATTGCAGCCTATAAAAACTTAGGTAAATTTTGAATACTTTATTTTCAATTCAAAAATATTTATTGATTGTTTTAATCTTAATAGGTCCTTTTATCGTAACTTTAGAAAACTGCCATGCTTCTGAAAAATTATTTGATCATTACACTAAAATGACTGATAACACAATTAATAGCTTATCAAATGAAAATGAAGTATTTGATTATTTTCATTATTTTTTTTTAATCTGCATTAAAAATTAAAAGATTTTAATAACATATTTGTAAAAAAACTATCATTTTTTAGATTTTAATGATATTTAATTTATATTTTATTAAATAATAGATATTAATATCATGTGCTTAATACTTCCCTGCAATTCTTAAAGTTTACGGAGAAAAGAAATGGAATCAACTTTAAAAAACTTTTAGTTTCTTATTGAAAAGCAACATTAAGGTAATCAAATTATTTAATATTTTAAGTTGTAAGTATAAAATTTTTAAAAAATTTAAATCAGAAAGTTAAAAAACCAATTGCATGCAGTTTACATGAAATTGCTTTGATTCTAGGACAAGAAAAGGCTGAGAAAGATCTATTTAATGTATTAGATTAAATTCTTAAAGACCCAAGTAAGCTTTAATTAAATTTCCACTTATTATTGATAAATTATTAGATATTTCACAGAATAAAAGAATTTGCTTTATTACTTACTGTGCTTTCTTTGTTCGTTTGATTCTTTTAAAACAAAATACTCTTAATTTTATTTTTGTAGGAAAAGATAAAGTCTTTCCTTAAAATTTAATAAAAGAATTTTTAAAATCAATAAGATTTATTTTTCAAGCATTGCTAAATTTTTATTTTGTATAAATTTTGCTTACACTTAATGCTGAATAATTGAAATGAAATATTTAAAATTAGATGATGAAGTCAAGTACGGTGCTATTTCTCACTTGGCTTAATTCATGAAGGTCTTTGACAGCTAAAAAAGGGAAAACTTTTTAGATGTGTTCCTAATTTTACAAAAGGATCCCAAAAAGTGGAGAATAAGAGAATTGATTGCTAAATAAATTGATGAATTAACTTTGATGTTCAATAGCGAAACTGTTTTTAGATACATTATGCCCATCTCTTTTAAACTCTGTAACGATACAGTTGCAATAGTAAGAGAAGAGGCTGCAAAAAAAGTTCATTCCATTCTACTTCAGCTTTTATCTGAAAAGGCAGAAACTTCTGAAATTTTCTTTGAATGTGTAGTAAACAATATTAAAGCCTTTTCGATTTCCAATCGTTTCAATTAGAGATAAACGTAAAAATTTAAAAAAAACTTTGAAATTTAATTTTATCAATATAGTAGCAAAGACTTACAATTTTTTTAAATATTTCAACAGATTTGTTTTGATGTGTAACTAATTAATGATGTATGATAAAATATTTAAAGAATATTTTATGGATGCCTTTGAAGCACTTTCTAAAGATAAAGTAGTTAATGTTAGAATCTCATTAGCCCATGCTGTCTCTCAACATATAAAATAAAATGGTAAGTTATTTATTACACATTATTTAATAAAAAATTATAACTTATTTTAACTATGAAGGCCCTTTAAAGGAAGATCCTAAAATTCTTTAGATTGTTGAGTAGTTGAGCAAAGATAAGAGCAGAGATGTTAGATCTCATTTTGTTAATGTTGATGACTTTATTTAAAATAAGGAAATGAATTTAACTGATTTAATTGATTAGCTTGGCTAAATTACTAAAAATACGGGAGCTAGACTTGAGGCTGTGAGAAATAATAGTAGCTAAATTCAGCCTAGATAACCTGAATAATCATTGCTAGATGATGAAGTAGAAGACCCATCAATCGAAAATAATTAATAGGAGGTATCTCAATCAGAAACTGTAAATTAAGCTAATGGAGAAAGTTAACATTTAGCTGAACAACAAAAAAGCTCTTCAAATAATTAAGAAGCTGTAGAGCATAAGGAAGAATAAAAATCTGAAGGAGGTTAATAAAATGTAGAAGAACAATAAAATTAGGTTGTATAAGAAGAATAAAAATCTGCTGAAGAATAAGTGTAATAAAAAGAAGAAAAGGGATAAGTTTAAACTGAAGAAAACCAATAATAAGATGTAAGTATTGACAGCAATAGTAGTAGAGAAGAAGAAGGCTAACTAATTTCTAACAAAGAAAATAATAATAGTTCAGAAGAAAGCTAAAGCCAAGATTCTTAATGAAAAAGAGTCAACATAAAATAAAATATACTTAAGAACAATATACCTTATCTATAAATTAAATATGTTTTGTCGATAGATTTGAAAAATTAATTTAATTACTTATTTATAGGTTTGGGACTTGTTGTTAGCATTTATTTGCTCGCTTGCTTAGTTGCTTCCTATTAATATATAAAACTTATTATACAAACAAACAAATAAATAAATAATCAAATATGCATAAGAGTAAAAAAGTTTTGAAAGATAGAGAGAATGAATGAATGAATGATTAAATTTATTTATGATAAATAAATAATTAAAAGATGAATGAATATATTTAACAAATTATTTAGAGATTCAATTTCTGGTTGCTTGCTATATTTAATTTTTATCAAATATAGCTCTAAATATTTTAAATATTTATCTGCTAGACTTTGAACTCAACCAATAGAACTAATCAAATTTCTTAGATATCAATCAATATGATTCTCCCTTTTTTAAGAGAGATGTATTTAGAAATGTATCTAAAATGTTGATTTCAGACAGACAGACCGACAGACTTACATTTTATAATTATCAATTATTTTAAATATAGTTATTTATTTCTCTAAGTACCGAATATTAATAATTCTGACTAAGATTACAACACATCTATCTTATATAGCTCACTTGTAATTAATTATATATCTTTTTTATGTAAATTATAAGCATTCATATCCTTTATCTTTTTCACAAATTTTACTTACTTTACAGCTTCCTTATCTTTTACATGCAACAATTGCCTATTTATCTCTCGAATTTTTTTAAAGCAAATAATAAATAATTAAAAAATACTAATAAAAAAAACATAGTAAGTATAATAAATCTAAATTACTTCCTATTAATGAAAGTTCATCAAGTTATTTTGTTGCTCTGTTTGAGTTTCGCTGCTGTTCACTCCCTTGATAACGGCTTAGCCAATGTTCCTCCTCTTGGTTGGTCAACTTGGAACCTTTTCTGGTGCAACACTAACTGTACTGCTCTTCCTGATCTCTGTGTCAGCGAAAAGAATATTAAAGAAATTGCTGACGCTATGGTTGCATCAGGCTTACACAAATTAGGATATGAATACGTTAATGTAGATGATTGCTACTTAGCTAAGGAAAGAGATCCCGTCACTCAAAAGCTCCTCCCTGACCCAGTTAACTTCCCTAGCGGAATGAAAAACCTTGGTGACTACATCCACGGTAAAGGATTAAAATATGGTATGTACAACGATGTTGGTACTCACACTTGTGGTGGATATCCTGGATCCAAGGATCACTATGCTCTTGATATTGCTACCTTCAAGGAATGGGGAGTAGATTATCTTAAAATGGATGGTTGCTATGAAGAATTACCTGTATATCATTATGACTATACTGATTTACATGAACAAATCGACTCACAAAATGCTAATATTGTCTATGAATGCAGTTGGCCTGCTTACGTCATGAAGCCTAACGAATTCGACTGGGCTTACTTAAGATCCATCTGCAACACTTGGAGAACTTATGGTGATGATATTAGAGATAACTGGGGTTCAGTTAAGGGAATTATTGAATACTGGGCTACTGAAGATATTGCCAAATACTCAGCTCCTGGTTCTTTCCATATGGCTGATTTCTTAACCACTGGACAAGGCGGTATGACTGATGATGAATACAGAACCTAATTCAATCTCTGGTCTATGTGGTCCAGCCCTATCATGTTATCTACTGATTTAAGAAATATGACTGCTGCTACCTTTGATATTATTTCTAACGCTGAAGTCATCCAAACTGTTAGCTAAGATCCCTTAGTCAAGTAAGCTACTAGAGTTAGAACTATTAACGGAGTTGATGTTTGGGTTAAGGAACTTGTATAGGCCCACAACTACGCTGTTGCTTTTGTCAATATGAACGACACCGAAAGTCTCAGTGCTACTATCAATTTTGCTGATATCTTACCCAATGTTTAAAATCAAGAATTCATCGTTAGAGACCTCTGGCTCCACTAAGATCTTTCTTTAGCCGCTCAAAGCTTTACTTCTCAAACCTTAGCTCCTCACTAGAGTCAATTAATTAAGATTGAATTAAACCTTGCTGCCACTAAAAACATGAGAAAAGAAGTTGCATGAAAGCATTAAGTAAGACCTGAAGACAAGTAACAAAAGAAATAATGAATAAGCTACTAGCTTAATAATAGCAAAAATATTAAAAAGCTATATAAAATCATAACTTTATTTGTCTAACATATATTTTTAAAGATCTATCAATAAATAAATAAATAATTCAATTCAAATAAAAGCACTATTATTCCTACTTTTATTTCTTGATTTAAACCAAGTATGATAATTAATTTTTTTGAATTACTTGTTAAAAATCTTCCAAATACTAATTAAATTAATAGCCAATTCAATTACTTACCATAGAATCAGTGTACAAAATTTTATTCATTTTTTACCATAATTTTGATAAACATTACAACTAAAAATTCTGTTAACAAACACTTTGTAGATAGATTAAACAAAGCATTAAGATTACAATTTATGGATTTTAGAATTATCTTACATTCTTTATTTTTTTTTAAACATTAGTTTCATAATGTAAATATTTGGCAATTTTAATAAGACATTTCTTATTTTATTATTTATCTTTTTTATAATACAAATAATTATAAATAACATATTTTTATTTTAAACAATTAAAACAAAGCTTGTTTAAGTTTTTTATATTTTTTTCTTTTACTTTCATTTTTTCTATTAAATGATCAGGTTAAAAATGTAGCAATCTTATTACTCAAATCAAAAAAAATAAATTTAAATAAGCAACAAAATAATACATTTAGGTTTCAATTTAATAAATAGATTCATCTAAGGCATTATAATTATATTAATTTATTAAACTTTTGTGTTTTTAGTTGAAATACATAAAATTCATTTGTATTATTTAGAAAATTATTATAATTCGAATAAAATTTTATTTTAAAATTGTAAAAAGTAAAAATAAATTATATATTTTAGTAAAAAATAATCATTAATAAGAGAGAAGGGTAAACATTTTATTGTTATACATACAATAATTCCTTACATCAAGCAAAATTTATATACAGCATATAAAGTGACTAATGATTAAATGAGAGCTTTTACTCATGCGAGACCTGTAAAGAAAAAAAAATCAAAAATTAGATATTATTAGCAATTCATAATTAGATAATGAATAAGCATATATTGACATTTTTTATATTATTATTTAATTGAGTATTCTAAGGAAAAATATATTTATAGAATAGCATTTATATTTTTTTATTTTAATAACAAATATTCTTAATTTTATTTTTAAAATATAACACACAGAATATATGCATGCATTCTCTTTATCAGTTTATTGTATTGTGCTTGATCAATTTTCCTATTTTTTTCAGATTTTCTGAAAAAAATTATTAGTAAAATATATTTATATAGAAAATTAAATTTCATTAATAAATAAATGAAACTTAAGAATCTAAAAGAGGAACTATTTATTTATAAATTTTGTTTTTTCTCTATGTTTATTAATATATAATAAATTAAACGAATAGAATCATCTAAAATCTTTAGATCTCTTAATTAAATCTGAAATTTTAAAAATTTGCGAAATCAAAAATTTATATATTTAATATTTAAAAAAAATTATATTTTTTAATTACAACTTTAACTCATTTCAACAAAAAAAAGGATTTAGTATAAATGGTGCTTATTCATTATAAAAAAACAGAATTCAACTAGTTTTTGCATGAAACCACAAACGAAACAAACATAGAATAAGTGATTGCAGATTTGGTAGAAAGTAATAAATATTCTTTTCATATTTTCTCTTAACATACTTTAATTAACATTTTTATTTTTAAAATTAGTTAACAACTTGAGAATTGTTTTAGATAGACTTGCAGTTAGTGTAGAAGACTTGGCAACTCATGGTAATTAATTGATTTTAGGTTATTTAGATAGATAGGTGACATAAATATAATTGAACAGGTGTAATGAAACCCGAAGAATTAAGAGGACTTTCTGATGCTGAAACTTGGAACTCTGCAATGTAAACTTAATTAATTACAATAAAGATCAAATAGAGAAAGAATATTTTAAATAAACAAATTTTATTATATATTTATAGGGAACTTTATCCACCTGAGAAAAAGTAATAGTGGAATTTTAAGCCTTAGGTAAAGCCAGGCTAAAGATATAATGAAGACAAAACTGCATACAGATATGGTATTATTTTGGGAGAAGAAACCACTAATACTATGATCAATGCAGCAAACCAAGCAAAAGAAGTTATTTCAAAAAAGAATGTAATTCTTATTTTTTTATTATATTTTTAAAATGATTAATAATATGACACATATTATTAAGGTTGAAAACAAAGTAGTCTTAAAGGTCGAAGTTTTAAAAGAGCAAGTTAATTTATTGAGAGGTGCTGTAATGATTGGATATCCTGGCTACCACGGTTTACCAGAATGGGAACCTGCTAGACTTATCTTAGAAAACTAATTTGACTTCACAGATCGTGAATTCGATATTGGTGATGTATGAATCGCATGAATAAAACCAGTTTTAAATAAATTATTTATAAAAATAGTATTTAGATATTAAAAATGCAACTTTATGGTGGGCTGGAAAGGAGCTTCTCAGAGGAAAGTTATTAAAAGAATACACAGGAAAAAATGAAAAAACTAAAATTATTGTAAAGTTATAAAAAGCTGGTAGCGGTGCTCCAGTTAGAGAGCCTGCTATTGACTAAGAAACCCATAAAAAAATGCTTGCTTATTACTATAAAAAATAAGAAGAATAAAAAGTAATTATTTTAAAAAATCCTAACTACTTTAAAAATAAATATCTAATATATTGAAAATTTAACTAAATTTAAAAAAAGAAATTAGAAGATGATGATGAAGACCAATACATGAACAGTGCCTGGGCTAACCCTAAGATGCTTAAAAATTAATTACACGGAGTTAACTCTGATATAGCATGGAAAGTCGGAAAGAAATGAAAAATAATATTTAATTAATTAAATTTAGTATTTATTTATCTTTTTACTATTTGTATGCATTCTAATTAACTATTTTTAATTTAAAAAGTATTGTTTTTTTAATTTAATCAAATTTTCTTGGAGAAAAATTAATGATTTTCATATGAAAAAGATTTTTTTAAATTATGTATATCATTAAACATATATATTTATTTTTTCAATATTTTTGATAGATTAAAAGTACTGCAAATAAATACATTTTAAGTAAATAAAATTATTTATGAATGATTTATTTATAATTTTTTATATATTAATTTAAAATAAAATTATAAAAATTAATTAATATAAAATTTGTTATGAGTAAATAAAAGTAGTCAAATACATTTTAAATAACAAAACATACATTTTGAAGGTAATTTTATTGTTACTATATTTCAATTGATTTTTTTTTTTAGGTAGTATAAGTTTAACTTAAATTATATTTGTATTAATTATGTATATTAATTAATTATATTTGTATTAAATACTTTATAAAAGTACTTAAAACATATGTTAAGTAATTAACAAAATATTTATATGATATTTACAGGTGTTATTTATTTATTAATTTATTATTACATAAAAAAAATTAATGTTTATATCATATATTATTTCATAATTAAAGAATTGTAGATATTTTTTTTATTCGAGAAAATAATTAATTTAAATAATTTTTTCTCTCTATCAATCAATAATAAATATTCATATAAAATATTTTTAGTTTTTATTAAAGAATTTCAGATAATTATGTAATTAATTTTTAATTTAAATGAAATTTTTAAATATATTTATTTTGATTATATTTATTTTATTTTTTCATATTGTAATAAAAATATTTGAGATAAATTTAGATAATTTACATTTTATTTAAATAAAATTTTATGAATGAAGTAATTTATATCAATTTTCAGGATTTTATAATTAAAGAACTTCTTCTTGTATTTCTTGCATCTCTTGTTGAGTTAGTTGGTATACCTGTTTTAATAATCAAAGGAATTATTAATAAACAAATTCTTAAAATTTCATTACATATTTCTTTTATTAGAGTATAGTCATTAAAGTGTCTATGGTTTTATAGCGATTTAATACATTTTAATTTCCAACGATGATTAATTTCATTTTTGATCTTGTAATAGCAACATTTGTTCTTCTCCAATTCTATTGGTAAATGAAATTTAGAATATAATTTTTGTTTAAAAATATTACTGATAATAAGTGATCATTTCCAATTTTATCAGATATATGTAAAATTATAATATCTTTATCTATTCCTTAACTTTTGTCAACTGTGAAGAGTTCAAGGTCATTTTACTTTTAATGTTATTTAGTTAAAATTCTATTAAAGTTGTATGGAAATAATTATGTTTTACTTCAATATGAAGCTAGTTCATATTTTTTAAGAATTGAACTCTATAAAAGTTGTAAGGGGTAATTAAAGCCATGCTCTTATTTTAAATATTGACTTCTTAAAATTTCTTAATCAGCAAACAAATAAACTTAATCTAAAATCTATTTTCTTCAATTGATTATTTCTAAACTAAATCTTCTTCAGCAGCTCCTTCAACTTTGAAGCTTTATTCCAAAAGGCTTGTATCTATAAAAACAACCTCATTGTTAGGTTACATACAATGATTTAAACTCTTGTTTGTTATCCTTTTTAAGTCATCTTCATTAATTTTAATTTTTCTATTACCAATGTTATCATCAAATGCCTTTAGTTAATTATTATACACCATTATATTTGAAAGTTCCATAATTTTGTTATTCATTCTGAACTATTTATTAATTTAATCAATAATGTCATAATACCATAATTAAAAAAATATTTATTTATTTACTTGGCTTTTAAGCTTCACTTAACATAGTGGATATTAATTACACATTCTTTCAAATAAACTAATAGAAAGACCTTATTTGCCAGCTTCTTCATTTTTAACTAGAGGTTATAGCTTTTTATATTAATAAGTTGAATATTATATTTAACTATATTTTTATTCAGTACCTAGAAATGATCTCCGATTAAAATAGATTTATCACAAATAAGCATAGGACCTAAGCAAAGAGGCTCTACACACTAGGAGGCTTCATCTATAATACAATAGTCAAATTTAATCTTTTCACTGTCTATAAAATAATGAGATTTTAAAAATATATTTTTAATGTGAAAACTTACGAAATAATTTATTATTTGAGCCAATAATGGTAGCAAAATATATCTATTTTTCTTTTAAGTAGTCAGAAAATTATCTTTCTTCCTCAAAGGAGTAAGGATTATATAAAATTTCTTGAGCAACTGAATGAATCAAATTTTTATTTGATCCTTTTCTTAAGCAAATATTTTTTATCTCAGGGAAAATCTCTAATAACTTAACAATTATGTTATCAAGTGCAGAATTAGTAAAACTTGTGACCAAGACCTTCTTTTTTTAATCAGCTAAAATCTTGATTAAATGAGCTATTAAAAATGTCTTTCCAGTTCCTGGCATACCTAAGATGCATGTGAGTGATTCACTTTTTAAAATTTTTTTAACTTTTTATTATTAATGATTAAACAATTGTTAAATTATTCGTTTTTACTAAATAAAATAAATAACCATACTAGAATCAGCTTAATCAACATTTTTGAGAAGATTTGGATATTTATTTAAAATTTCTTCTATCTTTTCATCAGTAAATTCATTATTCTTTTTTAAAAAAATATTAAATTTATTTTTAATCTCAAAAGATTTACTTAAAATTTAGGAGGAAAGTTATCTATGATAACAGATGTAAAATCCTTATTGGTCAACTTTAAGTTATAAGCCTCTTTCAATTTCTAATGACTTTCACTTTGCATAACAAGTTTATTTAAAATCAAATTTAAAACATTCTATCTTTAATCTGGATATTAGTCTTTGTTATAGCTCTCTAAACTCCAATATAGACCGTTACCAATTTTACTATTTAAAACTTTTTCAACCTTTTTTTTATCAAAGTTAACCTGGGCTTGTATGCTCTTAAGCTTTAAAATAATAGAGTGACTCTACTCTTAAAGAGTTTTTTCTTCTAAAATAGCTTTGAATTTGCATTTTATGTCCATCTAATAAAGCACAAAGCTTTCACCTTCTTTGTAAAATTCGCTTAAAGCAATAAGCTTACTTAGCGAAGGACATATTTTTCTCAAATAAATAATATGTTCATATTCTTTTTATGATGCATTACTATCTCTAGAGCTATCTTTAGAAGAAAGATTTTACTAAGATTAGATATAGCCACTTGTTTAGAGCTACTCAACTTAAGAAGAGAAAAACTAATCGAAATTTTCAGTCATAAAAATTAACTGATTGTCAGCCTCATTAAGTAGCTTTTATTTTTTATCTTTTTTGATATCAGAATCACATTATTATTCCATTTAAATTAGATCTATCCATTTTTTTAAATAAAGCTTCGATCCTTCCGTTAAGCTATCATAAAATTAATGAAAATACTCAAATTATTTATCTATTTTATATTTTTCAGGTAAATCTTCAATATCTTTAATATTATCATAATCATCAACTAATTGATTTGCATAGCATGCTTCTTTTTCATAGCAAAATTTGCAAATATCAGGTCTCTCAATATTTATTTCTGGCATTTTACCTTGAGTCTCCATATTCTTTATAAATTTAGCAAGCTTTTTTTAAATATAAATATCGCTGAAATAAATACATAATACAATTATTTTTAATTAGTTCAAATTAGTCTTGAAATTTTCAACAAAAATTTAATTATTAAAAAAAAGCAATTTTTTGGTATAATAAGTTAAAAGATTTTTTTATAAATGAGGAATTACAGTAAATATTAAAAATAAATAATAAATAAATAAGTAAATATTTATTTATGGTTTAAGTAAATTAAAAATAAATGTACTTTATTTCTTCTAGTAAGTAAATTCACAGAAGATTACTTAGTGGGACATGATGTAGTGAGATCATTTAAACTTAAATAGTATAAAAAACCCTCTAAATTTTATTTACGATCATATTTTTGATTTAATAAGAGACAGTAAAACAGGTTTTAATCTTCATAAATTTACTTTTTTTTTCCACCTGTTTTTAATTCAAAAGGAAGAAAACATTCATATTTTTTTTCTTTTTAATCAGAAAATTATTCTTCAACTTCACATTTGAAAACACAATCAATTTATCCTTTTAGTCCTAGAGCCTCATTATTAACAACCATTTCATTTTCAACTAGCTTTTTAATTTTAATTTTTCTGTTACTATACTTAGTTTCTATAAGTTTTCCTTCGACTTTAAAAAATAAATATTTAATTTAAAACAGAGAGATGCAATTAATAATTACTTAAATAATTTTACAAAAAGTCCATCATATTTTTTGCTATATATTTGATTTCCTTTTCGAAAGTGTTAATGCACTTTTCTAACAAAAAAAGCTCTTCTAAATACTTAGTGTAAAGCTATTTGATTATGTCTGTTAAAAATGAATCTGATTTTTCTTTTATGATTTCTTTTATTTATTGATTTTAGCTATGCAAGGTCATCAGATGTTAGAATATGTCATGCAATATAACACCCTTTAACATATTCCAATTAGTGGATTCAGTAACTTTAAACTTCATTTTAATCAAAGGTATCCTATAACAAGACGCTATAATTAAAATTTAAAATAAAAAAACTATTTAATTTATCATCTTTAAAAAAAGAAATAAATGTAAAAATAAACATTACTAGATTAAGCAATCAAAGTTGGATATAGCATCTGATCAGGCTCCATAATCAAGATGTTTGAGCTTGAAAATACCTCCTTCATAACTCTTTCCTTGTTATCACATAGCTAAAACTAGTGTAAAATAGAGAAGAAAAGATGTATATCGCGCTAATCTGTTTAGTTCTACATCTTCAATAATTAATAATTAAACTTTCCCAAAAAGTTAGCTTGATCATCTATATCATATTCTATATCATTATAAGTACTCCCTATTAACAACAGACCTATTTCTACTAATTTTAACTTTTCTTCAAGTTATTTGTTATTCTTAATACTTACTCTTAAGTATGTTGATGTATAATTTTTGTTTATATCCTTTTCAGCTAAGTCATGATCATCACATGCAATTTGATTAAAGGCTTACCAGTATTCTTAAGGAATTTCATTTTTTTTTATAATTTCTGTTATAACTATGCTTACATACTTTTCCTCATTAATTTCCTTCAACAAATTTTAATATTACTAGGCTTTCTAAAGATTTGTTATAAACTCCACATCTTCATCGCTATCATCAGAAGAGCTTAACTCCATTTTTTAATGCATAGCTTAATTATCTTTTGTTTGCTAGTTTTCAACTTAAAAACTCTCTACTCTTTTGATCATTTTTTTAGTCTCTAATTCAGCCTTATTTTTCTAAAGATCAGATTGATTTTAATTTTTAGAAGTTGAATTAGACATTTTTTGACTAAAGTTTTAAATAAAAAATTTTTCATCATCATCTTCATCACTGCTACTGCTTTCACTATAGCTAACTTTCACTTTAGCTTTAGGTTCTTTGCTAAGAACAGTTGAAATATTTTATAATTAATTATAATCTTCTATATCTACTTGATTTTTTTCGTTTAATCTTTTCCAGCTGTTCATATTATTATCCATCTCTAAATAAAGTAAAATTTCTACCTTTGTTTTTACAATATCTTTTTTTGATAAAATAAATAAGAAAATATTTGATATTTTGAGTTTTTAATAAAAATTAATCAACTTATACAAAATTTGGCGGATAATTGAGGAAAAAGCTAAAATAATTAAAAATTAAAATATTTTTCAATAATTATTTTATTAATTTTAATTATTATAAACATAATCTGAAATAAGTAAATAAATGTTAGAATTTCTTCATTTTATTAATTTTCATAAATATTTGAAACAATTAGTTTTAATAATAAACTAAAAAGAATACTCTCAAAAAATATATTTTATTTTAATTATTGTTTGTGCAATAAAATTTATTTAAGATATTATTTTTATTTTTAAAATATAAGTAACTAAATTTTCCTAAACCCTTTATTAAGATATTTGCTGAAGATAGAAATTTTATGGTAATTATATAATAAAATGAAATAATATTATTGCTTTAACAAATAAAAGGGGATATGTAGTTTCTTGTTTATACAAAATTTTAATTAATTAATAAATAAATAAATTTATTTGATTATATTCACATCAATTAAGATCATTTTATAATTTAACAAATTCATTAAATATTTCTTTAACTTCTAACTAATTTAGCTGATAAACCTTTTTGAGATATAAAATAAAATAAATAAAAATTTTTTTGAAGTTAATTTACATAATTCTTTTCTAATAGAATAGTCATCAATTGATCAATTATATTATTTTTTTTAAGTATATTCTTATTTCCAACAATAATCAATTTCATTTTAGATCTTGTCAAAGCAACGTTTGTCCTTCTAAAGTTCTATTTAAATTAATTAACATAAATTAAATGGAGTTTTTATCAAAAATATTACTGATAACAAGTGATCACATCCTATTTTGTCAGTTATGTGCAAAATGATAACATCTCTTTCTTATCCTTAGCTTTTATCAACAGTAAAAAGCTAAAGATCTTATTACTTTAAAATAAAAATACTCAAATTAAATTTATATGTTAATTTATTTTACTTAAATTTTCATTAGTTTTAGGTTTTTTTAAACCTGATATCTGTAAAAGTTGTAAGGTGTTACTAAAGCCATGTTCTTATTTTGAATGCTAATATCTTATAATCTCTTAATTAACAAACATATAAGTTTAACTTAAAATATATTTTCTTCAATTGGCTATTTGCAAACTATTTCTTAATCATCTTTTTCAATGATTTCATTTTAATAAAAGCTTGTGTCAATAAAAACAACTTTATTACTAGGTTGGAGGCAATAATTTATGCATTTGTTTCTTATCTTTTATAATTCATCTTCATTTATTTACATCAGGCTATTACCAATATTATTGTCAAATGCCTTAAGTTGATTTTGATATACCATAATATTAGACAGTTCCATAATACTATTATTCATTCTAAACTATATTTAATGTTGGTATTTTTAATTAAATAGATCTTTAAAGAATATTTATTTACCTAATTTTTAAGCTTGATGTAGCAGCTTGGGTACTAGTTGCACATTCTTTCAAACAAGCTAATAGAATATCCTAATTTTCCAGCCTCTTCATTTTTAATTATCGGTTATAACTTTTAAATTAATATTTAAAGCTTAATATTTAAATTTAAATAGAATAACTACCTATTAATGATCTCCAATTAAAATGGATTTATTGCAAATAAGCATAGGACCTAAACAAAGTGGCTCTACACATTAGGAGGCTTCATCTATGATGCAATAGTCAAATGAAATCTTACTACTTTCTAAAAAAATGTGAATAATAGTAAATTAATTAATATTTTACAGAGTAATTTATTGTTTGAGCCGATAATTGTTGCAAAGAAAATTTTTTTGTTTTTCATCTAATCAGCAAAATGTTTTTCATTAGTAAAAGATGAAGGATCAAATAATATGCCTTATGCAATTGAATGAACTAAATTTTTATTCGAGCCTATTCTTAAGCTCATATTTGACAATTCTGGAAACAAATCCAAAAGCTTGACAATAATATTATCAAGCGCAGAATTTGTATAACTTGTGATCAAGAGAGTCTTATTTTAATTAGTTAGTATTTTTATTAAATGGACTATTAAATATGTCTTTCCAGTTCCTGGCATACCTTATATACATGTTAGCGATTCACTTTTTAGAACTTTCCTAACTTTTAACCATTCATTAAAACTTGAGTTTAAAAAATTTAGAAATAAACATTTTACCTGAATCTTATTAATCTTCATTTATAAGGAGGTTTGGATAGTTATCTAATATACTTAATATTCTGTCTTCAGAAAATTGATTATTCTATATTATTTTAAATATTAAGTTAATTTTGAAGTTTAAGACTATTTGGTTACTTGAAATTTAGGAGGAGTATTGCCTATGATTACTTTTATTAATTCTTTGTTTTTCTACTTAAATTTTTCAGTCTAAAATAATAATTTTTTATATCTTTTATTTTAATTAATTAATCTATTTAGAATTAAATTTAAAACGTTTTATCTTTGAACTGAATAATATTCTAAGTCATTTAGTTCTACACTCCATAATAAGCTGTTGCCAGTTTTATTTTATAAGATTTTTTCAACCCTTTTTTAATCAAAGTTGACTTATTCCTAATTGCTTTTGAGTTTTAAAATGATAGAATTATTCTACTCTTCTACTACCTTTTCTTCTAAAACAGCAAAGAATCTACATTTAATATCATTTTAGAAAAGTGCAAAACTTTCTCCTTCTTTATACAAATCACTTATAGCTAATACTTTTTTATCTTATGGGAATATTTTTTTTAAATGAATAACACATTCATAGTCTTTCTATGCTTCAATATCCTAGTTTAAACAATTTTCTTTTTTTTCTACAAATTAAAATGTTAATTTATTGTTATTTTCACTCTTCTTTACATCTAAGTTAGAATTTTTCTTTTAGAGTTACTCAACTTAAGGTATGAAAAATTGATCAAAATTTTCAGTCACAAATAATAAATCATTATCTGTTTAATATTGTAGATTTTTTAAATTAGTATATTTGATCTCAGAATCAAATTACTATTCCATTTCTATAAGATCTAACCATTTTTTAAGATAGAGCTTTGATTTTTTTGATAAACTTTCTTAAAATATAGAATAGCTGTGATCTTCTAACTACTTATCTATAACTACATCTTCAATATCTTTTAAATTATCTAAACCATCTGCAACTTTACTAGCATAGCAAGCTTCTCTTTCATAACATCTTTTGCAAGTATTTTCAGATTTTAGTTCATTTTAAGGTACTTTCCCAGAAGTATTCATAGTTTTAGTGAGTTTAGCTACCTTTTTTAATATAATAAAATGCTTATGAATGAATACCCATTTGTTAATTAATATTTATTTGGTAAAATTTTCTTTTTAAAAAATTATAAAAAAGGAAGTTTTAAAAAAAATGGAAAATTTTTTATTAAATATTGATTAATTTAGATTAAATTAAATACATTTATTTTATTTTAAACAAATAAAATCAATCCTCTTAATTTATAAAAAGTATTTTTATTATTAAAGAGAAAAATTATTTTTTTATTTAAGAAAAGGAAACAAAATTTTTAAAACAATTTAATTTAATCTAAATCAATTACTTTATTTCTGATATTAAATATTGAAGATGCTAATTATTTAGTAGGACATATTGATTTTAATTAATCCTAATCTTCAGCTAATTAGAATAAAAACCCCTCTAAGTTTTGATTACTTTCTAATTTGTAGTTAAGTAGAAGGCAGTAAAGTAGATTTTATTCATAATAGCCTTCAATGTTTTTCCCTGTTTTTACTTCAAATGGGAACTAGAGAGTCTACTTTGGTTAACTTCTATCTAAATAATCTTCAACTTCGCAACTGAAAACATAATCAATATATCCATTTATCCCTAAAATATCATTATTAACAAACATTTAATTTTCAGCTAAATTAAGCATCTTAATTCCTCTCTAGCTAAACTTAGTTTTATAAATTTATCTATCCGCTTTAAAAATATTTAATATTGTAAGATACTTTAAAAATAAAAAAAATTACATCCATTAAAATACTTTCCAAAAAACTGTAGCATTTTTATTAATTCAAAAATAATTTCTTCTTTTATTTAATCTAATTTCTTATCTATCAAGAAAAGATTCTCTAAATATTTAGTATGAATTTTATTCACCAAGCCATCTAAAAATTCATAATCAGGGTTTTAAAATGTATTTTTTTATATTTCATTCTAACTAACCATAGATATTAAATGCTAAAACAAATCACGTAACATAAAACATTTTAGTAATGGCCAGCTTGCAGATTCATTTGCTTTAAATTTCATTTTAATTAAAGAACTTCTATAGCACTTTTCTAAAATGGAATTAAATAAAAAATAAATAAATATGATAACTTTAGTATGGAATGTTTAATAAAATATGACAAAAATAAATTAAATTTACCTGACTTAGCAATTAATGATGCTGGTAAATTAATATCAGGCTCAAGTATCAAAATATTATTATTTTTAAAAACTTCATTCCTTGTCTCATATCTACCATTACTCTCATTAATATCTTCTTCATTTAAAACTGAGAAGAAGAGATGATTATCTACTATATCATTTTCATTCTTAGTTTATATTATCTGGTAATTAAACTTTCCTATAAAATTGATTTTATCTTCAACTTCATATTAAATCTAACTAAAACATTTTTCTACTAATAATAAACCTATTTCTACTTATCTTAACTACTCTTAAAGATTTGTATTATTTATTACCTTTAATCTTAAGTAAGTTAATTTTTATGTCTTTTCTACATATTTTTTTCCAAATATTTCATCTTAATCAATCATTTTTTAGAAAGCCTACCAGTATTATTCTGGGATTGGCTCATTATTTTCAGGTTAAGATTTGCTTTCTGATTTAATCATTTTTTAAGATTCTACTTTAGTAACCATAAAACTAACATATTTTTGATTATTTAATTACTCTAACAAATATTGAAAATGAGAGGACTCTTTTGGTTATTCCTTTTACCTTAAGTTAGACTCTGTTTCTTCATTAATACGAAAAGATTTTAAGTTTATTTATTCTAAAATTTTATTGTTATCCACTTGATTTGCTCTTTACTAATCAACTATGGTATTTTAGTTACTTTTATCGAGCTTTTTGGTAATTGATTCTTATTAAATTACGATCTCTTAATTTCTTTCATCACTATTAGCTTGGATTAACTTCATTTTTTATATCAACTCAGGATTAAAATCTTACTTTGCTATATTCTCATTTTCAGTTAAGATATTTACCACTTCTTTTAATAAATTTAAAAGTATAAATTTTTTTACTAAAATTTTAATAAAAATATATACTATTATCGTTTATATAATTATCTGTACCACTATGACTTTTACAGGAATCTAAGTATATTCTTTCACAATCTGTTGGCTGTCTGCTCAATATCACTGTGGCTTATGAAAATTATTTTTATTAATCTGCATTTCCATGATCTTATTCATGTAATATGCGAAGATTACTTAAATTTTAAACATTTTCCATTTTACTAAAAGCTATATTCTACTTTTTATTTTGAGTAGATATTTTTTTATTTTTGATAATTAAAAAGATTTGAGTTATTATTTCAAATGATTAAGAACAATGTATTTAGGTTTTAAGCAAAAAAATAATAGAGATAATTAACAAATAAGTATTTTACTCAAGATAAAATACTTTTATTTTTTAGCAAACTAATTTATAAAATGTAAATTTTTAAAAAAGCTAAATTTAAAATCTTTTGAATTCAATATCTTTGAATTTATAAAATAAAAAATATTTTTGGTTTATAGCTTTAATTTTCTTAAAATATAAATGAATAATTACATTAATTAAAAATTTGTTTTTAAAAATAATCATTTTTTCTCAGTAAATAAATTAAATTTTTTGAATTTTTAAAATATTTAATTTAAATAAAAATTAAAATTTATCATAAGACTTTTTTTTTGAATGAAATTAAATTTATTTTTTAAACTTGAAGTTAATTAAACCTTTGAATTTTAGTTTGTAGTAGAATTAGAATAAATAAATTATTTAAGTTGATATTTATATTTTAGTTTTTGAAGGACTCTTAATTCTTTATTGATTTGAATTGAAAAATAATTGATAATTAAAGAAAATAAATAAAATTTCATTCAAATTTATATAAAAGAAACAAAATATTTAATATTGCAGCTCACTCACTATTTCCTTTGTTTGATGATAAAATTTATTATTCCAATATACAAATAATTACATAATATATATCATAAATACTTATCAATTTGATTTATATTAAACAGATTACTAGTTTTAGAAAATAGATTTTATTTTGCTTGTAAAAGCTGTATTTTTTATAATTGTGTTTGCTTAATATAAAGGATTTCTTTGAACCAAGTCTATATAAGCCGATAAGAATATTTCTTCTAAAATATCTGAATAATCAAAATCATTGTTTGATGAAAGCAATATAATTTTTATACCTCCTGGAGAGTCATAAAGAGAGAATTTATAGAAAGAACTTTTAAAAAACTTAACATTCTAAGTAGCAAAAGGCGAGAATTTTTTATTTAATTCCTTGAGCGCAGCAACAAGACCACATAGATTTTATATTCTAGGCAATTTTTCTAAAATTTAGATTTTCATTTCATCAGATTCTTTATCATTCACTAAATCATAATGAAATAAAATGTTTTTTCTTTCGTTGAAAATAATCAATTCAAATAAATCAGGCTAATTATTCATTTTAAGCTAAGTTCTAAATTTTATGTAGATTAAGATTTTGAATTCCTTTTATCAATAAAATCAAATGAAGTTTTTATGTAAAATCGACAACCCTATTTTATTAATACAGCTAATTAGATTTTAATATATTAAACAAATATTGTTAATAATAATTTCAATACAGTTTGTATCTTTCTAATATAATCTAATTTCTAAAATTTAAAAGTACTAACCAATAATCTTATTAAAAACAAAATATGAGTTTCTTTTAATTTTTATGAATCATTAATAGAATATTTTTTTAAATAACCATTTAAGAAGATCAACATACTTTCAAAATAATGTTTTATTGGATTTTTGAAAACTAAAATAAAAGTCTAAATTTTACCATAAATTTGAATATAAATTTTAAATACCAAAATAATATTATTTAATTGTTAATTAAAGTAAGAATTAGAATTAACTTTGAATAACTTTTTAATCAATAAAATGTAATTTTAATTAGTATTTAAAAGCTTTTATTTAATTTAATTTAAAGATGTTTATAATAGTATATTATCTTAGCTTTATTCTAGATTTCCTTTATTTTACATTTTTATTGAGTTAATTATCAATTAAAAAAAATTTTAATTAAAATTAGTTCTGAATTTTTTTATTGTTGATATTAGAATAATAAATATAAAACAATTTAGTTCATCATTACTATCAAACAGTAGGTAACATGTAGTTTTTTAATTTTTTAAAATTCACTACATTCAAAAAAAAAGATTTATTCATTATAAGATCAAGTTAGATTGCTTAGCAGATATTTTACTATGAGTCTTAGTTGTAAAACATCAGTTAATAAGATTATATAGTTGAAAACTAAATCTTTATTTAATGGTAAGAAAATGAATCTAAAAGGAATTATTACTGAAACATAAAATTTAAGAAAGCAATTAATGCAACATAAATATTAAAGTTATTTCCATATTTTATAAAATTTAAAAAATTTAAAAAGCATCTTATAATTCTTTAAAGCATTGAAAATAGAGTTTTAAATAATAAAATATATTAACTCACATGTATTTTTTGAGTAATTGTTTTATTTTTTTAATTGATAATCTGCTAGAAGATTCCACTATCTGATAGATATTATTAAGCTAAAGAAACTCGAGTTCCTCTAAAAATTAGTACTTTGGAAGAATTCCTTGCTCTGAAAGACAGTAAATCCTAATAAATATTGAGGTAACATTAAATATTTAATCAAATATAAAGTGTAATTTTACACAAAGAGGACTATAAAAGCTATAATTGCAAGTCTAACTAGTGCTCCAAGTATAGATTTAAGTAGTTTTATTGGTTTTAAAATTGTATATTAGCTTTTTTAATAAATAAATAAATAATTTAAATGATATGATTTTATAAAATCTAATTATTTATAATCATTTTAAAATTTTTTTAAAGCAATATTTACATCAACAAAATAATATCTCCTAATAAGGCTATAGTCCCAAACCAAATTAAAAAGTTAACTGTTTCTGTACCAGCTAAGCGATAAATTTCTAAATATGCTTATATCATTTAAATGGGTATCTTATCAAGCCATAATTTTGTATATGTAACTAACTAGTCTGGAAACTGTTTATAAAAAAATATGAAAATATAAAATTAAAATTTGTATTGATTGATTGATTAATTTGTGATTTTTTTACTTATGGGCAATTATATTAGCTATTATCTTCATTGCTTGTGGCTTAAACGATATTTTCATTTAAAGGAATTGTGTTTGGCTTATTTATTTGTTAATGAATACAAAGAAGTAAAGACCCATGGCACACTAATGCAAAAGCTAAAACATAACAGGCTATAATATTGTTTAACAAACCCATTTCTTAAAAATTGTATTAAGTATATAATTTACTTTTTTAATAAATCTTTAACTTTTTTTACCGCGTAATCTTTATATCCACTAAGTTTAATTAAAGAAAATATTTGACTTTGCTCCAAATATATTAAAATATGTAATTAGAATTTCTACTTTTAAATTTGTTAAAAAAAATTAGCACAGAAATAATCAAATTCTAAAAGTTAAATAAATGGTCTTAAGTTAGTAAAAATCTTTTTTTAAACTATTTATTTATTAATTAAAAAAACTGATAAATGTGTTTTTGTAAAGAATCTAAATAAACATATTTAATCAATTGACTATATACTAGTTATTGAAGGGAAATATATAAATAAGTATTTGGTTTATCCCTACTAAATTAATTTTATTTTATTATTATTTAGGTAATTTTTAATAAAATAATAACCAGTTATGATTAAAGACAATTTGTAATTTTATTGAAAAAAAAAATAAATTAAGAACCAATATCAAAAATAGAAAAAAACATACAAAGAAATACTGAACAATAATTATAATGATCTCATCAAACTTAGAATCTACCTAAATAACGCTACTAGAAAATTCTGCTGGAAATGCTTGAGATTCTATAATGGAAAAAGTTAGCTCTACTGTTAGATTACTATAGAAGATTGAAAAATTCAATATTTAAATTATAATAAACATTTTTTTTTAATTTAGTTACAGATTTCTTTACTTTATATTAGATAAACAAATGCTTTATAGCTGAGTTATTTATTAATAATTATCCACAAAAATAAATTTTAAATTCAAATTATTTTATCACAGCATAAAAAACCATTTTCAGAGAAAGTTGATTTTAAAAAGTTAAAGATAGAGATAAAAGAAGGCAAATATGAACAATCCTTTATGAAAAATTATAAAGTTTTTATGGTTTCAAAAGATAGTGTGAGATCTTACTTATCTTTACTGTTTATAGCAGTCATAATTTCACTTTGATTTTTTGTATCCTTTCTTTAGAACTTAATAATAAGTCTATATGATATTTTACTTGATAAAAAAACTATCTAGTAACAGCAAGATATATTATATTTTTGCAAATTTATTTATTAAATCAAATAATTCAAAGGAATAATGAGTTAAACAGTGTATTTTCTTAAATTTAGTTATTGAGCAAACAAACTCAGATTATAATAATAATAATATTTATTAACTTTGCAATTTACAATTAATTATTAAATATTGATTATAAATAATATCTATTTGTTTATTGTTATAAAGAGAAAGAGAACTTAATTATTTATTTATTTTTGAAAGTAGTAAGTAGTTTAGCATACAAATTTATTGTTGAGTTTAGATGTCAGTTTGGTAGTTAGTGCAATTTGAGTAAACATAAAAAGAAGTATCTGAAAGCATTCTCAAGGATGTTGAGGTCACTGATTAAGAAGCTAAGGATTTTGTTTGGGATGTATTTAAATCTTAATGGAAAATGGTTGTGCTCACATAGATAGTAGGATTAGCTTCAACATCAATGACTGTAATTAAACCTTTTTTGGTCTAAAATTTTATAAAGAAAGCTTTGTAAGGCAACATCGAGCCTTTAAAATATGAAGCACTTTAATACATGCTTGTTATAATATTGCTTAGGATATTTTAGCCTTTAAAGCAATATATTTATCTCTAATACAGGATTAAGATGAAAGTTAAAATTAAAGAGGAATTATACTACCACATTCTTTCAAAAGACATCACATTCTTTGAAGTTATAAAAGTTTCAGAACTTAAGAAAATATTTGAAAAAGGAGTAGACTCTGTGGTTGAGCTCGCAAGTGCTTCAAAACTTTATGATTGTTTGTCTAGATTTATTGAATACTTAGGAAATTGCATTTTTGTCTTAAAACTAAGCTGGCATTTGGCTTTAATAATGATTGGTTTTTCAGCAATTTAATATATTTGGAATAAAATTTCAGAAAAAAAGAAGAAAGAAATAATTCAAAGATGGAATGACTCCAAAAATAGTTCCACAGGGAATTTTGAAGAAGTTGTTTAACATGCTCATTTAGTGAAATCATTCGCTAAAGAAAGATAAGAGATTAAATCCTTTATATAAAACTTTTCCAAGCTTGAGAAACAAAGTAATTGGGATGACTTTTTGTTCGAATTACTGTAATCCATCAATTACTTTTTACTTTAATTCTAAATTCCAGTGATATTATATATAGGAGCTGTTTTTTTTATTTATGAAGGAAACCTTTAAAAGATTGGTATCCTCTAAACTCTAGTTAACTAGAGCTTTTCATTTACTTATATTGTTGATACTTTTAGAGATTTATATATATTGATGCTCTCAAGCAGTGAAGAAAAAGTTCTAATGACGAAATAAGTCTATAAGCTTTACAAGCTTAAAGCTCATTAAGGATTGTGTGAAGATTTTGAAGTAAAAAAACCAGAGGAACCTAAAGAATAAACTTAAATTACAGATGATACAATAAAGTCTGCAAAAAATTTTTTAACAGTTTAGGAGGACTTACCAGATGTTGACTTCTTTAAGCTTAACAGGTAAATAAGTAGTGTGCATAATGAAGATTTGAAAGGAAATATTGTGTTTGATAATGTTTCTTTTAAGTATGCAAAAGAAAAAGAAAAATACGCACTTAAAAATATTAGTTTTGAAGCCAAAGAAGGATAGAGTATTGCGATCGTTGGAAATACAGGTAGCGGAAAATCTACGATTGTTAAAATGATTGAGAGATTTTTGGATCCAGATTAAGGATAAGTTCTTATCAATGGATTGAATTTAATGAGTATCCCATTAAAATAGTTAAGGATATAAGTTGGCTATGTATAATAAGAACCTATTCTATTTAATAGAACAATTGAAGAGAATATAACTTATGGTGTAGAAAAATACACAGATTAGGACATAGAAGAAATATGCGAAAAAGCAGGTGTAGCAGATTTCATATTTGATCCTGAGAGATTTCCAGAAGTACTTAAAACTAAAATAGGTGTCAAAGGCACTTAACTTAGTGGAGGAGAAAAGTAAAGAATTGCCATAGCAAGAGCATTACTTAAAAAGCCAAAAATATTAATATTTGATGAAGCCACAAGCGCATTAGACTCTGAATGTGAATTTTAAGTTTAATAATGCATAGATAACCTTATAGAAAAGAGAGAAATGACCATATTTATAGTTGCACATAGATTGAGCACGATTGCTACATGTGATAAAATATTAGTAATGAAAAAAGGTGAATTAGTATAACAGGGCACTCATGAAGAACTTCTAGAAGACGAAGAGGGAGCTTACAAAAAGCTGATTCATAGATAACTTATTTTAGATAAAGAATTGACAAAATAATAGAAAATTCAATACCTTAGAGGCAACTCAGGAGATATTGTAACTGAAGAATAGCCTTAGCCTTAGAAGCAGAAAGAGTTAAAAGAAGAACATGATCTAACTGTAGCAAGATCTGTAAGATAGTCTATGATTGAGATGGTCAAGAATAAATTTTATAATTCTAAATTTTTGGACTTGTAGACCATGCAAAATGAAATTATTGAGTGCATGGAATTGGCAGCCTTTAAAGCAACTAATGCAGAAACTTAAAATAAACTTTTACAAAAATATTTTAAAAATAAAGAACCTTTAGAATAAGCAAACGAAAGGAAAAAAGAAAGACGCTTTTCATATCAACTAACTCCTACTCTAGCTAATGATGATTAAGAAGGGGTTTATAGAAGAAGAGAAAGACATTTAACAGAATCATTAAAAACTATCATACCTAGTTTATTCAAATCTGTAAGCTCTGTTCCTCGATATGAAACATAAAAGCCAGATATTAAATTAAATATAATTAATGAAGCTGGAGAAGTAAAAAAAGAATTGTGAGTAAATGAGTGATTTGGTTATTAATTACTTTATGATACCTATTACAATAATTTATTTAAAAATTTTAATCAATTTATCTAAATTAATTTACATTTTAACAATAAATTAGTTTAAACAAAAACAAATAAATCATATAATTCTCGTATTTACACAACAGTAAAATTTATATATTTCTTCATTTATATGTTAATTAATTTATATAATAAAATATGGTTTCTTCAAATAATCTTTAAAATTTTTGTTAAATTTTTTGGATATTTTCTTATATTAGCAGAATATTTTTAGAGAGTTATTAATTATATAGTGATAAATCAAATAAAAATTAATTTTACAATATATATGAAATAATTACTTAATTAAAAAATTTTTATATTATTTATTTTAATTTAATTTTTTATATAAAAATTTATTTTCCATACAAAATACAAATAAAAAAAATATTTTGAAAAATTAATTAATGCAAAAAATTCTCAAAATTAATATTCATTTATGCAACTTAAAAATAAATACCAAAGAAGTGATCGTGTGTTTATAAATTTATTATTTTTCCATTAATTTTAACATTTTTAAAAATAAAATTAAATAAAAAAAGTAAAGATTGATATGAGATACATTTAATAATTAACATGGAATTACAATTCAAAAATCTAAATTTTTTATAATTTATTCAATAGAAAAAAGATTAAATATTTTAATAATTATAATGTTTTTCTGATTATTTATATGTTTAAATGAAATATATATCAAAAATAATGATAGACTCACTTAAACTAAAGTCAAGTTTAGGCCAATGGTCATTAAAAATAACAAAAAGGAAATATTTGAATCTTCAGCAGTCTAACCACTTGATATTGCCAATATGACATAAAAATATAATAGCAAAACAAGAATGGAAAAAATTGTAGAAAAATATTTTCCTATTTTACCTATTTAGTAGCTGAACTGTATAACAAACGAAAATATTTCAATAAGAACAGCATTGACTATTGCTATTACTATTTTCTAATCAATTAAACTAAACTAATAAAAGACTAGAGAAATAGCTATTTGATGCACTATTTTTAAATAAAATAGACTGAATCTTACTGATCTAGATATAATAGGGTCATAAGTATAAAAGATACCTATTAATTGATGAAATATTATTACTTTTCTCACAAAATTTAATTATAGATAATTCTTTTCGCTTTCGCTTATATTTAGATCCAATTGAGAAGGTTCAGTTATTTAGCATGCAGTTTCTTGTTTAGTTGAATATTCAGATTTACTTTTTTCAGATTTAAACGATAAGGAACTTGATTATTATTGTTATTATTATTATTATTAAATTTATTATTTTTTTTCAAATTAAAGTAACTTGTTACTTTTGTAGAAATTGAGAATTTTATTATTAGTTTATTATTTTATATTCTATAAGCTTTCTATCACTAACTCTTAAGTTTCAGTTTTAAAGTCATTTTCTTAATCATTGCTTTTTTAAGTGTATTATACTTAATATGGAGATATATTTTCTTAAAATAATTCTTTTAAAATATCTGAATTATTAGGTTATTTTAAATCAGGACTAATTGCTTAGTTGTTTTCCTATTATTTAGTATTTGATTTTCTATTTGAGATTAATTAATCTTGGTTATGTGGTTATTACAAGTTAAAATCGTCTTCTTTATAATTACTTAATTATAAATCAAAAATTTAGGATGGAGAGACCTATTTTATAATTTTCAAACTATTTGAGTTACTCTAGGGATATATTTTTTAAATTTTGATTTTTTTGCTTTTTGTCTCTTTACCTTATTGTAATTATGAATATTAATTTATTTACTTTTCCAGATTTTATATTTTATCTTGAAGTAATTCTTATTATAAATTTTTTTGTACCAATATATTATTTATCTAATTTTGACTATTTTTTTAATCCATTTTTGAAATAGTTTTTAAATCTAACTATCTTCCAACTAAGAACAATACAATTTAGCCTATTGTAAATGCAAATAAAGCCCAAACGCATACATACTAATAAAAATCACTAAATCTTGCAATATTTTTTGCACCTTGTTCTCCAAAAGCAGTTTTCAAATTTTCATTTTAAGTAAATACAGCCTCAATATTATCAATTATAGTTGTTGGTGATTACTTTTTGCAAAAACAAGCATAATCCTTACTATCCTAATTCAAAACACCACAGTTTAAGTTAGTCCATATTGTATCAGCTTATTATAAGCATGTCATATTGCTATTATTACTTACATTTACATTTTTAAATTAGTAAATAATAGTAGAATTCGAAATAGGTCCATTTGCCTAAGTATTGTTTATAGATGTTACTATCAATTTATTCTTAGAATAGCCTTTATTACCATTTTATTTATTCAAAATATTCACATATGCTTAAAAGCTAGAGGTGCTCTCATAAATATTTTATTAATAATTATTTCTTGCTATTACATATGTATTTGTAGAATTTAAGGAAAATTGTGAGTCATCGTTTGGCAAAACATACTATTTTAAATTTTTTTCTGTGATTGAATCTGATAAAATATTTGATAAATTTCCTTAAATTTCAAGGTTTCCTTCATTTGGAATCATGTTATTAGATATAAGGCTAGCAATTTCATTTGATATATTATTGTATTACATCAAATCATCAAATTTATTATTTGTATTTAGAGTTACTGTAGAATTTAATATTCTAAAAGAGTCAATTAAATTCTGTGTGTATAAGTCATTATTCTATTACAATTTATTAATATTATTACTTTGTTTGTTTGCTTGTGTTTTTTGTATAGTCTATTAGATATAATTGTAAACACTACTTTTTTATAAATCTGGTTATTGAAAGATAGAATATTACAATTGTGCAATTACTTTATTAGCGTAAGTAGCAATTAATGATGATTTTGGTATTTACTAAGAAAATAATTATAAGTTAGTAATTAGATTTTATTTTAAATCATTTATTTATTAAGAATTATAATATTAAATGTTCTTTGTCACGTCTTCTCCAATTACGCACAAGTTTGATACTAAGTTAGTAGTTGTTAAATAATTTTGCAAATTTTATTAAATTAGTTGATTAACTTATTAATGATAGTTTGAGTCAGTTAAATTTTATGAGTAAACATTAATGCTTAATGTACTATTAGAAACACCTAATCTAGAATCCATAACTTAACTCAAAACCAATAAATTACCTTGAGGTAAAATAGTTTAGAATTGTTAACTTACAACTTAATCACTCAGTTATCTTCGGACTATATTCCAAGGTGAGACAATTTCTTAGTTATAATCATCTACTGAATTATAATAAAAATATTGATATGTTAAAGGGAGATCTGTATCTTAGCAATTAGTAAATTGAATCAAAAATTTAGTTTAGAGAGCAATGCCATATTGAGGATCAATAGTTAACACACAGTTTTTAGGAGGTATGTTTATTAATAGATCTATTGTTGAAATACTGGGCATTACATAGGAAGGATTGTAAACTGAAAAACGTATTTAAATAGAGTTTAAAGTGGGATCAATGTCTTAAAAGTAATTCCATATTCTAAATTTTACTTGATAGTAATCAAATTTTATAGCAGCAACTACTGTATTATTATAAAGAATAGCTCCTGCATATGACAGTATATTTGTAGAAACACTACTATCGTAAACTAAAGTAAAAAACAAATCTTCATTTAGATTAAATTACTAGTTCATCTAATAAATTGGAGTTTTTACTAAAAGTGGTGGAATATCAAATTCTGAAAAATAACAAATTGCATATTCAGTAGAATTTCTTAAGTCTTTAGAAATTTAAAGGGTAAATTAAATAATTGTGTAAGGCTTAAATGTTTTTTTTGGAATACTTATACTACTTTTGCCTTGTTCAAAAGTAATTAATTTATTATTATAATCATAACATTTCTTATCAGGAGTTAAGAGGTTTTCACAAATCCAGTTAAAATTAATCTTCTAATCAGCATTACTATCTTGGATTTCATAATCTCTATATATCGAATTCAAAGAATACAATTTTTGATAGCTTATAATTTGATTACGCCCTCCTTAAAGCATAACAAATAACTAAGTAATTAGCACATCTACTGACACAGTCTGTGTATTTTAGATTTAACTATCTGATATCAAACTTAATTACAACTATTAAATTATAATAAAATTTAAAACCTAAAGAATTAAATAGCTATTAAGAAAGTAGGTTTTTATTTTATAAAGCTTTAAAATAAATTATAAATAATAAAAAATATTTAGAATTATATTAAATTTAGTTATTTTAATAATTTTAGTCGTTTTATTGTTAAATTAAAATTTTTTCTTAAAAGTTTTTGAATAAACAAATAGCATAATTTAAAGCATAAATAAAAAAATTATAAAATACATTAAAACTAAAAGTTTGATTAGATGGCAAAGAATAAGCAGGGATGTCGACCTCAAAATTAGTCTGATTATAGTTATCTATTGTTTATTAAATATCTAAAAAGGTAGGAGAAATGATTTATAATTTGAATGGCTCTCTTAAATAATATTTAATGCCATATTCACATTTTCCAATGTAAAATTCAAAGAAGAAACTCAAACTCATATATCTTTTTGAAAAATAAAAATAGTTTGAAAGTAATTTAAATAATTAATAAAAAGGGATTACCTGTAAATTGGAGGATATACTGACTATAAGTAGTTTGTTATGATGAATTTTTTTTGCTAATAAAATATGTCTATTAATGTTTATTTTTAACAATTCTTTCTTAATTAAAAGTTAAATTATAGTTTAATATTTATATTAGGTGGTAGGAGACTTGGACTTATTTCTAAAGAAGTGCTGTTGTTAGTGTTAGCTTATTATAAAACTTAATTTATTCTTTATAACTCTTAATCACTTATAGTACCATTAATTTAAATTAAAGTCCAATTAAAGCTTACAAAAATTCTTCCTTCATCTCCTGTAATATTTTTAAACTGAATTGTCAGAGGGTCGCAAGTACTTTATATTGGATTGTATAAGAAATTAACTGTACTGTTTAGACAAAAGTTTTAAGTTGATCTGAAAATGTAATATTAAGAAATTGGAGATATTGCATTCACAAACTACAATTTTGGCTACTAAAATTAAATTTATGGTCCTGTAAGAGTAGATGAATCATCTATTAAATTAATATAATATTTTAAGTTATTCAATTTTTACATTCATAATTTTTAATAATTAAGGAAATAAATGTATTTATTTAATCAATTTATTTACCTAAATTTACAACAATGTAATTTTATTAAATAGAACAGTCAGGATTAGGTCCCATAGCATCAACAGCTTTTGGGGTAAATATATACTCGCATAAAGCTTAAGGAGTATTAGAATATTTTGATAAGCTTTAAATAGGAAAGCCAAAATCAACTACTAACTATCTTGGAGTTTCACTTAGAAAATAATTTGTAACAGCATTATCGTTGTAGCTGCATTAAAAAAAATTATTTCTTTGATCTTTTTGATTTAAACATTTACAAGTATTATCTGAATCCAAATATTTTGTTTGAGTATTACAGCTTGTGCAAAAATTTGCATCAGATAAATCACATTAAAAGCAATTTTTATTACAAGAAAAGCAGTCTGGATTGTCATAATCTGAACAAGTATCACAATTTTAAGTTTAGATATTTTTTAAATATCCATTTGGACAATTATCATGGCATATTGCATTATAAAAATATTAACCTTAAGGACAACGTAAACAATCGCTAATACTTCTACCAGAGCAATATATACACGAAGGGTCACATTTTCCACAATAATTAATAGTTCCTAAAACAGGATCGTTAGTGGTTGTTTAATAATAACCTAGAGCGCATTTAGAAACACAAGATTGCAAATCATCTAAAAAGAGAGTATTATTTTGATTGCAGTTTATTTAAGATAATACTACAAATTAGCTTTGAACAAAAAGTATTTATGTGTTGAACCAGGTATTGTATTAATAGTAAAATTAATATTATTATTATACAGGATCATAATTTAGTTATGGACCTGTCAATTCAAGTCTAAAAAAATTGTCATATCTTACTTTAAAACCAGATAATCCATACATAATAGCCTTGAGATTATTAACATTAACATTGTATATTGGTGTTATACTTGTTCTATTACCTGGAGTAGCGTTGTTAAATAATGGATTGGTTGAATTAGTAGGATTGGAAGAGTCGTCTACTTATGTTTGTATGCTGAAATAGTTATTATTTTTTCTCTTATAGAATTCAAGATAATTAAAATAAATAAAATGTTAGTCTCTTGCATTTTATGTGTCAGGTGAATTAAAAATGATATCAAAGCTATTTGTTGATTATACTACTTGATATACCCCGTGAAAAAATTAAGTTGATAATTTCGATTTAGGTTCCATTACTTTATCAACTCCTTTGATAAAGACAGTTATACTTACTTCCCACTAACTTTAATCAAAATTACTTCTTTAATAATTATATGTTTTTTATGCTTTAATCCAACCATTAGATTTGTTTTGTTGTAATGTATAAAAGTCAAATTTTACATTTATTACATAAGCATTTTAATTGTTAATAGCTAAATATTATACATGAAGTCCTTTTAATATTTCATCATTTATCTTTGAAACAGTAATGCTAAATGAAGTCGTGCTGATTGAGTCTAAAGTTACTAAAAAGCTGACAGATGCTACGGGATTTAATTACAAATCTGCATGAGTCACACTAAATAGTATTTGAGGCACATTTGTGAATTCTACTCCAAAATTAAAAGTGAAACTCTTTGACTAAGCAGATTTAGGATTAACTAATGATAAAACTTAATCTGTGAGTAAATTAAGCTGATTGATTTCCACTTAAGGCATTTTGATGTAGTCAAGACTTTTGGCTAGACTCAAAATCCCCAAGAAGAGATAAACATATAAAATTATCAACATTTTATTTTATTGTATTTACTTTTGTTATTAATTGCTTATAACTGGGTTTATTAATGATTATTATTATTATTTTTTTTTTTGAACTGAAAATTAATTGTTAGGATCAAACGAGGGTTGATTGCTGTGATTTTAAAATAAAAAAATATGAATTTCTCATTATCTATTTTTATAAAAACATAATGATCTGATTAATATAGTAAATATATGTAAAAGCCAATGAAGTTTTACATAATAATATTACACTTTCTAATTATGGCATTTACATGCATTATAATATCAATATATTTACTTTGTTTAATGATTTATAGAATTATATATAAATTATGTTGTAGCTATTGTATTTTCATAATAATAAATGATAACTATTGGTCGATAAATTAAGAAAAGTGAAATAAAAAACTTAGTTAAAATTCATAATATATTTATTTACTGAGGAAAAATCAAAATTTCAATGATAATTAAAACAAAAAAAGTTGTTAAAATAATCTCTTTACTAAAAAACCGTAAAGTTTTAAAAAACCTAATTGATTGAAAAAAATGTAAAAGAAATTAATATTGATTAAAAAAGTTTTTTTATTTGCAACCTAACATAGATAGATTGATTCAATTCGCAGATTATTCCTCTCAATGTAACTTGGCAATTTAAAAGGAAATCTGAATTCATTTGATTAAGGAAATAATCCTTTTCTGCTTTCAAATACAAATATATCATCAAACTATAATTTTTCACTTAAGATATAATTCGAAACAAATTATTTATTATTTCTCATTTTTAGATTTATCAATTTGAATTTTGATATTTTATAACCTATAGCATATTTTACATTAAGAGATTACAAATACGCAACAGTTTAGAAAAAAAGGATTTTTAGGCTATTAAACCTAAATAAAAGTTAATATGAAATATAGCGCGAGTTTTTTTTGAGAAATCTATTGATTTCTATAATTCTAAGCTAATAAATAATAGAAAAAATCAAGACAAATGAATATATAATGAGACAATTTAAGGATGAATTTCGAATATTATAATCTAACAATTATTTGGTTACAAACAAAAAAATTATTTAGAACTTGAAATCTCTAGTCTTTTGGCAAATAAAAAAAATAAACAATCAGCTTCATTGTCTAACAAATAACAAATTTTTTTTTTTACATTTTAATTAATAAATAAATAGTTTATTTATATTCTTGGAGTTTATATAATATCTAATTAAATTCCATATTTATGATTTTTAGCTTTTGTTTTTATTAATTAATTTCTAATTAATTTACAAAAATTTTAAATAAAATCTTAAGAACTTATGTTTTAATGTTTAATAAATAGTAAATTTACAAGGAAAATTTACTAAAAATGAAATATTAATTCATTATTATTTTACTTTTAAATCTTTTATACTAAACAACTGATTGTAATTTGTAAATAGATTTACAGGAAATGCATTTTAAAACAAATTTATTCATAAAAAACAATATTTTTTCAAAGAATTTTTATGTAATAGCCATAATAATTTGGAATTTTTTACAAGAAAAATATATTAAATTATTTAATAGATTGATAGTTTGATTTATTTATTTATTCATTTACTTTTTTAATTTTAAAATTGAAAAAAAGTATTATGTAATAATTAATTTTTTGGCTTTTTAATATTTTATTGTAATTAAAATAACTCATTCATTCATCCATCCATCCATCCTTTTTTATCTATCAAGGCTGTTTATGAAAAAGTAATTTTGAGCAGATCTTTTAATATTTTAAAAAAAGTCAAGTAAGTATTCTTTATTAAGCCCTACTAAAAAATTAAGCACTTTCAAAAAGAAGCCCCCTAAATCTTATTTTTATTAAAAAATGATTTAAAAAAGTTTTATAAAATGATTTTGGAGGGTGAAAAAAGTATCAAGAATGATTTTCTTGCTTGTAAAAAAATTATAAAAATTAATCTTTAAAAAAGTGGTTTTAGACCACATTATTCTGATTATATTCTTTTAAATAAGCAAATAAAGTAAATAAAAAAGAATAAAATATATAAGTAAGTGATACTTCTCCTATTTTTTACTTAAATAATAATTATGTTTTTATCTATTAATAGTTAAAATGGATTTCTTACTAAAGAAACGATAGTGAATTTATAAATTATTAACTTTAATTTATTTTAAAAATACATAAATATTAAAATAAAATTAAATAAAAAATTCCAAAGATTGACATCGGGATACATTTTTAATAATTAAGATGAATTACAATTCAAAAATCTATATTTTTTATAATTTATTCAATAGAAAAAAGATTAAATATTTTAATAATTATTATATTTTTTTAATTATTTATATATTTAAATGAGGTATAAATCAAAAGTAGTGATAAACTCACTTAAACTAAAGTCAAGTTTAGGCCTAAAGTCATTAAAAATAACAAAAAGGATATATTTGAATCTTCAGCAGTCTAACCACTTGATATTGCTAATATGACATAAAAATATAATAGCAAAACCAGAATGGAAAAAATTGTAGAAAAGTATTTTCCGATTTTACTCATTTAGTAGCTGAACTGTATAACAAACGAGAATATTTCAATAAGTACAGCATTGACTATTGCTATTACTATTTTCTAATCAATTAAACTAAATTAACAAAAGACAAGAGAAATTGCTATTTAATGAACTATTTTTAAATAGAATAGACTGAATCTTACAGATCTAGATATGATAGAGTCATAAGTATAAAAGATACCTATTAATTGATGAAATATTATTACTTTTCTCACAAAATTTAATTATAGATAAGTCTATTCGCTTTCACTTATATTTAGATCTAGCTAAGAAGGTTCAGCTATTTAACATGCAGTTTCTTATTTATTTGAGAAGTCAGATTTACTTTTTTCAGATTTAAAAGATAGAGAATGTGATTATTGTTGCTATTTTTATTAAATTTGTTATTTTTTTTCAAATTAAAGTAACTTGTTACTTTTGTAGAAATTGAGAATTTTATTATTAGTTTATTATTTTATATTCTATAAGCTTTCTATCACTAACTCTTAAGTTTCTGTTTTAAAGTCATTTTCTTAATCATTGCTTTTTTAAGTGTATTATACTTGATATGGAGATATATTTTCTTAAAATAACTCTTTTAAAATATCTGAATTATTCATTTATTTTAAATCAGAGCGAGTGATTTAGTTGTCTGTCTATTATTTAGTAGATGATTTTCTTTATGAGGTTAATTATTCTTGGTTATGTGGTTATTACAAGTTAAAATCTTCATCTTTGTCATTCATTAATTGTAAATCAGAAACTTAGAAAGGAGATACCTATTTTATAATTTTCAAGTTATTTGAGTTACTCTAGGGATGTATTTTTTAAATTTATATTTTTTTGCTTTTTGTCTCTTTACGTTAATGAAATTAGGGATCTTATTTTATTTACTTTTCGAGATTTTATATTTTCTCTTGAAATTATTCTTATTGTTAATTTTTTTGTTCCAATACATTGTTTAGCTTATTTTGACTATCTTTTAAATCCATTTTTGAAATAGTTTTTAAGTCTAACTATCTTCCAACTAAGAATAATACTATTTAGCCTATTGTAAATGCAAATAAAGCCCAAACACATACATACTTATAAAAATCACTAAAACTTGCAATATTTTATGCACCTTATTCTCCAAAAGCAGTTTTTAGATTTTCATTTTACGTAAATACAGCCTCAATATTATCAATTATTGTTGTTGGTGATTATTTTTTGCAAAAACAAGCATAGTCCTTATTATCTTAATTCAAAACACCACAGTTTAAGTTAGTCCAGATTGTATCAGCTTATTATAAGCATGTCATATTGCTATTATTACTTACATTTACATTTTTAAATTAGTATATAATTGTAGAATTTAAAATTGGTCCATTTGCCTAAGTATTGTTTATAGATGTTACTATCAATTTATTCTTAGAATAACCTTTATTACCATTCTATTTATTCAAAATATTCACATATGCTTAGAAGCTAGATGTGCTCTCATAAATATTTTATTAATAATTATTTCTTGCTATTACATATGTATTTGTAGAATTTAAGGAAAATTGTGAGTCATCGTTAGGCAAAACGTAATATTTTAAATTTTTTTCAGTGATTGAATCAGATAAAATATTAGATAAATTACCTTAAATTTCAAGGTTTCCTTCATTTGGAATCATGTTATTAGATATGTAGCTAGCAATTTCATTTGATATATTATTGTATTACATCAAATCATCAAACTTATTATTTGTATTTAGAGTTACTGTAGAATTTAATATTCTATAAGAGTCAATTAAATTCTGTGTGTATAAGTCATTATTCTATTACAATTTATTAATAGTATTGCTTTGTTTGTTTGCTTGTGTTTTTTGTATAGTCGATTAGATATAACTGTATATAGAACTTTTTTATAAATCTGGTTATTGAAAAATAGAATACTACAATTATGCAATTACTTTATTAGCGTAGGTAGCAATTAATGATGATTTTGGTATTTGCTAAGAAAATAATTATAAGTTAGTAATTAGATTTTATTTTAAATCATTAATTTATTGAGAATTTTAATATTAAGTGTTCTTTGTCACATCTTCTCCAATTACACACAAGTTTGATACTAAGTTAGTTGTTGTTAAATAATTTTGCAAATTTTATTAAATTAACTGGTTAACTTATTAATAATAGTTTGAATCTGTTAAATTCTAAGAGTAAACATTAATGCTTAATGTACTATTAGAAACACCTAGTCTAGAATCCATCACCTAACTCAAAATCAATAAATTACCTTGAGGTAAAATAGTTTGGAATTGTTAACTAACAACTTAATCACTAAGTTATCTTCGGACTATATTCCAAGGAGAGATAATTTCTTAGTTATAATCATCTACTGAATTATAATAAAAATATTGAAATGTTAAAGGGAGATCTGTATCTTAGCAGTTAGAAAATTTAATCAAAAATTTAGTTTAGAGAGCAATGCCATATTGAGGATTAATAGTTAACACACAATTTTTAGGAGGTATGTTTATTAATAGGTCTATAGTTGAAATACTGGGCATTACATAAGAAGGATTGTAAACTGAAAAACGTATTTAAATAGAATTTAAAGAGGGATCAATATCTTAAAAGTAATTCCATATTCTAAATTTGACTTGGTAGTAATCAAATTTTATAGCAGCAACTACTGTATTATTATAAAGAATAGCTCCTGCATATGATAGTATATTTGTAGAAACACTACTATCGTAAACTAAAGTGAAAAACAAATCTTCATTTAGATTAAATTATTAGTTCATCTAATAAATTGGAGTTCTTACTAATAGTGGTGGTATATCAAATTCTGAAAAATAACAAATTGCATATTCAGTTGAATTTCTTGAGTCCTTAGAAATTTAAAGAGTAAATTAAATAATTGTGTAAGGCTTAAATGTTCTTTTTGGAATACTGATACTACTTTTCCCTTGTTGGAAAGTAATTAATTAATTATTATAATCATAACATTTCTTATCTGGAGTTAAGAGGTTTTGACAAATCCAGTTAAAATTAATCATCTAATCAGCATTACTATCTTGGATTTCATAATCTCTATATATAGAATTCAAAGAATACAATTTTTGATAGCTTATAATTTGATTACGACCTCCTTAAAGCATAACAAATAATTAAGTAATTAACACATCTACTGACACAATCTGTGTATTTTATATTTTACTATCTGATATCAAGTTCAATTAAAACTATTAAATAAAATAAAATTAAAAACATAAAAAATAAAAAAGCAATAAAGGAAATATGCTTTTAAGGAAACTTTAAAATAAATATAAACAAATTAGAAATATTTTAAATAATGTTTGTTTTCATATTTTAATAATTTTTGTCATTTTTAGTAAAATTTAAATTTTTTCTTAAAAATTTTAGAATAAACAAAAAGCATAATTTAAAGTATAATAAAAAATAAAAAATTACATAAAAAGTAAAAGTTTAATTAGATGGCAAAGAGTAAGCATGGATATCGACTTCAAAATTAGTCTGATTATAGTTAGCAATAGATTATTAAATATCTGTATAGGTAGGAGAAATAATTTATAATTAGAATGGCTCTCGTAAATAATATGTAATTCCATATTCACATTTTTGAATGTAAAATTCAAAGAAGAAACTCAAACTCATATATCTTTTCGAAGAATAAAAATAGTTTAGAAAGTAATTTAAATAATTAATAAAAAGAAATTACCTGTAAATTGGAGGATATATTGACTATAAGTAGTTTATTATGATGAATTTTTTTTGCTAATAAAAAATTTCTATTAATGTTTATTTTTAACAATTCTACCTTAATTAAAAGTTAAATTATAATTTTATATTTATATTAGGTGGTAGGAGATTTGGACTTATTACTAAAGAAGTGCTGTTGTTAGTGTTAGCTTATTATAAAACTTAATTAATTCCTTATAACTCTTAATCACTTATAGTACCAGTAACCTAAATTAATGTCCAATTAAAGCTTACAAGCTATCTTCCTTCATCTCCTGTAATATTTTTAAACTGAATTGTGAGAGGGTCACAAGTACTTTGTATTGGATTGTATAAGAAATTAACTGTACTGTTTAGACAAAAGTTTTAAGTCGATTTGAAAATGTAATATTAAGAAATTGGAGATGTAGCATTCACAAACTACAATGTTGGCTACTAAAATTAAATTTATGCTCCTGTAAGAGTAGATGAATCATCTATTAAATTAATATAATATTTTAAATTATTCAATTTTTATGCTAATAATTTTTAATAATTTTAGAAATGTATTTAATTTATTTACCTAAATTTACAACAATGTAATTTTATTGAATAGAACAGTCAGGATTAGGTCCCATTACGTTAATCGCTGCAGAGGTAAATATATACTGGCATAGAGATTAAGGAGTGTTAGAGTTTTTTGATAAGCTATAAATAGGAAAACCAAAATCAATTACTAACTATCTCGGAGTTGTACTTAGGAAATAATTTGTTACAGCATTATCATTGTAGCTGCATTAAAAAAAATTATTTCTTTAATCTTTTTAATTCAAACATTTACAGGTATTATCTGAATCCAAATATTTTGTTTAAGTATCACAGCTTGTGCAAACATTTATGGCAGATAAGTCACATTAGAAACAATTTTTATTACACGAAAAGCAGTCTGGGTTGTCATAGTCTGTGCAAGTATCACAATTTTATGTTTAGATATTTTTTAAATATCCATTTGGACAATTATCATGGCATATTGCATTATAAAAATATTAGCCTTAAGGACAACGCAAACAATTACTAATACTTCTACCAGTGCAGTATATGCACGAAGGATCACATTTTCCACAATAGTTAATAGTTCCTAATACAGGATCGATTGTGGTTGCTTAATAATAACCTAGAGCGCATTTAGAAACACAAGATTGCAAATCATCTAAAAAGAGAGTATTATTTTAATTGCAGTTTATTTATGATAATACCAAAAATTAGCTTTGAACAAAAAGCACTTTAGTGTCCAACCAGGTATTGTATTAATAGTAAAATTAATATTATTATTATACAGGATCATATTTTAGTTATGGCCCTGTCAATTCGAGTCTAAAAAAATAATCATATCTAACATTAAAACCAGATAATCCATACATAATAGCCTTGACGTTATTAACATTAACATTGTACATAGGCATTATACTAGTCCTATTACCTGGAGTAGCATTGTTTAATAATGGATTAGTTGAATTAGTAGGATTGGCAGAGTCGTCTACTTATGTTTGTATGTTGAAATAGTTATTATTTTTTCTCTTATAGAATTCAAGATAATTAAAATAAATTAAATTTTAGTCCCTTGCATTTTATGTGTCAGGTGAATTAAAAATGATATTAAAGCTATTCGTAGATTAAACTACTTGATAATTTCCAATAAAAAACTAAGTTGATGCTGGTGATTTAGGTTCCATTACTTTTTCTACTCCTCTGATAAAGACAGTGATACTTACTTCCCATTGACTTTAATCAAAATTACTTCTTTAATAATTATATGTTTATTATGCTTTAATCCAACCATTAACTTCCCTTTATTGTAATGAGTAAAAATCAAATTTAACATTTATTACATAAGCATTTTAATTGTTAATAGCTAAATACTATACATGAAGTCCTTTTAATACTTCATCCATTACCTTTGAAACAGTAAGGCTAAATTAAGTTGTGCTGATTGAATCTAAATTTACTAAAAAGCTGACAGATGCTACAGGATTTAATTTCAAATCTGCATGAGTTACGCTAAATAACATTTAAGGCACTTTTGTAAATTCTACTCCAAAATTAAAAGTGAAACTATGTGACTAAGCATAACTAGGATTATCTAATGATAAAACTTAATCTGTGAGTAAATTAAGTTGATTGATTTCTACTTAAGGCATTTTGATATAGTCAAGAGTTTTGGCTAGATCCAAAATCCCTAAAAAGAGACATAAATTTAAAATTATCAACATTTTATTTTATTGTATTTTAATTTTGTTATTAATTGTTTATAAATGGGTTTATTTGTGATAATTAATTTTTATGAACTGAAAATTAAGTATTAGAATCAAACTAGGGTTGATTGGTGTGATTTTAAAATAAAAAAATATCAAAAACTGATTATCTATTTTTTATAAAAACAGTATGATCTAATTAATATCTTAAATATATGTAATAGCCAATGAAGTTTTATTTAATAATATTCCGCTTTATAATTATGGCATTTACATGTATTATAATATCAATATATTTACTCTGTTTAATAATTTATAGAATTAAAAATAAATTATGTTGTAGCTATTGTATTTTCATAATACTAAATAATAACTTTTCGCTGATAAATTAAGAAAAGGCTCTTCAAAAACTTAGTTAAAATTCAGAATATATTAATTTACTGAGGGAAAATCAAAATTTCAATGATAATTAAAACAAAAAAAATTGTTAAAATAATCTCTTTACTAACAAACCGAAAAATTTAAAAAACCTGCTAATTGATGAAAATAATGTAAAAGAAATTAATATTGATTAAAAAAACTTTTTTAATTTGCAACCTTACATAGAAAGATAGATTGATTAAATTCACAGATTATTTCTCTCAATGTAATTTGGCAATTAAAAAGGAAACCTGAATTCATTTGATTAAGGTAATAATCTCTTAGTTGTTATCAAAAGACATTCACATTAATATATATCAAACTCTAATTTTTAATATAAGAGAGAGAAGCAGAAACTGATTATTTATTATTTCTCATTTTTAAATATTACAATATGGATTTTGTTATTTTATAACCTATAACATATAATAAATTAAGAGATAACAAATACGCATCAATTTTGGGGAAAAAAAGGATTTTTAGTGTATTAAACATAAATAAAGTTAATTAGAAAGATAATTTGAGTTTAGAGAAATCAAGAGATTTCTATAATTCTATGCTAATATTAATCGAAAAAACCAAGAAAAATGAATGTATAATGAGACAATTTAAGGATGAATTTCGAATTTTTTAATCTAACAATAATTTGGTTACCAGCAAAAATGTATTTAGACTTGAATCTAGTCTTGGCAAATATAAAAATAAAAAATCATCTTCATAGTCGAACAAAGAACAAACATTTAATTTTTATATCATAATAAATAAATAATTTATTTATATTCTTCGTTTATGTAAAATGTAATTAAACGCCATATTTATGATTTTTAGATTTTGTTAGTTATTAGTTTCTAATTAATTCATTAAAATTTAAAATAAAATCTTAAGAATTTTTTATTTATTGTTCTTTAAATAACATATTTACAAGGAAAATTTACTAAAAATAAAATATTAATTCATTATTATTTTACTTTTAAACCTTTTATTCTTAACAACTGATTGTAATTTAAAAATAGATTTAAAGGGAAAATATTATAAAATAAAGTGATTAAAAAAATCATATATTTTCAAAGAATGTTTATGTAATAGCCATAATAATTAGGATATTTTATTTTTTTTTACAAGAAAAATATGCTAAATGATTTAATAGATTGAATTTTGATTGATTGATTTATTTATTTACTTTTTTAATTTTATAAATAGTAAAAAAGTATCATTTAATAATTTTTTAAATGGCTTTTCAATATTTAATTGCAATTAAAATAACTCATTCATCCTTTTTTATCTATCAAAATTGTTTTTTTGAAAAAATATTTTTGAGCATATCATTTAATATTTTATAAAAAGTCAAATAATGTAATTATTATTTTTAATTAATACTAAAAAATGAACCCTCTTATAATGAAGCCCCCTAAATTTCAAATACATTTCAAATTTTTTAAAACAAAAACTGACCTTAACAATTGATCAACTATCGTATATATATTTACTGAAGGAAATTCAAAACTTGAATGAAAAGAAGGTTATTAAAATAAAAAACTGAAAAGCTCAATATACTAATTGATAGATAATATTGTAAATAAAATAATATTGATTAAAATTTATTTTATCTTACTTAGATTGATTCAATTTTGAGATTACTTCTATAAATGTATTGTAGCAAGGTTGATAATAGACTAAAATATATGTCGTTTGAGAAATTATTAGGAATTTTTGAATTTATTTAATCAATTGAATTCAAGCTTCCTTATTAATGTAAATAATTTAAATAAGAGAGGTTGAAATAAATTATACATTATTTCTTATTTTTAAATTTTACAGTTGGGGATTTTGATATTTTGTAATCCACAACATATATTACATTAACAGATAGCAATTATACAGTAAATTAGTAAAATAAAAGACAAATAACTAACTCTTTGGAAAAATAAACCTCATTAAAATATAATTATTAAATATTTATTGAATCTTAGTGTTAGGAAGTCAACAAATTTTTATAATTCTAATTAAATTTGTATTGAAAAAAAACTAAGGATTTTGAATTTATTATTCTAATTTTATTTATTTTGATTGATACAGAAAATACCTTTTTATACTCGAAATACATTCTGTTAATTAATTAATTTATAAAAAAAATATTAGCTTCTTAATCGACCTAAAAACAAATTATTTAATTTTTATTTAATTGATAATTAGATAAATAATATTCACAGAATTTGAACAATATAATTAATTAACATTTTTATGGCATTTTATCCTTTGTTACTATTTGGCAAATTCACTAAGATCTAAAATAAAATCTTAATATCTTCTGATTTAATGTTAAATAAAAATTATTGTAGCCTGTGACAATTTAAAATATTAGTCTTATATTTAAACCTTTTATCCCAAATCAACTAGTTAAAAATCTGTAAACAATATTAACAGAAAAATATTTTTATAGGAATTTACTTATCTTTTCACAATTATATATTTTCAAAATTTTTTATAACTTTCATAACAATTTAATTATGAATTAATATTTTTTTACTAGAAAAATAACCTCAACATATTACTTAATAAATGATTGCTATATTAATCTTTTATCTTTTTTCATACCTAAATCACAAAATGTGAAAAAATTTGAAATATTTCCTCAAAATTTTTTCCAATTATTTCTTAAATCTTTTTAAAAACATTTTTCTGAGATCACTTTTGTCTTAGATCTGAAGATATGGAAAGGAAGAAATAATTAATTTAATAACATTTATTTTAAAATAACAAGAAATATCTTCAGTAATTTGCTAATCTCTTATCATACTTCTTTTTTCAAAAAAACCAGGAATATCTATAACAAGAATATGGAAATCTAAACTGGTTTTTAATGTGGTTTAATACAGTACTAATTTTTATTTTCTGTAATACTATAAGTTTTTTTTTTTTGTTTAAAAATACCTTTTCATTAGAAGATGTATTCAAATTCTATTCCTTCTATACTAATTACCATAGCATCAAGTATTGTAAATTTACAGTATTTTTCTTTAGATTTTTTTTAATATAGATATAAATAATTTGCTTTTTCTAAAATATTTTATCATAAAAATAAATAAAGCACACAAGTTAAGATAATATCTAAATAGAATAAAAAATTAATTTATATATAAATTTCAAAATGGGAATAAAGACCATTTTTATATAATATGAAAGAAATTAATCATATCACTTAACTCATAATTTAGCAGATAATTAAGAAGGAGTTTATAGAAGAAAACACCGAAATTAAATCAAATCACTAAAAAATTTGATGCATAGTTTATTCAAATCCCTAAAATCTGTTCCTAGGCATGAAGGATCAAACCAAAAATTATATCAAATTTATTAAATGAGTCTGAAGAATAAAAAAAGAATTCTGAATAAATCAGTGATTGAGTTTATTTTAAGCTACCCATTTCATAATAATTTATGATGAAAATTTAATCAATTTAGTATTCGTGAAAATTCAAATCAGTTCATTAAATTTATCATAATTTGGATTTATATTAATATAAAATATTTTTTCTTCAAATAAATCTTGAAAATTTTTTTATTTTTATGATATTTTTTTTCATAAATTTGATTTTTAGATTGTTTACTTTGTGTGAAATTTTGAAATCAACAATAAATTATTAAAGTCAGAATATGCAAAATATATATGTATCTTACCATGATAATTAAGCAAATTTTATTTAATATAATTGAAATATTTATAAAATAATTAATTAATAATATTTAAATAATTTAAAATACAAATTACTTTTTTATTGAATTAAAAGTTTTTAAATAAAATTAATAGATTTTACACTTAAGTTACATTTTTTTTTAATTGTAACTATATTTATTAATCAAATAGTTTCTGATATTTTAATATTTAAATTTAATATGATATTTATTTTTAAACAAATAAATTTCCTATATTATTAACTTTTTAAACATTTTAAGATTTAATAAAATTTAGAAACATGAAGCAAATTATGTAAAATTAATTAAAAATAAATTGAATTAGTAAAATGGGTAATAAAATTGAATATCTGAAATGATGCATGCATATACGAAGATTACAAATTTATGAAGCTTAACAGATAATTCAATTAATATTAATGAAATAATCATTTAATATATTTTAATGCAAATTAGGAAGATTGTAAATATATTTTAAGTTTGTAGACACCAACTAATTCAGTAATCTATTTAGGTTAAATTCATTACAATTATTACTATAATTTTAAAGTTGAAAAATTTTTATTTCTATCAATCATTAAATGTTTTTCATTAGTGATCAGGAGAAATAACATCATCAATCTTTAAGATCATCTTAACAACTTAAGTAGCTAATTAGAATTATTATCTCTTGGATAAGTAAGTTTCATATACCTTCTATTCTTTCATATCAGATGTACCCTAAAAATTAATTAATTAAAAAAATGTTATGACTTTAAATAGTCAAAATATGAAATTATTACTTCAAGTAAGCAGTCAACACCAATTCTAGGATTGTTTTGACTAACCTATAAGGCCTTAGCATTAGCAACAGCTTCAATAGGATTTAAACCAGAGTTATCAGCTAAAGCGTTGGGAATATCTTCCAAAGCATCAGCGAAAGCTCTAACAGCGTATTATTCAACTGATGAAATCTTATCAGCTTCTTAGTTAACAGTTAAAGCACAAGCAATTTCAGCAGAACCACCACCATAAACGACCTTAGGGCACTTGATTAAGTTTCTAACAACACAGTTAGCATCGTGAATACTTCTTTTGGCTTCAGAGACAATCATGTTAGAACCACCTCTAATCAAAATAGTAACTATAATTATAAAATTTAATTATTAAACTGTCTTTTACTAAATATATCCTTACCAGCCTTAGATTGCTTGCATTCTTCAATAACGAGCATTCTTTCATTGGAAGTACCGAATTAAATTTCTCTAACGACCTTAGCTTCACCTAACTTATCAGCAGAGAGCTCTTCGAATCTTGGTACGATTCTACCACCAGTGGCGACAGCAATCAATTCAATATCAGTACCGCTAACCCATCTAACAGCGGGTAAATCAGCTTATAATAATAAATGATTAGCTTCATCATCGAAACCCTATTTATTTATTGATTTAGTAAGAATTAATTTCTTGCAATAAAAATATGTTTAATTAATTACCCATTGGCACATAATAAGGTTGGCACCAGACTTTTTGCAGTCAGCAACCATATCCTTGAAATATTATTATTCTTAGGCGTATAATTTCTTGTAATCTTCAGCGTTAGTAATGTTAATGTTATGCTTGGTTTTGGGTTTAGGGGGTTCGAAGGGGCAGGTTAAGATGGCAATCTTAGCATCCTAAATTTCCTTGGGCATTTAAGGATGAGACATATCCTTTTCAACTAAAATACCTTGGATGAGTCTAGTATCTTCTAAGGAACTATTTGTATATGTGATATTTAGTTTAGTAAGTTTATGGTATATAAATAATTAATTACCCTCCAGTCTTTTCTTGGAGCTTAATCAAGTCAAAGTTGACATCTCTTCTTTCAAGATCAGCAACGGAAAGGACGGCATCAACGGAGATTTAAGCCATCTTTCTTTTATTTTTACTAACGACCTTAGAGCTCAAAGCAGTCATGGCAGCTTCGACTAATCTATTTTTTGAATAAATTTATTTTTCAATTTACTTGTAAGTTGATAAATACTTTAAATATGATTTATTTAAATTGTTATTATATCTTTTTTATTCCTAACAAATGACTGAATATTCTTTAATATTTACCTTTCGTGGGTATTTTCGTTGATGTCAATGTCTTCAGCAATTTATTCAAGTCTTTCGCAAGCGATTTCACAAGCCTTGTCGAAACCGTCAGCAATCTTAAGAGGGTGAAGACCCTTATCGATGAGGATGTTGGCTTGTTCCAACAATGCACCAGCTAAAACAACAACACCAGTGGTACCATCACCAATTTCATTATCTTAAGATTGACTGAGTTCAACCATCAATTTTGCAACAGGATGTTAAATGTCCATCTTTTCAACAATGGTAGCACCATCATTGGTAACACTGACATCTCCATCAGGAGAGATCATCATCTTATCCATACCCTTAGGACCCAAGGATGATCTTAAAGTGCTAGCAATAGTCTTGGCAGCTTAGATGTTAGCCTATAAAGTTAAATAAAGATTGAGTTTAAAAAATTTTAAATTTCATAAGAATAAATTAATTAGAAAAGCTTTTCAAAATAAAAATCTCATTTTTTTTGACATAAATGTTTATTTGCTATGAGAAGAGTTAAATTTTTAATGCATTTGAAACTCTAATTTGATTAAATTCTATTATCTAAAAATGTTGCTTGTGCGATTCTACTAATTCACTTTTTATTGAAATCAAGGTAAATTATTGAGCCATATTTATTAAATTCTATTTATCAGTAATCTATCATAATAGTTTATTGTTTATGAGTTAAATTTTTATGGTTGAGAAAAAGCAATTCATATTGAGTCAATAGTTTGTGTGTAAATAAATACATACATTCTACTAATTGCATTTATGAAATAATTTTCTGCAAAATGGACAGACGCTGCTAAGCTTTTCCAACTATGCAAAAGAATGTAAATAATTTTTACTTTGTATGCATCGATACCTTTAAGACGTTTCTTTTAGTCTTATTCTCTGATAATGATGAAGGGGCGTCCGTATTCGTCAAAAGCTAAAGACATATCTTAATAAATTTATTGATTTTTGTATGTGTTTTTTGTTTATGTTTTTGTTAATTTATTTAATTTTTTGTTTTTTTAATTTATTTAGATAGATTTGAAGGATAATTTATTATTATTTTATTTGTTTATTGATTATTTTTAAAATTTAGTGAATTTGTTAAAAGAACAAGCAAATTGTTTATCTAATAATATATAAAAAATTTAATTAAATTTTTGCAGATTTTATTATTTGAAAAAGATTTTCAAAAATTAAAAAAAAAAATCATATAAAAATATATATTTAATTTCTTGTTTAATATTATATATTTTTTCAATCTCAAATATATAAATTATTAAATCTTTCATATATATGATTTATTATTTTCTTTCTTTTTTACCCGCTATTTTAAACATATAAATAAACATATCTTTGCTTCAAAGAATAATCTAAAACTACTAAGCTCAAATATATCTTAATTATCAATCTACAAAGATTTATATACATCAAACATTTCTTCATTTTGATAATTCTTAAAAATATATTAATAGCTATTAAATTAAAAACAAAAACAATTAAAAGATAAATAGTTAATAATTTTGTAGTGCTTCATTCATTCATATGTTTGTTTGGAGCACTCAAAAAAGATTGACTAATTTTTAAAAAATAGAAAAACTTCTTATCATATTTATGTTTAAATCTAAATATGATTGGTAAAAAATATGCATATTAATGATGATTTTTTTGTTCATGAGATACGTCAATGTATGTTAAACAATGAGCTTTTTAATTCTGACTTATATTGCATTTACCAATCAATCAATTAAAACCATCTCAATATTTGCTCTCGCAATTAACAATCTTTGTGTTTATTCATACATTCAAATATATTATATCAAAACTAAGCAACAAGAAATAAATTTCAATCATTTAAATTTAAAATAATTTAAGATTTTCTTTTGATTTTATTCAATCAAAAATGATTATATATTTTTTAAATAAGCATAAACCATTAATTATAAGCCCTTAATTTATCTTAGTGATATTTTATATAATGTTGGCTGATTTTAATCAATGAAGTTTAGAATTTTTCATCAAATCGAAATAATTTTTAATTTTAATTTATAGTAAAAATAATAATAAAACAATTAAAAATAATTTAATTTTTTAGAAAACTTTGGCAGAATTGAATGAAAAGATGCTACATGTATAAAAAATCATTTATTTAAATTAAATTCTAGTATGCTAAATTAATTATTGTTATCATAGAGTATAAATGATGAAAAAATATATGCACAAAATTATGTTATTTTTATTTAAAATAAAGCTTTTGTTTGAAGCTCTACCTTCTCGAATTTCTTAAATTTTTTTTTTTCTCTCTTTTTGCTTGTCTTCATATTGTTGCATAGTTAAGCATTATTAACCTTCATACCTACATAAGGAGTTAAACGAATTACACATTTAAATGTTCTAATCAAAGTCATTGCAACCTTGAGAATGCAACAAATTTTAACATAAACCAGATTTGTAATTCCAAAAGCAAGTACCTACTTAGCTACAATCTAAAATATCTTGAATTTAGTAGCATTCACTAACTTTTAAATCTACACAATAGCCATTATCTTTATTATCTACATTGTAATACTTGCATTATCTATATCTTGCACAGTCAGATTCATATATCTGATCTCTACAATTTACCTATTCTTATGCTTTTTTTGCATAAATAAAACTCATAAATGCTAATAAAATGAACAAAGCGGTCTTATTGTAACACATTTGCAATTTGATTAGCTGTTTCATGAATTAAAAATAAGTGTGTTTTGATATTGATATTTTTAAAAGTAGTTTTATTTTACAGAATATGAATTTTTGATAAAACTCACTAAGTAATTTAAATAAAAAATAATAGAAAATTTCAAATTATTTTATAAATTAAAATAAATATTTAATTTTATTTTATTCAAATTAATAAGCTTCTGCCTATATCTATAATTATGTCTCCTTTGAGTTTCCTATTAATCTTTAGTTTTGAAAATTTCATAATAACACATAAGGCTTTTCTCTAGATAACTTATCTTTTAGTATTATCTATTATTTATTTGAATTCTTCAACAGACTAAGTAAAATATTCTTACATTTTTTTATTTCTAAGTTAAATGATCTAATCTTAAATACCCTACAATTCCTACTCTTCTTATTATGAAGTAGGATTTTGGATTTATTCTAATCTGGCAATTAAATCATTGTGATTTTACTGCATGAATAAACGAAATTGTTGCTATTAATGTTCATTTAATGCAGGTATTTCTTCCTAGTTAAGCCCTAAATATTAACTTTAAAATAAAATTATATTTTGATTTTTAGTATTAAAAATTATATATTACATTCGATCTAAGTTTAGAGAAACCAAAGACTATAAACTTCTTAACTAGAAATGGAATAGGCTCATGTCTCTGATATTTTCCTTCAACAATTTAATTCTATTTTAAAATTAATTATTTAATAAATGAATGAATTTCTCAATTTTAATTTCTATATTTTTCATAATATTTCAGATTTTTAAATATTTACTGTCCTCCTAAATATAGTTTAACCAATCCTTATTGATTATCGATTAGATGTCTAAGAGAGTTAATTCCTTAATTGTTTAAATGCCTTTTATTTTTCAAAGAAATATTTAAATTTAAAAAAAAAATAATTTATTTAATAACCTAAGATCTAATTATATTTCTTTGAGGTGAGTGGTTTTTTATATTAAATTTATATTGAGTTGCTGTAGTGAGTGTTAAGGTAAACTTTCTCTTTTTTTAAATTAAATAAAGTTATATTTTTCATTTTAAAAATAAACAGAAAGCTAAATACTTACCTCTCAAATAGATAGAAGTCAAATTTAGACTCACTAACTCTCATATAAAAATGATTCATTGCTTCGACAGTTAATTTTTTTAATTTAGAAGACTTTATTGAGGAGATAGTTGAAGAAAGTATAATACTAAACTGATTTCTACTGAAATTATTTTAATTCTAATTGTTTCCTCCTAAGCCTTATTGCTACTGATTTTGGCCTTCTTCTTCTTCATCATCATCATTTTATTCTCCAACTTAATCTTCTTCTTCTTCCCCACCCATTTATTATTGCTATTATTACTATTATAAGCCAAGCATTTACATTAAACCTTGTTGTTAATTATTTGCAGCTTATTTTTTGGGACCAAAACTAGATTTTAAGTTAATACAATTATATCCTAATCCTGAGACTAAAGAAATAACGTCTTCTAATTATAAAATTGAAAGACTTTAAGTGCTTTTAGGCCTATTTTTTATTAAATTTTTCTTCTTATTTATAAAGTATGTGATAAAAAATTACATATAGTTGATATGGATGAGCTTATTTTCATTTTCAAAGAATTAAGCAGTTTCACTATTTTTCAGTAAAAACTAGTTTTGATATTCATAAAGATTATAGCTCTCAACCAAAATAGATTGAGTATAGATTTCTAAAAATCCCTCAAAGAAAATAAAGACTTTTCCATTTTTATTAGGGTTTTTTTATAAAGACATACAAGCATATCTCAAAAAAGTAACCAAATCTTCAGGTTAACAATGTCTAGTTTTTTCAGCATCAAATTTTATGATAAAATCTTTGATTGGCTGATATTTGCTTATTTATCTGCAAATAGATTAAATAATATCTCTATCCCAACGTTTTTTACCTCTAATTAAAAAGTTTAATAAAATATTTATCTTAAAATACTATAAATTCTCACAATTAATACATACCCAATTTAATTAAAATCCAAAAAATAAAAATTTTCTTGATTTAATTTTTTAGTCTAAAATTTGGAAAGGGGTATGTGCTAATCAATGAGGATTTATAGTATGTTTATTTATAAATTATTACTTTATTTCCAATTCAAATTTAGAAAAGTTATGTTAAAATATAACATTATAGCCTATTCTAATATCTTTAAAATTGATATTTCCTTCAAAAATATATCTAAAGATACTTAAAGTTTTATCGTCAGCTAAATCACTTTTAATATTTTAAGAAAAATTTCATTTTAAAAATTTTTATAAAAAATCTTTATTTACTCAGTATAAAATTAGAGTCCTATGAGACTTGGGATTTTTCTTATAGCCATACAAAGAAGTTCCATTTTATTAAGCTATATCTCTTTTGTTCCTCTTTATTTTTAAATAAATTTTATTTATTTTTAAAAACATCCTTTAAACTTGATTACATAAAATCAATGCTGAGGTTTTTGAGCTGAGTTAAGGAAATTAACGATTAACAAAGTGACTCCATGCTATCATTAATGTTGTAATCTTAACTTTTCATGATTTTTAAAATAATTTAAAATAAATTATCAATTTATTAATAAATACCCAATCTTAAGTTGCAAATTATATAAGGCATTTTTATTTTCGATTGACTAAAACAAGATAGAAGTGTCAGTATTTATTTTGTGAATTAAATTTAGAGATAAAGTCGAAAGATATATTTGGCGATGCAAACAATCTGAAAAACTTCTAATACATTTTTCTTCCAAGCAATTTTTATCTCCAAATCCTACTTAGATTGAATTAAGGCCATTGAAAGTAGATAGAATATCAAAGAACTTAGAAGCTCCATCAGGAGTAATTCCATTTTAGCCTCTTTTTTTGTCAAAAATAAAATATTAGGATAAATAAATAATAAATAAATGTATTTTCTAATATTACTCAAATATTAACTTAATCTTTTTAAGGTTCATGTTTTTAATTGATTCTGTAAAATTATTGCATCCCAAAGATTCAATCTTATTCCATTGTCTATTTTATATAATAAATAATAAATAATCATTTTAGAATTGTTGAGATAGCTTACCCTATATTGATATCTAAATCAGTCAGCTTTTTTAAATTTTGCAGTGATTTTCCAAAGTTTTCAAATGTTTTAGCATTTAATGAGTTTTTAGAACCATAATTTAAGCTGAGGAATTAAAGGTTTTATTGATTTCTGAGAAAATCGAATAATCCTTAAGAGTCTGTAGATAGTTAATCATTATTGCTCATAACCTCCATTTGAAAGGTAGTTAATTTTGGCAAAAATGCCTATCCTAATTTACTAAAAAGCTTGCTACCAATATAGTTTCTGTTTCCAATAAAAATTTTGAGTCTCTATAAATTTTATGCATACTACATGACAAACTCAGAGAAAGGTTATATAATATTTGAATTCAAAGAGTTATTGTCTCCTATTCTGATATGCAAATCATAAAATGAAGGAAAAGATTTTTACAGAGCTTAGAATATTTTTGTTAAGCTTTCAGAGTTAATATACACACTCTCTCTTTTTTTATTATATTAAATTATTTAAAGCATTTTATGCTTATCAATTGATTTACCTTATGTCAATGTAGAGTTATCCATTATACACTTCAATAGAAAGCATTTTAGAGAAGTAAAAGAGAGAATATTTTAAATTTCTTTACTCATAAAACATTAATGCCAATTCTATACACTCATTTAGTTCGACTATTTTATCTTATCTAGTTTATTAAAAGTATTTAATATATAATAATTTAAATTAAAGATTACCTAACCCATAATATTTTATTATTCACTTTTTAAAGAAGATTCATCGTTTTTATTAGTAATTTTAAACTGCCAAAGCTTGGAAAGTTACCTGGCCTTTTATGTTTTTTAGAATGAATAAATTAGCAAATTTAGTTTTTTGTTGAATAGATTTACATAATGTCAACTGAAATATTCTGCAAGTGCTAAAAATATTATCTATAAGCATAGAAATCTAACTTTAAGCCTAAATCTTGCATTTCTTTCCCTTGGATATCCTATTATTCTCTTAATAATTTTATTAGATGAAAATAAAAAAGCAAAATATTAAATTTTACAAGAAAATAAATGATATTCCGAATAAGTTAGTTGGTATAGACTTAAAGTAGCTATCTATAACAGATTTCTACTATTTTTATTTGTTATTTGCTGTGTCATTATTTGAATTTTTAATTGAAAACGAAGCTTTTCTATTTTTTTATTTTTAAAAATGTAAATGAATATTTTTCAATATCAATCAGTTAAAGTATAAATTGTAGAAAGTAAGTACTCTAGATATATTTCTGAAAAAAGCTTAGGATCGAACTACAATTAAATGTTTTATTAAATTTCTAAGTTGTTTTAGCTAACTAAATTCATTTATTTATATTTCTAATACTACTTAAAAAAAGCAAAAGAAGATAGAATTATTAAAATTTAATAAATATCCTTATAGTCTGATAGATAAAGAAGATAATTAAATACTTAATATTTATTTATTTATTATTTTTTTTACTTGTTTTCTTTACTTAACATCAGATAACAATAGATAATAGATCTTTTAATACTATCAAATAAAGAAGTGTTTTAAAACACTATTTAAGAAAAATTATTGAAATTTTAACTTGAGATTAAGAGAAAATTTAGAAAACTATTTTTAAAAAATGCAAAAAATATTTTTTTTAATTTAATAAAAACTATAAAAAAAATTCTGACAGTTTGAGAATATATTTGATGGAGAAAAGAAAAATCATAATATATTTTTAGCTTGAATATCAATAAAATGATAATATTAGCCTAATTTGCCAATTACCATATAATATCAAAACTAGATAAAAAATAGCTAGTATTTTTGTGGAATTCTTGGTTATTGAATTTATTTTTTTGTGAATAATATTCTATTTAAAAGCATAATTAAATTTTTATAAACAAAATCTTTCTCATTCAAAAAACGATAATAAGAAGGTAGATTGGTTAATTGGTTGATTGATACATAAAAATAATCAGTTAAAATGGTTGATTCTGAGTTATTTAACATGGCAAAGTAAAAAATAAATAATGATTTAAAAATTCTGATAGGTAAATGCCATGTAAAAACTGAAAAAAGCTAGAGAAACCTTTTAAATAAGTGGTTTTAGGATTCTGTGAAAAACTATTTTTTAGAGCAATATGCTGCTCCACTTTTAATAAATTAGTTGAAGTTCTCAAGTATCTAGGAAGTAAAACGCTTCATCCATGATCATGTGAATGGTAAAGAAACTAAATTTATGACTCTGATAGGAACATATTTTTAATATCTGGAAAAGTATAATTAAGTACCTATCTTTAAGAAGAGAATGTAAGAATTAATAGTATCTTCTCTAGAATACGAAAATGCATCATAGTTAACTCACAATTATACTTAATAAAAATTAATACGCAAACAGTTCGTAGGCCTTATTATATATTATTACGTTGATTAGAGACAGTAGAATATAATTTAAACATCTTTTTATGAAATATGGAACTTAGCTTTTCCAGAAGATTAGATTAAAAAGAAAAAACTTACAAAATTTGATGTGGCGAGAAAAGTTAAACATGAGTAAAAAAAACATGACTTAAATACTTAATTATTTTAAAATGTCTAAACAGAATAAGATGATGCAATTAAATTTAAATTAATTTATTCAGAAGAAAATAGCGAGACGAAGGCATTCATTAACAAAAATCAGATTCCTCATTATTCTAATCAATAACAGAGCTAATAAATAAATGGGAATTTCACATCGAATTAATTTTCGCATTTGCAGTAGCATTAATATTACAATTACGATCATCCTTTTATACATACTTAAAAAGTTGAGGAATTTAATTACTTTTTACCAAGCAACTACAGTAATTAAACACAAACTTAAATTCCACTGCATATTAATTTAATTAACAATAGAAACTTAAAGTAAGAAGCTACTGAGTTAGAAAATGAAAGTACCTGCATGTCAGGAAATAATAATCAAAAGCAATACTAATAAGATTTCGTTAAATAAGAGTTTAAAAATGCTGTAAAATAAGATGAAAATGAATATAATATATAGATAAAATAAGATCAATAGAGCTTAGATTAATAGATACCATAAAAATAATTAAATTTCAATTATAACTAAAATATCAAATTGGAAATTGATAATGACAATAAATTATTTAACTAAATGAGATAAGATAATCAATTTTAACACAGCTTATAATAAAAACAAGATCAAAATAGTTTAAATTTTCATCCTAATTAAATTCAAAATTCGCAGTAAAGTAAGATAAAAATAGAGTTTGATCCAACATAAGAACTCTAAAATTAAGTTTAGCCTTTATAAAATATTTCTTCTTCAATTAAAACAGAAAAATTAGAATAAATTAAGGGATTGGAATCATAGAATATATCTGAGCAGCTATAATATTTGACAAATCACGAGTAAAAAACTTAAAATAATTAGATTATTTAAAAATAAGAAGCAAAGAAAGAAGACCTAACAATAGGTCAAAATGCATTTTAAAATCTAAGAAATTAAATATTTTTAGATTAATTTAGTTAAAAATAAGAATTTTAATTATAACAAAGCTTAGATTTTTTACAAAAAGATGAAAAAAATTTATATAACGTACAATTAAAGATAAAATAAGAATAAAATGAATTTTAAGAATTTAATTAAGATTTATTATAATAGTAAAAATTATTAAAAAAAGAAAATGAGTTTTCATAAATATAGTAAAATTTATTAAAATAATAAACATAAATAAAATAAGAAAATATCTAAAACAAAATTGGTTCAAATAATGATTATGGATTTGATATTTAATAGTCAGAAATCAAATAAAATGATTAACCGTAAATTAAAAATTAATAAATAAATAAAAACGGAAAAGAAGTAAATATTTAATAAAATATGGTAAAATTGGAATATGATATTTAAATAAATAATACCAACTAAATAAAAATATAATCAAATCACTAAAATTATTTGCCAGAATACTAACAAATTTAATAAAAATTAAACCAAAATTAAATTCAAATTAAATAAGAATTTAGTAATTTTTTAAATAATAACTCTGATTTATTTGTAAAAGATGAAAATAATCCTCTAAAGTTAACTTCCAACTAATTATAAATAAAAAGGGAAGAAAGATAGCTTTCTGGTTAACCCTAGTAATAACTTTAGTTGAATAATCTAAAGTTAGAATAAGAATACCATGTAAAAAATGAGTATAATATCTAAGTTAAAGCTTCATAGTAAATGTAGATGACTTTTCAAAGAAATTAAAATGCAATAAAAAGTGAAGAATAAGATCTCAACCAATCTAAAGAATTATTTGACTCAAAATTTAAAATTATACCTATTAACAAAGAATAAAGACCTTAAGCATTATAAAAAATCCCAGAGCTATTTACATAATTATCAAGTATGCCTATTAAAAAGAAAAGAACAGTTACATGTTAAAGGAGAAAAAAAAAATAAATATAAAAATAAAAATAAAGTAATCAAATCAACAAAAGTTAACAAAAAGAAGATATTGTGTCCAATAAAGGAGAAGATTAAATAAAAAATAGTTAAAAATAAACAATTACGTAATAAAAAATGAATATTTCAATTTAGAAAAATTAATCTTACTTATTAAATTCAAACTAAATGCTTTTAAATGAAAATAATTAGCTTATTCAAATTCAATATGAGAATAAGCAATAGCAATTTTATCCTTAGCAGTAAAATCACCAGCAATAAACTAACTATCAATCAACTGTTATAAACCAAGAGCTAATAAACCCTTCTACTTATCCTTAGTATGGTATGATTTAATTTAATGAATAAGTGTATAAGAATTAAAATTTATAAAATATTAATACTCATCATTATGAATCCTTAAATCACTTAAAAGGTGTCTAAGGAAGTAATAATTATTATGCAAGCTAAAATACTAATCATGACCCTTCATATCTTGGGTATAAATAATATCAGAATATTTAATAAGAAGATAAATTAAAATGTAATTAATAATAACAATATCACAAATAGCAATAATATATCCCATAAAAACCTATTATACTGCAATAGTAAAATTTAAAAACTTAATAAAATTGAAACCTAATTCCTAAATAATAAGCTATATAATATAAAATGATTGGTTAACAAATAGACATATAATCATATGCTAATTAAATCTAAAATAATCAAATTTTATAATGATCCATTTAAATTAATAAATGATGAATCAAGCCAGTTATTCAATAACTTTAAAATATTTTCATATTCAAAACTAATTAGCCAAATTAATTTTTTACTAAACCTACTGACAATTACTAATTTTCTTTGTTTAAATTAACATTAAAAATACTTATATATATATATATATATATCTCTCTATCTTTGTATTATTTACTAATTATTAAATTTAATTTATGCTATCTAAATTTACTTTTAAAATAGTTATTTTTTCTGTTATAAAATTAAATTTAAACATTTTTGAATTGCTTAAAAGTACTGGAAAAGTTAGTAGTAAGTAATTAAACATTGTATTTTAAATTTTATAGACTCTTATTACTTTTTAAATTTTAGATTTAATAAATGACGAATTAAACAAGTTATTCAATAAATATAAAATATTTTTAAATTCAAAACTAATTAATTAAATGATATTTAGCTAAATATAATAAATATTATTAATTATTTTGGTTTAAAATAACATAAAATATGTTTAAGTATACCTCTCTCTTGCTTTATTTTTAAAATAAGTTAAATTTAATTAAAATAGTCTAAATTTATTTTTAAAATATTTTTTATTTTTTAAATTAAACTTCAAATATATTGAACTCCTTATCATTTTGTAAAAATTTGAAGCAATCAAGATAATATTTTATATTTTAAACTTATTTTTAATTTGATTACTGAATGAATTGATTGGATCATATTATATTTTTTAATATTAATAAAATTAACATTTAATTGAAGTAAGAGAGCTTTAGTTAGTTAGGGACTTATTTTCAATAAAAAAATATTTTGAAAGACAGACAGACAGAAGGAGTTAAAATAAATTTATTAGTTTAAAAATAAGTTTTATCATTCAAAAACTGTAAGTTATTGTAATTCAATAAAATTTCGCCAAAATTGGTAATTATCAAGTAGATTTTGCTTGATTCATTTAGTAGAAAATAAAAATATGCTGTAAATGAATAAATGTATCTATCTATCAATATATTTATTTGATTTTTTTACTAACTTTGAATACACACAAAATTAATTAAGATATTAATAGGAATTTTGATAAAATATCTAAAAAAAATCAATTTTTGTGAGGTTTGATGTTTATCTGTTAGTTAGTTAGTTTGTTTGAATGAAGATGGATTGAGATTGAACAAGAAATAAATTATATATTTCGAAGAAATAATGTTTTAAATAGTAAATATGATAAGACACGTACTTTACATTTAAGTGAATATATTTATATAACATTTAATCTCTTAACTAATATCTTTTTCAAGGAGATAAATTTGCTAATCTATTGGATGCAATTACTAATTTATTTATTGAAATTCTAATTCTTGATGTTCAATATTTTAAGCTATATGTGCTATTTAAATATTTACAAAAGTAGATTTCATACTAATTGTAGAAGACTAAGAAGTAATATATTTATTTAGCTAATTTTGAACTTACTTCTTTTTGTCAATCTTTCAATTCACATAGATAAAGCAAAATACTCCATATGCATCTCCTTTACATTTAAGATATATAAACTAATATGCTGGATTCTCCGCTATATAAGTATATGTATGATAATTTTGAAAAGCTTATTTGCTCATATGAGACCGATCTTGTTGGCAAGGGTAAGAGAGTCAGAATCAGCAGCTAATCTGATGTAGGCCTTCTTGTTACCAGTGATAGTATTAAGGGTGTTGACGGATCTAACCTTAACGTTGTAGAGCTTTTCGAAAGCAGACTTAATTTAAGGCTTGGTAGATCTGTTGTGGACGTAGAAAACCATAGTGTTTTCGTCTTCCATCTTTTTCATGGCCTTTTCAGTGGTCAAGGGGGTCTTGACGACAGAGTGGTTATCTAAGTGACCAGAAACCTTAAGGTGAGCTCTGACGGTTCTGGAGTACTTGGGAGCCTTAGCTAATTATAAGGTTTTGGGTCTGAAGAATCTAACACCAGTGTAGGTCTTGTGCTTGGTGATGGAAGATCCCTTCTTGGCAACCTTGGCGGTGTTCTTGGCCTTGTTAACAGCTTGAGTCTTGTTTTCCTTGTTCATTTTTAATTTACTTTTCTATCTAAATATTTTTTTTTCTTTTAATTTTTTTTAGTCTAATTTTCTTTTCTTCTTAATTTTATCTTTAATCTTTGAATTTTTTATTTTAATTTGTTTGCTCTTGTTTTCATCTCTTCATTAAAAAAGAGTTTTTATCATTCATATAAATAAATAAACAATTAAGGAAATCAATCCCTTTCCTTTCTATTCATTTATTTATTAATTTATTATGAAGGTGTGTGTTATTATTTATATCATTCAGCAGCTATATCTGATAGCTAGTTATATTCATTTTTTAATCTTCTTTTAACAACAAGGCATTCATTTTGATTGAATGAATGAATGCTCTTCCATTTTTGTATCTTCATTTATTTTTGTTAATTTATTGTTAAAAGCAAGCATATACTATTAGTATCTTTAAGTGTATTTTCATTCAAAGTGAATGGACATTCATGATATTTCTTATCATATATTCTATTTGTAATCATTTTATATTCATAAATATTTGTTTCTATTCATTTCTTTTTCTTGTTTTATACCCTCTATAGCATTTTTCCTTTTTATCAAGCCACTTTATTTATTTATTTATGGATGCAAACGCTTTTTAATCCTTTTATTTTTAAACTTTATCTATTATTATCTTTCTTTAATATGTTAATTTTTAAATTTTATAAAATAAATTATATTTATTTTAAATACATTTAATCAATTCTATTCCAACTTTAAATTATTTCTTAATTTAATTTTTTATAGATTTTTGAAACTTAGCTGCATAAACTCAACAAAGTTTAATAAATTATTTTTATTTTATCTATTTATGAAAGTTAGTTAGGAAATTTTTTAATTGCAAAATGAAAAATCTTCACAAAACTAAATAAATAAAACATTTTATATAAAATTATAAAAATCAATAAATCTTAAAACATTAATGAAATTCTACACATTATATTAATTAGTTACATAATTATTAGTTTTAATTTGTTAATTCAATTTTTATTTTTAAAATTTAAAATTAATACATTTATTTATTTGACTTCTTTTTTTTTGTTGTTCCTATACTTTTTTAAGTATAAATGATATTTAATTAACACAATTCATTTCATATCTCCTTCGCTTTTTTCTCTTCTTTGAAAATATTGTGGGATTGGATGTTCGAACTTTTACCACTAAATTACTTTTTTCCTGTTAGTGGACGAGGAATTTATTTTTGCTTTTTGACCAAGGCTGGAGCTTCGAAGTTTCTTTAATTGAATTCCTTCCCTGTGATTTCCTTTTATATAGCAATATTGACTCCATTGATCTTGAGATTTGAGATAATAGAATCAACAGGATCTGGGTTTTTGCGATTTAATCTCAGGAATACGCTTCCTCTTCCATTCGAACTCGAAGTAAATACTAAAACTTTATAGCCTTTTTGGACACAAAATCTTTTGAAATTTTCTTAGTCAAAGTGAGTTTTCATGTTTTTAAATTCTAATTACTAAATTTTTTCCATTTCTCCTACATGGATAAAAGTTTATTTTGGTGGCTTAGAATTATTTTCACCTAGTAATTCACTTCTAATTTCACTGAAATTATCCAAAATGTTTCCTTCCTCATAATTTGCAGGTTTATCTTTATTGATGAGAACTCCTCTCTTGTATTCTGCTTAAAATGTATGAGTATCTAATACAGATTAAAGATTCTTGAAGTAACGCTAGCAAGCATTAATATCTTTATTTTCTTTATCAGTTTTTGGATTGTATTTCCTACTATCAAATTGATCAATATTTGCATTGGTAGGCAAGAAAAGTTCTGATTTGTTATTAACCGTGCTTGTGTTTTTAGAAAAGTCAGCAGTTTTTTCGTTGTCGTGATTGGCATTCTAAGGTATTTAAGGAGTTTAACATCTTCCAAATAAGTTAGAGTAGTTACGATTAGCCTTTCGAGCATCAATATCACTCTAAATTTACTACTAGAGATTTTGCTTTTAATCAGCTAATTACTTCATAGCAGATATTTGGCTTACTTAGTCTTCATTCATATTACTAATAATGTTAAATTTTTATTGTTTGTTTTAGTTATTTTCTGTTTAAACTTTCTCTTGATTTTTTTAAACTAGGCTATCTCCTTAAATTGAAGATTCTGTTTAAAATATATTATTGCTTGAATAATCTTAGAACTTTCTCTACTTAGCAAAATCTGGCTTATACTGATTTAGATCATTATTTGGTTTTGAAGAATTATCCCACCACATCGCATTGAATACCATTTATTTTTCTTTGTTATACTTTTTAGCTGAGTTCTATTGTTGTAGTTATTCTTCATTATCTTTTTTTATAACTGCTTGATTTGCGCTTTATTCTTCAGTTGCTGATTTGTTGCTTCTTTTTTTACGCTAAAGCATATCTCCATGCACACCAAATAGCTATTCTGAGGTCTAATCTTTCAATTACTATTGACCTTGCAATTTTCTAAATTGAGGAATTTCATCATAATCTGAAGAAAATATTTGTGATTTGTATGTGGGATTAATCTTTTTTTCCTCTCTCTTTTGTTATGGCTCAATTTCTAATATGTTAAATTTTTCATTTAATTATTATTACTCTACTTCTTCTAGGTCTTCGCCATCGTTAAAGATTCTGTGATGGTTGTGATTATTGTTGAAAACCTTTTTTTGAATTTTAGAAGTCATATGTATATATTTATTTCTTTTGATAAATTAATTTGCTTTATTTATTAATTTGTTAACGAATTGTTGGATTTTAATTAAATATTAGATTTTTATCAATAATTTAAATTATTTCCACTAATCCTTTCAAAAAAATCTAATATTTGAAAATTTAATATTTTTTATTAAAAATGATAATAAGATTCTCTACAATTAATTATAAATTTGTGAAAAGATTTAAATTTTTATACAAAATATTGACCAATTATAAAGATAATCTATAATTTCAGATTTTGAAATTTTAATAAATCAATTCCATATACTGAAGCTCTTTATATTTTTTATATATTTACAGATAATTTATTTTATAATTGCTATATAAAATTTGCTGATTTATTTATAAATCTATTAATCTATCTACTCTCACCTTTCTATCTAATTTATTTTACAAAATAGTATTTCATAAAAATATAAAATAATATAAAAATGAAAATATTAAATTATTTTGTTTAATCAATTTAAATTTAATTGCAAAAATTTTGAGTATACACTGAATTATTCTTATTACAATTAAAAATATATATGTATCTCTCTAAATTATAAGAACAAAACTGTTTTAATTTATAATTTTACCATTTTTATTTTCTATAATTTCTGAAAAAGTAAATTATTAACTTTTAATAAGTAAAGCAAAAATATTTTCCTAAAATAATATGAATTAAAAAAAAGATTCAGTTTTTGATAAATATATTATTAGGATTTATAATATTGCAATTTGGTTATAATTTTTGATCAATTTAATTTTTGCATTTTAGAAAAACGACTACCAAATTTAAAAGAAAAATTAATAAATATTTTTAGAGTAGGGATTATTATAGTTTGTATTTTAAGTATCTGTAAAGTCTTAAATCATGGCAAGCAAAATTAAGGTGAACGATGAAGAAAAGAATATAAAAAGATTAGTTGATTAAAAGAATTCGTTGCTTCTCAAACTTGATGATATTAAAAAAAAGATTGATGACAAATCTTAAAGGACTAAAAGACTGTAGGAAAAGAAAGATAACTTATTAAGAGAAAATGAAGATATATAGAAATTCTATGATCGAATAGTCTTGAGAAAAGAAAAAAACCTTTTAAATTAACTACCTTTGGCTAACTTAGCTAACGAAAAAGCTGTAGATTTTAAACAGTTTATTAATAGTAATTGTCATTTAAATTTATATAAAATAGGAGGATGAAGATGAGAAAGAATTTTAGCTAAAACTTGAAGATAAAATAGAATTCAATTTAGAATAGTATTTAACAGAGCTTGAGAACTCAATAAAGAGGGATATTAAAGAATAAACCCGCTTAATGTCAGGTGAAAGTTAATAAAATAATGAACTTTCTGAATATTAAAAGTCTAATACTAACGCTGTTTGTATAAAAAATATTATTTCAATGAGTAGGAAAAGTCCTTCAAATGATGATAAATTGGGTGTAATTTATTTATTTATTTAATTAATTCATTATTCTAAATAAACAAAATAATTTTTTAAAAATAAAATTAGATTTATTATAACACGTTCAAAATTTTAAAGAAGACAAAAGTGAAAGAGCTTAAAGAAACAGCATTGAAATTTTGGGGTACTCAAAACTATCAAAAATAAGAAGTCTAAGATTAGTATGAATTAGTTGATTTGGAATGTAAAAATAAAATAAATGTTAGTTTTCATATCAAAAGAATCAAATTAAAAAATTTATTTATTTATTAGTGAACCCAATAACGTAAGAGGATTAAGAAATTGATGCAATTCTTTAGAAGCTAACTGAACAGAAATTATCTACTTTGATACTCAGGAAAAAAAAACTTGAAGAAAAAAAAGTTATTGAGAACGACTCAAAATTAAATGAAAATAAAGAAGGAGGAGACAATGCAGATGGGAGCAAAAAGAAAAACTAGAATAAAGAAAAAGATTAACAAGAGCAATTAAAAAATAAAAAAAATGATATTATCAAAGCATTTGATAAATTTTTTTATAACCTTCCACTACTCAGATCATATTTTGCTTTTAAAGATTAAGATATTGTTGAAAAAACTAATTAAGATTAAACAAAAATAGGTTTATAAGTTGATGATTATTCTTGTGTTGCTCTCATATTAGTTGTGGTGCTCTATTCACTCACTCTTTCTTCTATGTTAGCTTATGAAAATTTAAGAGTAAGCTTTGTCAATACTACAAAGCTAGTATATTACATGGATATTGATAACTACTTTGACACTGCTTTTGTTAATGTGAATTCTTTTGAATCATTAACAAATTTTTTAGTTTAATCTCATTTCAGTATTTAGCTCTTCTAAACAAATTCATAACTTAGATAGAATTTTTCTGTATTAGGTAAGCTTCTAAATTTTATCTAAGTATTTATCACAAAAAACAATTAAATATTTCTTAGGTGCTATAAGAATGAGACAAGTGAGAACTAGGAAAAGTAAATGTAGGGTAGATGTTCAGGACATCTAATGTTATTATACAGCTTACAACGAGTAGACAAAGGAAAAAAACCCAATAAATCATGGTAAATATGCATATGAGATATACTAAAATGTTTATCAATCAGGTACTTTAAGAAACATAGAAGGTTAGTTTGGTACTTATGATAGCAGTGGTTATATTTATGATATCCCTCAAACTTTTGAATACAATGATTATACAGTAAGTATGCTTTAACTATTTAAGAACAATGTCCTTAATGATCCAAGTATAAGAGCTATTTTTATACAATTTACCCTTATGAACGAAGAAGATGGTACTATGATATTCTTAGAACTTATGTGTGAAAATACAGCTTTTGGATTTTTCTCTTCATACACTTCAAAAATTTACAAATCTATTGATGGTGCTCATACCTGCTCATTTGATCCTAAATTATATATTAACGTTTTATTTACACTATTTTACACTTACTAGATCATTCAATATGGTTTTAGCTATGCTTTCTCTCTCATAGGAATCCTTAATTTAGTTATTTAAGTATTTATTTATTTATCTGTTTCTTAATAATGCTATCTTGATTCGTATAGCTTAGGATACACTCCTACCTAAAACCAGTTTATCGATGTTGGGTCCAAAACATCAAATTATTAATTGATGGTTATGTAAATTATTTCTTTCACTCAAAGCTTAAGATATTTTTTCATTTTATTTATTTATTTGGCTCTAAAAATATTTTACAATTATCTTTCAAAATATTTTGACAAATCTTTAATTTAATTTAATTAGTTATTTTGTTCAAAATTAATTTAAATTTATTAAATTGGTGATAAAGGTATTAAAGTATATCTTGTGGGAGTTGCTTGCTTAGGTTAATATTTTTCTTAGAGTTTTTCAATTCTTTTAGAAAGATAATGTAGTCTATAAACCATGGAATATTTTCTTTGTACATCTCTATTGCATTCATTTTTGGGCTTTTATGCAGCTTTGCTTTAATTTATTTAAATATGTGGGGATAATGTATAAATTTATATTTTTTCGAACATAAATAACTTTAAATAAAATTTTTTTATCTTAATTAGGGATTTCTGCTGCAAACACTTTTATCAAAGCTCTATTTAGCTTGGTATTGATGATGATTGGATGCTATGATTTCTCACAAATAACTTATGATGGAACCGCCTTGATTTTTTTCGTATTTGTCTTTTTCATTTTTTCTTTCTTCCTAATGAGTATAATCACTGTTCACCATATAGATGAGTACCGTTAGATTGTGTTACTTTATGGAGACGAGAGCTAAAATAGATATACATTAAAAGATAATCTTAGATGGCTAATAGTACTTTTACCAGATAAATATTAAAAATTAATTTTTGAATAAGAATGATTAAATTCAAAATATTTTCTTATTAAAACTCAATAAATAAAATAAAAGATATTTTTTTAGCTCAAAATTATTTTTGTTGTTTATTTATTTATTTAAAGAATGTTTTATATTTTTAGAGAATATTTGTTAACAAAAAACATAATTAATATGCATTAATCTATAAATAAATATTAACTTTTTTAATAGCTGTTATCTATTTATATAATTAACATTTTTCAACTAAGATCACTTAAAATATTGTTATTTGAAGGTAAAATATTATTGGTATTTAATGTGCCACTTTCATTAGTTTTATCCTTTCTAGGTTTATCTCCACTAAAGAATCTGTGTTCTTTTTCCTAAATTTCTTCATTAAGGTTGCTGTTCATTCTTTCTTTCTTAATATGTCTCTTCTTGTTGCTCATCTTTATCATGAAGAATAAGAACTTTAACTCATACAAGACAGCTCCAACAACTCTGATAGCCAATTAACCTACGAAAACGACAGAAATACCAATCAAAATAAAGGGCTTGACATATTAATATTAAGACTACTAGTCAAGGACTTGACTGGTTAAGAAAGTACCAAATAAGAATCCAAGAATAACATTGACAAGGAACCATTTAGTAACGAAGCTGAATTTAATTTTTTTACTTACATCCTTTTAAGAGCTAGAAACATCTTTTTTCATATAAAAATAAATTTAATAACTAAAAAAAGAAACAGGGCTAATATTTTTAATTACCAGAACCTTTAGTACCCCAAGAAAGATCATCAATTCTACAGAAAGCATAAATCAAAAGTAAATGAATATATTATGACTAATAGGCTACAAAATGAATAAAAGATTTTAACATTTCGCAAATTCTAGATAAATTGAAAATATATGGGACAAAGTTGATAAAGAAACCAACGACAACTAAGTAGCAGAAAGTCTTTTTAGTCCATCCATCATCACTCCAAGAACTTAAAACACCATCAGTTCCAAATCCAGACTCGTGTCCAAGTATGTATTTTTAGATAGTAAAAATAGTAATTTGGATAATATAGATAAGCATAATAACATAAGCAATTATCATCAAAACACCTATTTTATAAATTTAAAATTATAACTTAGAAATTGAAATTATTTAAATTAGTTTTTATAAAAAGATAAAAAGATTTGTTTGTTTGTTACCTAAATAAGCAGAGAGAGAATAGAATATCTAATGCATTTGCCTATTTCTCGTATCGAATGATAAAGAGTAGAAAATAATCATTAAGACAACTAAAAAGTAAGAAGAAAGGAAGAGAGTAACAAAGAAAACTGCAAGTGCTGAGCCAGTATTAATAGCACCATCGAGAGTGACTGAACTAACATTGGTCATCAACATAATAAAAACGATTGTGAAGTAAACAGAGAGAGAGATATAACTCAAAGCCTTTACAAATAAAAAATAAAATGATTCTCTAAATAATTTTTTAATTTTTACATCATTGAGCCAAGCAAATGACATACAGAATTTGAAAAGGCACAACTCAAAAGCAGAGTGATTTGATTCATAAATTATACTTTTATTTTCTAAGCACTTTTAGATTAAAATAAAGAATTTAAGTATGCAAATTCCACTAAAAATTAGTTAATTACCATTCTTAAGGCGAAAGTAGAACCGTTAATCCATCTTCCTGTTTTTATAATAATTAATTTAGGGATTTTATTTAATATTTTTTTGTTGTAAAATTTTACTTCTTTATGAAGTTAAAACCATCAGATTAGTGACAGGATCGACTCTAGCTTTGCAATTAGGCAAATAACGAAGAGTATATCTTTTTCCTCTTTTAGAGTAAATTTTCAAACAGAGAATTCTATCTTCTGCCAAGTTCATATTTTCTTGTTCTAGAGTTAATTCTTAATCTTTATCCAAAACACTGCTGAGATAATCATCAAGAATACTTTCATTATCATCATCTCTCTTTAGCGCTTCCCATCTATAACCAGAGAAAGCACCAGGAAGCACCTAAATATAGCCGAATAGAGATTCAAAAGGCTTATCAATAAAGTGACCTTTATTATCAATTTAAGAATTAATAAAATCAATAAGTTGATAAAAATAAATTACCCATATTATATTCATACATTTAAGCTCTTTGTATGTTAAATACTCTTTAATACATATCTGCAATACAGTTAATTTCATTTTCATTGTAGTTATCATCTTTTCAAGAATAATAAAACAATTAATATAAAAGTTGTATCAATATAATATCTAAATTACTTCTTTCACCACCTTCAGTATAAATATCTTAGAATTTTATACCCATAAAACCACAAACACCACCAATATTCTTATCACTTTCCAAAGCTAAAAACATATTAAACATAGCTCTCTCATCAGGAACTAAACCACAATCTAATAGAATAGTATAGTCTGGATTGAAAAGTTCACAAAAACCGCAAAAGAACCACAAGTGACTTGATAATTTACCACCATTTTAATATTTAACGCAATGCATAATATTAAGAGTATCATCAGAATCCTTTATAATTTATTGAGAATAGCTATTAAAAAATATAAATAAATTAAAAATTAATTACAAGGAATTCTTAGCTATCTCCGTCTTCTCCTCCAGATGTGGCTTTTTGAAGTCTATGTCTCATCTAGTAGAGGCTTAATTAATTAAATAAAATATTATTTAATTAAAATTATTTAATTTTTTTAAAAATTGCTTACTAAGCATTATTTGCTTTATCTTTGAGATACTTTCCTGCTTCTTCTTTCTTTTTGTAAAGAAATTCTGACTTTTGTTATTCTAAAGTTCTTTTGTCATCACGATTTTCAATTTTATAGTCATTAAATCCTTTCATTAATTTAGAATCAGAATTCATTTCTTTGAAATCATTTGACTTAATTTTTTCAACATCTAACTTAGAGATTTTAAGATTATAACAATATTCATCATACTCTTATCTCATAGTTCTTCTTTGTTCACTTTATCTTTAAGTCTTTACAACTTCATCCCAGGTACTATTTAGGTTTACATAATAAATCTTAAGTTTGAATTTTATTTTAAAGTTGATAAAAAATAAATTTTAGATATTAATTTAATAATCCTAGCAAGTATGATTTAAAGAATTGAGCTGTATTTTTTTCTCAATTCATAAAAAATAAAAATGTATTTCGTTTTAGAATTCACAAAATAAATGTTATATTACCTAAAGTAGTCTAACATACTGTCATCGCTATCTTTACTAGCATTCATTCTATCAATACCATCATACACAACAATGACCAAAATTTCATTATTAGAGATATTACATTCTTCTTTAAAAGTTGAAATGTTGCTAACTATACCATCTAATGTTTCCTCTAATTTTTATTTAAAGAATCAAATAAGATATGATAAGTAAGCTATTTTTTTATTCAAATTTATGTAAGTTCAATTATGATACCTAGTTCTTTACGTGGTTCATTATACATGGTAACGCAAATAATCATTTTAGGTTTGATGCAGATACCATCGTTAAATCTGTTAAACAATGAAACTAAACCATTTTGAACTCCTACCTTCAGAACCTATTCAACGCTAAGGCTTTCTTATTCTAAGGACTGGAATTTTTTGTTTTAAATATCGTTTGCCCAATTTTATTATGTCAAAGTTCTTGAAGAAAGCTTAAAAGAATTGTTTTAACCCTCTAATAATAATCATAGAATAAGGTTAATAAATAAGTATCGAAATCATTATATTTATGTTAAATTGATTTGTAAAGCATATTAAATAATTTTACTAGCTAACTAGAGCTCTATGGGCTATAAAATCTTTTTTATTCTGTCTGTAGACACGTAAGTATTGTCGTGAATAACAGTCTTATTCATTTTGACAGCTTATAAAAATTTTTGACTTAATTGAATATTTTTTTTAATATTTTTTATGAAATATCAAATTTATTGGATTTATTTAATTTGGATTTTTGATAGAGGTATTGGATGGAGAAAAAAAATTTTGTGTTGTTTTAAAGTTAAGTGGTAATTCTTGTAATGTCTACACAATAAACAAATCAAACAAACACTAATATTTGCCTACTATTTTAATTAATTGAATGATAAATAATAGGACAAACTTAAACAAAAAATTAAATGAATAATCTAACTTGAGAAATTAATTAAATTATTTATTTTATTCTTATTACGATTTCTTTCATAAGAAATACTAGCGTATTATCATCCCTCATTTTTTTTTACACTCTATATCTATTAATTCTATATTCTTTTTCTTTATATAAAAAATGAGAAGCATTTTTGCATATTGTTATGTTAACTTGCATCTTATTTTAGTAAATATTTCAAAAATAAATATAAATTTTGTTGTTTTTTAAATAGTACGCAAAATTATAATCAAATCCTTAATTTAGTGAATAATTATGTTTTTTGCTCAATTTAATTAATTTTATTCTGATAAGGTAAGTATACTGATTAATACTAACAAAAATAAATTTATATATGAAATAATATATAATATTAATTCAAATTTAACTCTTATTTTCTCAATACTTTCTTCTAACTAATTCTGAGAGTGTTAAAGCATTTATTTGATTAAATACTATATTTAATCCCTTCAATAGTGCTTTCATTAAGCATATATAGTGTTTTATTAGCCATTTTGAGTATTTTATTAGCCAAACTAAGTGAATTGTTAAACTAAATGTGATTGTTAGTTATCATACTAAGTCATTTATTAATTATCAATAGGTTATAATATACTGTCTTCAACAACTTGAGCTTAAGATCTCTAAATTGTTTGCTTAATTTCATTGATTTTTTTAAGTAATTCTTTTTCACTTCCTTATTCTCTTAAGTGGTGGATGGCATCTTATTTACTTGCCATTTTTCTTCTGAAGTAAATGAAGTAAAGTTCATAAAACAAAGCTCCAATTACTCTCAAAACAAGCTAACCAACAAAAACAACAGAAATACTTGTCAAAATAGCTGGCTTTACATATTCCTGCATTTCATCAGGCATGATTGTTGAGGTTAAAAATGAAGAAAACAAAAATGCAATAAAGAAGTTTGTCAAAAACCACTATAATACAAACTTAAATTTAATACTTTTGCTTACATCTTACTATTATGAGGCCGTGTCTTTTTATAAAAAGTAAATAAATTTCTATTGAGAAAGTTAGAAATAAACAAATTAATTACTTTGACCCTTGGTACCCCATGAAAAGTCATCGATTCTACAGTATGCATAAATTGTGAAAAGATGTATGTACTATGCCTGGTAAGCTATGAAATGAATGAACGAAATAATCATTTCCAATATTTTGCGAGGATTAAAAATATAAGGAATAAAAGTTATAAAGAATCCAACAACAATCAAGTAGCAGAAAAACTCCTTAAGGAAATTTTCATTCCATGATTACAAAATACCAGACTAAGCATACTAAGAAAATTTATTTCCAAGAATGTAATAATCCCATGTAAAGAGAGTTGTCAAAATAACGTAGATAATCATAAACACATACGCGACAAGCATGACTAAGCCTATTTAAAATAATTTACAAAATAAATTAAATAAAACAAATTTATTTTTAAATTTACCTAAGAATGTAGAAATAGGGTAGAATGATCTTATAACCTCAGGTTTTCTTGTATCAAGCATTAGAGAAATGTATATAATGACTAGGACAGAGATAAAATAAACAGCAAAGAATAATGTTGTAATAAGTAATTATAGAGCTGAACCATTAAGGATTGAGCCTTCTAAAGTAACTTAGCTAACATTTGTTTCTATCATAATGAAGACAATAATGAAAAATACAGACAACGAAATATAACTCAAGAACTTTAATTATTTATTTTATAGAATATTAGTAAAAAATAAATTAATTAAGTAAAAAGGTAGAATACGTTATTTAACCAAGCAAAAGCCATGCACAATTTAAATTTAATAATATCATACATACCGTGATCTGAATCATAAACTAGGTTACTGTCTCTTAAGCACTTTTTTTAAATTTATTTTTGTAAAAAAAGAAATAAAATGATTAATTAATTAATTACAAGTTTTAAAGCGAAAGTAGAACCATTAATCCATCTCCCTATTGTTTAATTTAAATTCATAAATTTGTATATCTAATTTAATAAAATTTACTTCTTTAGCTGATCAATGTCATCAAATCTGTAACAGGATCGACTTTTGCACGACAATTAGGCAAATATTTCAAGGTATATTTTTTTCCATGCTTTGAGTAAATTTTTAAACAGAGAATTCTATCTTCTGCGAGATTCATATTTTATTGTTCTAATGTCAGTTCTCTTGATTAATCCAATACACTGGATAAGTAATCATCTAAAATGCAATCCTTTGTTTCTTCATCACGTTTAAGAGCATCCCACCTGTAACCACTGAATGCACCAGGAAGTACTTAAATATAACCAAAAAGTGACTCAAAAGGTTTATCAATAAAATGACCTATTTTATTTATTATTTTGATTAGGAAATAATGGTTAAAATAGACTTGAAATTAAAATTACCCATATTATATTCGTACATTTAGGCCTTTTATACATCGAAAATTTTTTAAAATAGGTCAGATAGAAAATCAATTTATGGTTGAGCTCTTTTATATTCATCCTCTTTTATTATTGAAAAAAATGAAATAAATGAATAAATTATTTAAGAAATAATTACTTCTTTGACCAGCGTCAGTGTATACATCTTAGAATTTAATACCCATAAAACCACAGACTCCACCTATGTTTTTATCTGTTTCGAATGCCAAAAACATGTTGAAAAGAGCTTTTTCATCAGGAACTAAACCACAATCAAGTAAAATTGTGTATGAAGGCTAGAATAATTCGCAAAAACCACTAAAGAACCACAAATGACTGGATAGTTTACCTCCGTTTTAATATTTAACACAGTGGAAAATGCTGATAGATTCATCATCAATATCATCTGGGTTTTTATCTTTTTTACTAGTATTTAGGTTTTTAGATTTTTTCTTATTTTTATCGGGAAAATCATTAATAGTGTCATCGATTTACTCAAGTGATGATTATATCTAATAGAGACTTTTTATAATGAATTATAATTTATTAAGTGAATATTTTCTAATGAAAAGAGATACAATCCATTATTCTTCTTGCTTTAGATGTATTTTAAGGCTTCGTCTTTTTCATCTTGCAAAAATTTTCTTTTTCCTTCTTTCTCATTATAGTGTTGATTGGAGATTTTCCATTGTTCGTAATTATGCTTAATCTTCTTATCTTAGTCAAATATTTCAAATTTATTTTTGTGTTCTTCTTCATCTATTTTGATTTAAGACAATTTGAGATTATAGCAGTAAGTTTCATGCTGATATTTCATGTTGAATTCTTTATCATCATTCTATATCTTCTTGTCTTAAGCTCTACAATTTTACTTTTTAAATTAATAATTTGGTTTATAGTGTAATTTACATGAAGTATTCCAGCATATCCTCATCTATATCTACAAGTTCTTCTTAAGTAGTAGTACAAAGCTTATTCATACCATCATATATAATAACGACTACAATTTCTAAGTTATCTACAAGACATTCCTCTTTAAAAGTCTTTACATTCTTGAATATACCATTTAATGTTGATTCTAATAAATTTACAAAATAAATATAAACATCAAAAAAGCAAGATAAATTTATAAATTTTCATATTGAGATCTTTTATCTCCTTCTACTTGAAAAACTATCATGAAATTTATTAATTTACCCAATTCTTTTCTTGATTCATTGTACATAGTTATGCAAATCATTAATTTAGGTTCAATTTTTATCTTGGAATTATGATTATAGAGCGAAATAAGTCCATGCTGATTTTTATGGATATCTCTATCCAAAATATCAATTTCTCTGAACTCATTAATATCATTTATCCTTGCTTCTAAATTGAATTTGCTTGTGTACTCATCTCCTTTATGTATAATTTATTATTAAAAGATTGAATATGGAATTGAATAAATATTAAATAAAAAAAAAGTTGAAACAAATTATTACTCTGAAGCTAAACTTCAAGGGGCTGTAAGAACTTTAAATCCTTGATAAAGGAGTTATTATTATGCATTACTTTACTTTGTCTTCTTGCACGTCTATGTTTTTTTGAAGACTAAATTTAATAAATATGTTAGTATTAGTTTAAATTTTTTAATAAATCTTTTATATTCTTTGGCTGATTAGAATAAGAAATTGAAAAAAAAATTAAGTAATGTAAAGATATCAAAAATTTTAAAGGTGTAAAATCTTTACAAATACCCATAAACCAATAAATGATGTATTTTGAAGTTAAAAGTTAAGACAATTCTCTCACAAATATTCATAGATTGCTTAAAAAACGCGATATGCGAATTATTATTTTATTTTGAAAAAAGTGTAATTTAAAAAATTGTTTGTTTTTTAACTTAAGTTGGATATTAAGAAAATTTATTAATATTTTTAATTTAAATTTCCATTTTTGGTAATTTTTTTGATAATTTATAAAATGATTGGCTGATCCCTAATAATCTAATAATGGATAAAATTATTAGAAACAAAGTAATTAAATTTATAAATTTATTTTACTTTTTCTATTTCATAGTTGACCGAAGGTTCTCTTATTATGAGTAGCTATTAAATTAATAAGTAAAATTAATTATCTTTGTTTGGTAAATAAAATAATTGGTTTTATCTATTTATTCATTCGTTGAAGTAATTAATAATTTCTCCTATAAAAAAAATATCTTTTTTGCTCATAAAAATAGTAAATTAAAGAAACATTTACTTATTCTTCCATATCTTAAACTTTTTTCAAGGTTGTAACTAGTTTCAAACTTAGTTTATATTTAAAATAAAATTTATTTTAATTTTTTTTATATTCCTAGATATTTTTTTAGAAATATTTAGTTTTTCATAATTATTGATTATTAATTAGGCAATGACTCTGCCTAATAAATATTAACAAATTTTTTCTTTTAGATTGCTTAGGAGATTATTTAAGGTTATAAAAATTAATTAATTTACCAAGCTTGCAAAAAACTTTTAATTTATTTTAAATAAAAATGCTTGTAAGATATGTATTGTATAAGTATAAATATTTTATTTTTGAGCACCCACAAAAAGTATCAAACATTTTTGTTGTCACCATATAAAATCGGTATGGTTATTATAAACATTTCCTTACTGACTTATGATAAGTTGGCTAAACTTTCCAGGAAAAATTATAAAAACTATCAGAAAAAATAAATCCTGCAGAAAAAAAAAAATAACACAGCAGAAAAAAATAGATTTATAATAAAAAATTTAATAGTGAGCAGGAAAAAAATGTAATAAAGGAAAAATGACCACAAATTAACTAAAGCTTACAGAGCATAAAGAAATTATTTTTTTATTTTAGTAAGTAAAATACTTGTTATATATATTAAAACAAATAAAAATATCAATAGTTTGCCTTAATTTAATTATTAATGTTACTTTTTTAATGATACTTTCAACCTAATATTTATTTTAGTAAATTCTGATCGTCCAACAAAAATTTTTCATGTCATAAATAATTAAGTTTTTGTAAGAAGAAAATTTATTATCAAATAGGTAGTCATTTAAATCTAATAAAAAGTGAGATTATTTATTAATTAGCAATTTATATCATTGCCATACTCTGAAAGTAGAATCTGCTCCACAAGAGACAATCATTTTAGAATTAAAATCAAAGGCAACGTCTTCTACTTTATCTTCGTGACCTTTGAGAGTATGCTCCAATTTACCAGTAGAATCGTTAAAAAGTTTTATATTGCCTTCATCATCAGCACAAGCGATCATTACACCACTTTTATCTATAGCTACAGAGTTTACACTTTTTACGGAACCCATATATTAATTTCTTTTATAATTAAATTAAATTAAATTTCATTTAAAATACTAAATTTTTGAATACCTTTCTTTAACCATTCTTACATCCCATACTTTAACAACACCATCAGCATCGCATGAAGCAAGGGTATCGCCCTAGAAAATTAATAAAAAATGATTGCTAAGTTTAAATAAACATATTAATTTATTAATTTTTCAATACCTTTAATGAGAAGTCAAGATAATTTACAGTGATTCTATGACCATAAAAAGTTTAAGCACAAAGACCGCTTCTCATATCCCATAAAGAAAGAGTTTAATCTGCACTAGCAGTGGCTTAATATTAATTTAGTTATATTAATAAATAATTAACTATTCAAGAATTTAAATACCAAGTATATTGGAATAAGGTTAAAATTTAACACAATTAACAGAATCTTTATGTCCTTTAAAAGTGTGAACTCTTTTACCACAACCTAAATCAAAAAGTTTAGCTGTATGATCCATTGAACCAGAAACTATGAAATCGCCTATTGATAATTTAAATTTAATTAAAATAAAAGTATTTTTCATTTATTTAAATAATATACCTGTGTCATGATATGCAACATCCCAAACTGGCTATATGTGGTCTTTAAAAGTATGAGTGCAAGTTGAGTTAATAAAATCCCATACTTTGATTGTGCAATCACCACTACTAGTTACCAAATGAGAACCTTTGGGGTGGAAACTAATTCCTGAAACCCAATCTTTATGTCCTTCACCACTGAGAATAAGCTCACCTTAAGGTAAAGTCCAAATCTAAAAAATTAATTCAAAATAGAAGATTACAAAAAGTTAAACTAATAATTTTTTTACTTTCCAAGTGAAATCATCAGAAGCAGTAGCACAAATAGAACGTTTAGGGTGCATAGCAATAGATGATATGGCCATCATATGGCCTTTAAATGTTTTCTAAAGCACAGCATTTCTGTATGGCTATGTATCAAAATTTAATCCTGCATAAGGATTAGGTCTATTATCGCTTGGGATTGGAGTATAATTTAATTTATTTTTCTTTTATGTTCCAGCCTTAGGACTCTTTTCTTCCTAATCTTTTTATTATTTATAGCTATCATTTAACTTTGGTAATCCTTCAGGTCCTAATCCTGTTCCTTCCTTGCCCATTTTATCTTCAATCTAAAAAAATAAAAAAATATTGCTTGATGCTATAAAAAAGTCTGAAGTGAAGATATCAGCAATTAACTTCTACAAAGTAAATCAAATGATTTATTAGATTCATTAAAAATTTTTTTATGCTGGATGTGCTAAATTAAAAAAATTTTTTTTACATTTTATAAACTTTTTTATAATGCCTCATTTTTAGCAACTAATCTATCTCTTTCTAATTTTAAAAGCATTTTTTCTTTCATAGCATGAGCATATTTTTGTGAGAGTTCCTCGTATTTTGTTTCATATTACTAGTGAAGTGCTTTTAGTTTTTCAATATCATTATTTAACTTCTTTTTCTCTTATTAAACTCTGTGGTGATGCATCTTATGGAAGTCTCTTTCTTTTCTCAATTTATCATAAGTAGCCCTATATTAAAAATATTTAAACATTATTTCAATTTCCTCAATTACTGTTTAGATTTCTTTAAAAGTGTAAAATTATTGATTGCTAAATCATTCATTCATTCATACTTATTTATTTATTTATTTATTTGCTTATTTTATTTCTAAATAGACCCATGCTTTTATAAACTAAAAATAAACAGTAACCAAAGAGCGAGAACTCTAATACAATTATTTATTAGAGCTCTATTTAAAGCATTAAAGAATAAGAAGGTTGATACCATCTGAATGTTTGAATTTATGTGCTTTTGCAAATCACAGATATTTCAAGTTTATAAATAATTCTAATGCAATTAATTGTATAGAGATAGATCAACCAACAGATGCTCATTGTAAATTAAAAGCATTTGAAAATTTAAAAATAACTACTATCATTTGTTAAAGATTTTTATTAACTATTTACTTTGCTTTTTCAGCAATTATTTTAGCTTTATCTAGTTCGTTTCTTAAATAATCCATTTCATCTTCAAGTTTTTCATTTCTTATGTAAACATCTGGAACTTAACCAATAGTGTCACTTGTAAGTCTACCCTTTTGGCTTAGCTCGTACCACTCTTACTAAATAATACCAATAAAGAATATAATTATTAACTCACATATTAACAATTTAATTGTTCAGCATATATAAATTAGTTATTTACTTGAAAAACTTCCAAAGAACGAGTCATTTTGTGCTTAATCAAGAAATTTCTAATAAAGTCATCCACAACTTCTAAACGTTTTACTGTTTTTGATACTGGCTTTTTATCTTCCTTAGGAGGAACAATTACCTCCTCTAGTTACAAATTTAATAAATAGTGAGATTAGTCTTTAGCCTAATGAATATTGGTAAATAATTTATTTTACTCCTTGTAGTTGCTACTAATTTATCAAGATCATTTATATCTTCATCATCAACTTTCATATCATCGATTTCTGATAATCCATCTAAATCTTCGGGCTCACTTTCACTGGTTAATTCAACGGCTTAATTTATAATTTATAAATTTCAATTATATTTAAAAATATTTTTGTAAAAAATGGCAATAAAAAAGCTTGAAAACTGAATAATTAAATAGGATGATTACCCTCCATAACGTAAAATTCGCCCTCTTTTTCTTCTTTAATTTCCTAAATACTGGACATCTTAATGAAATTTGTGCTTATATTATTTTCCTCTTGCTTATCTTAATTTATTGAAATTAATTAATAGCTAATCTATATATATATTTATGCAAAGTCAATTATTAATTTTCTAAAAAACTTTATATTTAATATCAATTTACAAATATATAACAATTCAATACTACTAAGTACAATCAATATATAAGTAAATTAATAAATAAATCTTAGTAATCTTTGATGAAACTTATTTTCTTCAAGCTAATATATAGATAGATAGATGATATATTTATTTATGATTGTAAATTAATACAAAATTTAATTTTTTTTTGAATATATTGCAACTTCCTTTTTAGTTTGTTTTCTTGGCTAATACTAACTTATAATCAAAAAATCTAAAAAAAAAAGCTTTGACAACGATAAAAGATATAAAATATTTAAATTTAAAATATAAACGAAGGACGAAAGCCTATTTAAATTAGAATATTAATAATTTTTTAGTATGATTGAAAATATAAAATATTTATTTTGTTTTTTTTTATTAATTTATTCAATTCTTTTATTTAATTTCTATTTTAAGTTATATGTTTAAATTTATCATTCAAATTCTTCTTCTTCTATATGCAACTATTCTTACTTGGCGTATGACTCAAAAAGATCTTAATATTTGCTTTTTAACTCTTCAAAGTCTTCCTCTGTTTTATTTAAAATAGTTTTTATTAAAAGTATTGTAATTAATTTATTTTACCTGAATAATCTAATTGATAATAAGAAACTTTAGTACTCTTGGTTAAGTTTTCCTACCCCTTAGTTAGTTATTTTATTTTAGTAGAGAATTATTCATTTGAAAAAATAGCTGTATGCAGAGGAAGTGAAAATTCATCATAGTTTTCCTAGGAATCAAGCTAATAAAGATATCTTTCTTAAATATTTTAAGAGAACAAGTGGCGATGATATTTTGTTTTATAAAGGAGCAAAGCCTCCACAATTCTCATTTGCATACTATTTGATTTAGGGGGTTCTTAAGGCATTTAAACTACTCCTCTTAAGAAATATGATTCACCAAATGACTCAGGTGCACCCCATTATTCGTCATTCCAATACTTATCAAAATCATGATAAAGATAATTAAATTAATCTCTTTTTGTTTGGTAGTTAAAAATATGCTCATTCAACAATGTGCCATTTTCATCTTTAATTAAAGGAATAGTAAAAGTAGAGTTGAAGATATTATTACTAGGGTAAGAAACAATATTCTTGTAAAAGTCTTGTAACCCGTTGCTTTCTTTAGCTCTATAACCTCCAGTGAGTCCACTAAATAAGCTTGCAACTAGCTTTTACATTTTATAAGAATAAAATTAAATTAAATATAAAATATATAAATATATTTTTACCATTGAACGATCAAATAATTCCATATTTGAGTTGTAATTGACATAGTCAGAAAATTTAGTTAATCTATTTAAATTAATTGGAACCAAAATACTGGACATTTCCCTGAATCTGTCCAAAGAAATAATTTCATTAACGAAATTTTTATTATTTTAAAGTTTATTATTTTCATAGTCATATAAGCTGTAAGTAATAATAGGTTTCTTAGGACACTCATCAAGAACTATTTAAAGTACTTCTTCGCTTTAATATTAAATACAATTTACATAAGAATTATTGCTTGAATAAATATTACCAATATCCACCAAAACCAGAATCAGCATCAACAAATACTTAAAACCCATTTACATAATCGGATTCTTCTAAAATTAATCTAATTTTGTCTTCATTCAATTCAGCCTTTATTAAATGTGTTTAGTGAATGTCTAATTCAATATATATTTACCAATTAATCAGTTTTTGCTAGAATTTACCCTTCTTGATAAACCTCAAACTTTTGATCTAATAAATGAGGCAATTCTACCTAATATTTACGATCAAATTAAGTTTCTTTAAATAAAGGGAAAAATTTGTTTTTCATCAGCTATTCCATTTACTTCTATTCTTCTTAATCTTCAGTGTTCTAACCCTACTGCTAAATAACTTAAACCTTATTTTTTTCCCTATTTCATTAAAATTTTAAGTTTTTGATTTAGATGGTATTAAGGTAAAAAGTAATATACCAAAGTAGAGATTCAATTGGATTTAAAGGATCTATATTATGTGTAGACTGCTCATTTTTTTTATTCTTATTTTTTATGAATGCACTGCAATAAAATTTCAAAACATCTAATTCATCCTTTTTTCCCCAAGCAATATTTCTTGGAGTTTTAGTACTAATATTTTTAAACAAATTAGAATGCTCAATAGGATCATTTTCTTCGAAAAATTGTTATCCCTTTTTATCATATGGAGTTAATTGTAAAAACTACACATTTTAATATTCTTTAATTTACTTCCAAATAAAAATATGCATTTCCATATGCATATGATAGTGGACCAAATTACAGAGTTACTAAATTTTAATTCATTTATTTATTTTATAATGCTTTTGTTTAGAATAATTAATAAATTGCGGACTAATTAAAGTTTACAAAAATTATATATTTAATTGATATTCTTTAATTGTACTTAATGTGATAAATATCTTTGGTAAATTCTAAAAAAATAAATATAGATATTTTAAAATTTTTAAATTTTAAACTCAGGTAGTCATGCAAGCAAGCAAGCACTCTTATATACATTCAAGCTAATTAAATAATTATTAATTTATAAAATGTTAAAAGTGCATAATAACTTCAAATATTATATTTAAACACATTTAAAATTATTATTAAATTTCACTTTATATTATCAGATGAATTTTTATCATAATTTATTATAATTTATTGTAATTTGGTTCTTAATTTTTTAAATATTTGAAAATGTTTAAATAAATAATTAATTCTAAAAAAGTATTTGAAAATTTTTAATTCAATTTTAACATATATAAATAATTAATTAAACAAAATAAATAAATATAATAAATAATTTCTTAAAATTCAAAAGTTCTAATTTAAATAATTTTTATCTACTATTTAAATAAGATAATTATTTTCTTAAAAACTAAAAATATTTTATAAAATAATGGAAATACTTTAAAGAATCCATATTGTAAAACAAATGAGATAACAAGAAGTAATAATATACTAATTCATCTTTTATTACTAACTCTATCTAACTTCATTCTATTATTCATATTTATATTTTAGGTCCTATGGAAATTTGTCTAGTTTATATCAGAATAGATAATTAGCAGCGTTAGAATTATAAAATTTTTTTATAAGATTTTTCAAAAGTAGATAGGAAAAATCTAATTAAGTTTATAAAATTGTTTTTATTTTATTTTTTATTATTAAAATCATTTTATATTAATTAAACAAATATGTATTTATTTTAAAATTATTAGAATTTAGAATAAAAATCAGATAATCAACTCAAATGATTTTCAATAAGACATAAACAAATTTTTTTATGATATCATCTTAATAAAAAAACTTTGTACTTTTCATTTTTGTTTATAATATTTGAATAAAAAGATTGAAAACAAAAATAAATGTAAAAATAAGTATTTTAACATTATATGATTGATTGATTAATTAATGAATAAAGATATTTTAAAAGGTAAAAATATCATTTTAATCAAGCAAAATTATTTAGAACTGGTATTAATTAAGTAATTAGAAGTTCTATTTAAAGACTTCTTTATTGATTTTGTTCGTTCAATAGTAAATAGATCTAACTTCCTATGTACCTTTAGTGATATTATACATCCAATTTTTGGCTTTGCTATCTTTCTTTTTTCCTTCTTCCTTACCTGTTTATTTATTTTAAATATAATATGATGATATTTTTATATTTAGTTAATTAATTACCTGGCCAATTAGCAATAAGAGGGTACTATCCAGGCCCAGGAGGTCCTGATGTCTTAGATTTTTTAGATGATCCACCAAATCTCTCAGCTGTACCTAAATAGTTACTTTTAGGTCTGGTCCCTTGCTTCTAATTCATTTCTTCGATTTTACTGAAGGTATTAAATAGAATAGGCTTGTAAGTACCTACATCAGGAAAAGCAGATTTGATTCTTTTCTTACCTTCTGCTTTATGCTTATTTATCCAATCATCAGGTTTAGTTCTATTTGCTTACAACTTAGGCTATATTTACTATTTTGATATAAAAATATTTTATTAATATGCTTTTTTTATCATTTTTAAATCAGTAAATTGATAATAACAATTAATATACTCTTCCATTGTATTGGCCAGGACCTGGAGTTTAAGCAGCAACATATTAGTATTCGCAGAGAAAATCAACTCTTTCACCTTACCTAAATATTAAATCAATTAAATAAGTAAATTTTTCACATAAATATAAAGTAATAAATAATATATATTTCTTTATAAATAAACAAACTAAGAAACAAAAATATAAATTTAATAAATAATAAGAAAGTCGAATCTTACTTAATTTTCTTGCTCTTCATTTCTTAAACTTCCTTTTTGATTTATTCTTCTGTCTTTGTAATATTGTATTTTCCTGGTCCAGGAACAGGTCTTTTCTTAGATTCATCAATAATGTTATCTATATATGTATTCTTTTTAGTATCGTGAGGTTTCTTTCTTCCTTTTTCAATATCATTTTAAGAAACCCAAACATAATCTAACTTATATTTATTTGGTCCAGGATAACCCTTGAATTGCTTCTCTAAATCATTGTAGAAATGTCCCCTTTTAGTTACATAATTTTTATTCTTAGTAGGTAATTTATTCTTGTCTCTAAGTTCAGCAAATTCTCTATCTTTAATCTTTTAAATTTTAAAATGTAAAACTTACTTCTGAAAACTGCTAAAACAAACAAATAAATATGATAAGTATTTTATTTAAATTTAAGATTTATTTTCAATAATTTCATTTTTCTATTACTTATTTCTAAGGATCAACATATTTTCTAGATATTTCATAACCTTCTATGCCCCATATTTGATTACGTGTAGCCACATCAAACATTTATCTTACAGTCATATCAGCTTTATTTTATTAAATTAATATTAATTTAAAACATACATTAAGCATTTTTAAATCTAAACAGTTGAATGTTTTTCTAATCCAAAACTTAAAATAATTTACAGGCTGACTTAACTGTCGCACTTTATGATCTCTGTTTCATTTTAATAGCTAATGAATAATACTAAGCTAATAATTAACCGAATTTATTTTTAATAATAGTTTTTACTCTTAACTTTTGTTTTTGAATAACTTATTTATTAACAAATATACAGACTATTTATTCTTTATAGCATAAATTAATCAATCGTTAATATAAGTGTGACAATAGTTTAAGAAACTTTTTAATTAATTATCATTTTTGATAATTATCTTTACTTATGGTTATACTTTTATATTAGAATGATTAGAATCTACAATATCCAACGATGGTTAATAAATAAATAAATTAATTAATTAATTACCAAGATTGGTTGAATAATTTTAAAAATATTTAAATAAGGACATTCGATAGTTGATTTTATAGATTAAAATAAACTAATTTAAATGATTCTAGTTTCGTGTAATTAAAAATGTGAAAAACATATAATAAATACTTTTAAAAGATATTTTCATTCAAGGTTTAGTTAAAGATGAAAACTGCATCAGATTTCTTTATAATTATTTAATAAAATTGAATCAAATATTTTTTTGAAATGTGGAAATCTTTATGTGATTAATATTTTTAAGTACTGTTTAATGATTTTAAACACTTTAAATCAAAGTTTCATATTGCTGTAGAGATTTATTCATTTTAAATAAAGATTTGGATTATCTGAGTTAACTTAAAAGTAAACAATGTTAAAATTAATAAATTTAAAACAAATTTTATTTATGAGTTATAAAATACAAAATAGAGAATATTAAAGATATTTATTCAATAAAATATCATAAATTATGTTTTATTCCATATATAAAAATTAAATTGAAATAAAATTATAAAGAGTATAGTATATAGATATTAACAAATAGAGAGGATATTGAAAAACACTTACTTAATTATGTATGTGTACATTTAATTATTTTTTGTATTTAAGCAATAAATATTTTATTAATTTACAATTTTTGTAAGTTGAAATTTTAACTTTACTAAAACAGTTTAATCAAAACTAATAAATTGATTATTAATAACAGGTGCTAAATAAACATTTAATAAAATAAATACAGAGGTAAAACATTTATGTTTTGTTATTAATAAATATTTTGATAAATTTATATATTAAGTTAGTCAAAATATAGTATTTGATAATTGAGGTCAATTATTTATTAATTATAAAAGATAAGCTTACTAATTGTAGTTTTATATGAGAGTTTAAGGTTAAGCTATATATAGGCAGCTATTAATCAATCGATTAAATATCACTACCCTTCAACTTCTCTTCTGCAATTTGGGCATATTTATGAATTTTCTAACCATTTGCGGATGCATTCGCTATGGAATACATGCATACATTCAAGTTATACAGCTTTTTATTCTATATCAGTATCTTCATTACAAATTGTACATTAATTTCCAAAAATCATATTCATTTAGCTATGACTTACACTATTAACTCTTATATTTTTTCTCTCTGCTTATAGGTTTGTTTCACCTTCTAAGACTAGGTTGTGTTATAATAATAAATGGATGTATTGCTCAAAGAATTCTATTTATATCATCAATTTCAGTGTTTTATGTGTAGTTTATACTAGAAAATAAGTAAATAATTGCACTAATTCTGTAGTGCATAATAAATAGTTTGTAGGATGATTTTCTTCTTAAAATATATCTGGATGCATAATCCATAACCCAAAAATCACTAGAATACCTAGGAGTATTAATATCAGAGAAATAACAGATAGAAATGAATATAACTTAATAAATCTTGGTTTATTTCTGGTAAACAAATATAAGAATAAAACTAGACATCCAAATGAAAATTGGCCAATAGTAAAGTATGGAAGGAATTAGCTATTCAATAAAATAACTGTAAAACTATAAATTTTATAGTAATAAATCCATATTGCAATACAAGCTACTAAAAAGAACAAGTGGATATATTATTCTGTTCTTTATTTTTTTATTTTCTCATTTTAATATAAGTAATCCATCGCTTAAGTATTACGCTACCTTTGATTTGAGTCAATTTCTTTTTTGATTTTTAATATTTATAATAGTTTTCTACTAAATCAGAAATAATCTTTTCAGAATGAGAATCAAGAAATTACTACTTTATTGAAAGAATTTGTAAATTCTTATATCAGTTTTTTGCAGAAGTATTTCAATATAAAATGAAATAAATTAAATATATTTTATATTAAATATATATATTTCTTTAATAAGTATTTTAGTTTCAATATAAGATGTCTTTTTATTCTCTATTTTACATTAAGGTTTAAACAATTTACAAAAAGCTATTTCTTAATTTAAAATTTAAAAAAAAAAAAACACAATTTATATAATTACAGATAAAATATTGTAAAAAGAAACATCTCTTATTAAAATTCAAATTATATATATGTTAGACTGAAATATTTTATCCATTCATTTTATAATACTGTGTTGGTGTTCAATTTAAATATATAAAAGGGGAGTAGTTAAAATTTATGATTTAGTATTCTTTTAAATTAGAATAATTAGAGTTGGTAATACATTAAAAAGATATAAATTTTAGAATACTAGTTATTAAATAGATATTTTTTTAAATAATAATAAAATGAAATTGGTTAATAATAATTATTGATTTTATTGAAAGCACCAAAATTATATTCAAGGATTTTATTTTGTATTTTTTAAACTATATTTTTAATTTTATAAGTAGATTATTAAAATATTTTATTTATTTATTTATTTATTTGTTTGTTTGTTTTTTAATTAATTTTTTCAAAATACTTAATCTCTACAATTAGGACAATACCTTTATTAAAGCAACCATTTGCGTATACACTCACCATGGAAAATATGAAGACATTTAAGCTAAACTGCTTTTTCTTATAGACCACATTCATCATTGCAAATTGTACATATGTTACCATAAACAGGATCAATTTAACTTGGGTCAATGCTCTAAATTCTTTCAACTCTTTATTAAATGTTCTCTTCGTCTTAACGATTATTTTAATTAATCAAGTAATCTTGAAGAAGATTTCTTATTATCTCATTTTATATTAAAACCATTCTTATTTAAAGCTTAATAATTTTATACTCGTAATCTGATTATATCCAAATGGTTAGTACTGTAAGGAACATAAATCCTAAAATTGAGTATGAAAATTAGTATTTTTAATTGAAAGGGTCACTTTAGAAGATAACAGTAATGATAATTAAAATAAAATCAATTAATGTTAGTAATCCTAAGCAGAATGAAAAGCATTTGAATAAAGTGAAGCACTGTATTTTCCTCTTCGTTAGTAAAAATATCATTTAAATTAGACAACTTGTACATATTTAAGCAATATTCATCCCTGATAAAAATCCTTAGACAAATATCTATGCCTCAAAATTTTAGGTTGTAAACAAATATATCCATATTGCAAGAAAAGCTATTGCTAATGCAGATCTTTAATTAGATTCTCTTTTAAGTTTATTAAGATCATCTTCCAGTTCTTCAAGTCCCTCCATGATTAATAACTATTTGATTGCTATCCTAAAAATAACAAAATTGCTATTTTATCTAATTTCTGAAATTAGATTATTTTTAATTCCTTTTTTGATAGAAAATTTAGTTTACTTTTTTATAATTTGATTACATTAATTTATTAATTATAAATTATGTGTTGATTGAGAGAGCATCAACTTTTAAATAAAATAGCTAAATTTTTTGAAAATAATACTAAAAATAAAAACAAATAAGATAAAGCTTTTTATAGATTATTATATATTATTTATCAAGATAAAAATTGTAAAACTAATACAATTAATGATTTTAAGGCATTAGCTATCTAAGAGTTAGTAGACTAGCTTGTAACATTCACATTTGCATGAGTCACAGGGATTTATAAAAGTTTAATTAAACATATTGGAAAAATATTCTGTTTTAAATTATGGATTATCTGGAATTGCTAATAATTATCATTTATATAATCTACCTTATTACAATATATAGTTGGTTCTGTAAAAATTTTAGTGCATATCTAATTAAAAAATATTTAAAAATTATAGAGAGTAGTTAAAATTTATGATTTAGTTTTCTTATAAATTAGAATAATTAGAGTAGTTAATACATTAAAGAGATACAAATTTTAGAATGCTCATTATTTAATACAAATTTTTCTAAATAATAATAAAATAAAATTGGTAAATAATTCTTGATTTTATAGAAAGCATCACAATTAATTATTTTCAAGGATTTTAATTGGTATATTAAACTATTTTATTTATTTTTTATTTGCTTTTTTAATTAATTTTTTCAAAATACTTAATCTCTGCAATTCGGGCAATACCTTTATTAAAGCAACCATTTGCGGATGCACTCACTATGGAAAATATGAAGACATTTAAGCTAAACTACTTTTTCTTAAAGACCACATTCATCACTACAAATTGTACAATTCTTACCATAAACAGGATCTATTTAACTTGAGTCAATACTCTAAATTCTTTCAACTTTTTATTAATTGTTCTCTTCGTCTTAGTAATTTTCAAGAAGATATCTTCTTATTACTTCATTTAATATCATTATATTCATTATTGAAAGATTAGTCATAATTTTATTCTCATAATATGAATACTTAAAAGTAAATACTACTGTAAGGAACATTAGTATTTATTAAGTGAAAGGGTCAGTTTAGGAGATAACATTAATGATAATTAAAATTAAATCAATTAATACTAATAATGCTAAGCAGAATGGAAAGAATATGAATAAAGTGGAGCACTGTGTTTTCCTTTTAGTTAGTAAAAATATCATTTAAATTAGACAACATGCATATATTTAAGCAATATTCATCCCTGATAAATATCCATATAAATATATCCATATCGCAAGAAAAGCTATTGCCAATGCACAACTTTAATTAGATTATTTTTTAAGTTCAATAAGATCAATTTCCATCTAAACAAGTTCCTCCATGATTAACAGCTATTTGATTGATGTCCTAAAAATAAAAAAATTGCTACTTTATCTAATTTCTGAAATTAGATTATTTTTAATTTATATTTTTGATAAAAAATTTAATTCATTTTTTTATAAATTTGATTAATTATTAACTACTGGTTACTAGCCCCTAAGTTAATTAGAGAGCCAAGAGTATCTTTTAATTTAGTACAAAGACTATTAAATACCATATAATCCTTCTTAATTGATCATCAACAAATTGAATAGATCATGTATGACCCAGATTCTGATGAAGATTTAAACTAAAATTAAATGGAGTAACCATTTATTTTTGATTATTCTATTATAACCTAATTTAAAATTAAAATTATTTATTTATGGATAATTTAAAATTTATTTGCAATGCATAGTTTTCCTTTATGTGTGTTCACTAATTCAATTCAAATAACTTGATTACATTAATTTATTAATTATAAATAATGTACTGTTTGAGAGAGCATAAACTTTTAAATAAAATAGCTAAATTTTTTAAACAATTTCATATAATTTTTTGAAGATAATACTAAAAATAAAAACAAATATATTAAAGCTTTTTATAGATTATTTTATTTCATTTATCAAGATAAAAATAATAAAACTAATAAAATTAATGATTTTAAGGCATTAGCTATCTATGAGTTAGTAGACTAGCTTGTAACATTCACATTTGCCTGAGTAATAGGGATTGTAAAAGTTTAATTAAACAGATTCGAAGAATAATCTGTTTTGAATTATGGATTATCAGGAATCGCTAAAAATAGGCAATTATATAATCTACCTTATTACACTATACTTGAATAGTCAAATTTAATAAGAGTTGGTAAATTTTGTTACATATAATACTTTTAAATTTTCATTAATGGCTAGTTCTAATAATTAACTGAATTTAAAAATTGTTCTTTCTAGGGCAGCGATTCAGAAATAGTAATTATTCCTACTACAAGGTATCCATTAGAGTTTGTGAAATTTACTTACATACTAAGAGAGTTTAAATCATTTTTAAATTAGGAAACATTAAAACTAGGAGTCATTTGGTCATCATAACTTTGAATATTATATTACAGAATAGTTGCACCAATACTATTGAATATTGGAAAATAGACAGATTGACTTTAAAGTGCATTTTGTACTTGTTGGGTTGTTTAATCTAAACTGACTGTTTAATTAGGTAAAACATAAATGAAAAAGTTATTATCTGGAGGTGTTTATATCGATTTCTGATAGGATGTTAAATCTTAGCAAGTAGCATTATTAGAATTAATAACTCTTAGGTAGTTAGCTATTATCTTCTAGCTAGTAAAACAAAGCACAGATTATATTTAGACGATATTTGATATTGTAGTGTTTACCTAAATAGTTATTTTATTTACTCTTCCTTTATTGTCCAAGGCTTTGAATGTAAAGGATCTTTAATTACTAAACATACCTATTTAATTCCTGCAGTAGTATTAAAAGTAGTAAAACTATCTACTAACTAAATTTGGAATCGTTACTTAAAATTGCATCGAAGGTTAATTCATCAAAATGAAATCATAACAGTAACTGTTCCCATTATTTATGCAGCTAACATAGTTTTTCTAAGTTATTAGAGTGTTGAACATGTAGTTAGAATCAAAAATATCGTAACTAAGGCTTTATGGTCCAGCCACCCAAAGGATATAACCTGGTTAATCACAGCCAACCTTTTTATGATTTGTGTAAATGTTAATTATATTTTATATTTAAAATAATTACTTAAATTTAAATTGAATTTCCAGTTTAGGGGCTCATCACTATGGCAGCTGGTTGAGGAGTACTAACCTAAGTGCTTGAACTGGTTACTTGTAGCACTATGTTATTTGAATTAGCTTTAAAATATTAGCTATTCTATACGGCCATTTACAATTAGAGAGTTTAACCTGGATTAGCATTGATATTGCATTTTACTTCGAAGTAAACTCTAGTTTATCCCACTGAGATGTTAGAAGAATTAACTAAGGTTCCGTCTGAAAAAGTGAAGCTACCAGTAGATGTTGGATCTAGAATGGTAGCTTACAGTTGAAAGGCATCTAGAGGGATGCATTAACTTAAGTCTACTTAAATAGTCATCTATCCTCCCTATACAATTTGTATTTAGCTAAAATAATTTTATAAAATACAAGGCAGATTGGAAAGAATAATAGAAAGTCTAGGAACTCTTTAATATATCTGGTCGTTCTAACTTTTCACAAAATCAATATTATAAAATCCTTTTTTGATTAATTAAATTTATAATAATATGTTATTAAATGTAATAAATAAATAATTTACCAATATTAGAATTGGATAGCCCTGCAATTTAGAAGGACTCATAAGGATCTGCTATTATAGCTTACAAAGGAAAATTTTGTAATTTGAGAGTAGAAAGTGTTTAGCTTGTATTAACTGTAAATTAACTTTAAAATACTGTGTTATCTAAAGGTTATAAAGTAAATAAAGATTTGTAATATCCTTGATAAATTGTAAAACTGTCTGTGTTTATCCATTTTAGAAGAGATAAAGTCGTATCAGAGACAAATTTTAAAGGTAAAGCCGCATATGAAGTTGTGGAAGCAATGATATTTTGAAGATTGATATCATAAATCATAAAATTAAAAACTAGCATATCAGACAAAATTCCAGTAAAAGACTCTGGAATATAGATATTGTAGAGATTAACTGTGTATTGGCTGCTACCAAAAAAGTTTTAAGGATCTTTTACTAAAGATATTTATATATATCTTTGATTAAGGAAATTACATCCATATGATAAATTGTCCTGTCTTGAACTTGTTTTGATTTCACAAGAGACAGGGTCAGTGTCAAGAATATATTTGGAAAATTATGGAGGGAGTTCAACTAATAAGTAGTAGATATAATTAAATGCACCCTAAGATATGTTCATGTCAAAGCTAAATAATTGATTTTTTCCATAATAAAATTAGTTCATATTTTAAGCTGCTTAGTTATACACTTTTGTTACACTTATACTTTTAACATTAGAAGGATTAACTGATGTTTTTAATAAAAGAGGCACAATACTCTAAAAATCACAAAGGATAAAATCCTATTGGTTAATTTAAGATCTGTAATCTCTAATTAAGCAAATGTAAATTCCACTTGCAGAAGGGTCAATTTAAGAACTTGCCAAATTACTTATTTCTAAAGTAAATTAGCCGTTTGGTAGTATTGGACCCTAACTCAATTAAATAAATAGTTATCGAGGCTAAGAAGGATCTAAGCTACACTAAACTATTATTCCATTTTATTTACAACTTATAGAATCAGATAATAAGCTATTGAATGAAGCAGGGAAATTAGCATAAATGGCGCTGTATTGGTCTATGTTTTATCCAACAAGTTAGTTGGTTATTTAAAATTTATAACTAGTGAATTATCCTAAACTATACCCAGTCCAAGATAGTAGCTAGATCTATGTATTTTAGATTATAGAAGTAAATTGTATGCTGCTAAAAATGATTGGTTAAACACTGCTATATATTTAGATATTATCTTTATCAAATACTTGCATAGTAATTTGGTTACCTTAATATGTGCTGCTTGGTACTCTAATCTATTTTTTTTAAGAAATTTAAAATTTTAGATTCAAATAAAAATTCTTACATTAACACAGTAAAGCTAAAAAGAATAATTCTAAGGATTCAGCAAATCACTTTTTAAAGTAATTTAAATTTGATTTGAATTAGTAAAAACTATCTAAGAAAACAAGTAGCTTCTCTAAAATTAATTATTAGGACTGCCTGTGATCATTTAGTTTACTTAACAATCAAGTCTATGATTAATTCAACAATTTAATAAATAAAAATAAATTTATCTTAAGTAAAAGATTCAAAAATAAAAGTAAATTAACTCAATAATTATTATTTCAATAAATTATTAAGCTAGATTATGTTTCTAAAATATAAAAAATTAGAAAAATGAGAATTAAAATAATTTAAAAATTCAATTTTTCAGTAATTAATTGGTTGTAACTAAAAATTACTGTAATAATATTAATCATATAGTAGACTAGCTTTTATGTATTGAATAAATAAATGAAATATAATTAATTACATATCCATTCTTTGATTGTCATTCATGTTTTAATCCATCAAAAACCCAATGTTGAGTAGGAAGTAAGTTCCTTAATTAATTCTATATCTTTAGCTTAAAACTTAAAACTGTAATTTCATGTAGCCCCTTCCCCTTGAATTGATAAATTTAGTTTTCAAATCCGTTATTTATAGCTAATTACCTTAATAAAATATTTTTAAAGTTTTTTTACATATTTATTTATATAATACCTAGAGGCGTATTTCCTAACTGCAGTGAACCTCCTTAGCATGACTCAGTTATAACTTTTACTGTATCTGGAGCAGAAAAAACTGACGGAAAATTATCTGTAGGATTTAAATTAGAATCAGGTAGCATGATGTTAGCACTATAAACAACACTGGTTTTATCAAAGTTGGTAGATGAATTATCATTCACTTAAAAAGTAAGAGAGAATGTTTAACCTTTCAAAAACACAAATTTCTATAAGGCCACTAATTTTGCTCTAGCTGTTTAAGAATTAGTCCAAGTTGGTATGCATTAAAAATAATTTTAAAACTACAAATATCCTTATATTTAGCAATATGATCCATCCAACACAAAACCTGCAACCTAAGTACTAAAGTTGATTTCAATCATAAAGCTATTTATATCTTTAATAAACAACTAAATTATTTAAAATGGCTAATTAAAGAATTAAAAATACTTGTTAGAGATAGAGGATCAAATGAATAATCTTAATTGAAACTTATAGGTACTGTTATTACTTACTTTCCTTAAGTGTTTGGCTATATAGATGGCGAAGTTGAATCAATAATACATTTTTGCATATTAGAAAGAGGAGCCTGAACTTTATTAGTCTCAATATAAGAAGCAACAAGCAGACCATTGTTATTAGAAACAGCATATTGAAAGATATATTACATGTTCAAGTTAGAACCCCAAAAATAAGAGAAAGGAGTATTAATATTTATAATATTTGCATTACCAGATGCAAAAAAGGTTGGAGAAAGTGCTGGATCGTCGACAGGACAAAATAATACAAAATAAATACCGTTTTATCCATTCCCAGCAGGATGATTTACTAAGTTATATCTTTTTTTATTAAATAATATTTTTTAAGAAATTATTTTTTTAAATATTTAAATTACGAAGCCAAAGAACATTATTTAAATGATCCTGGATATATTTAGAAGCTAATACTCATTTTTGAACTACTAAAAACGTCTTGATTTCTACTTACGATTGTTAAACCTGCACCCCATAATCCGTTATTATTTCCTTAAATTAATATTTATTTTTAAGTGTTTATTTTTTTTTAAATTTGAATTACCACTAACAGTTATTGAAGTATCTGCTGCAGCATTAAATTAAATAGAACCAGTCTATGAAGATCTAACGTTTGAAGCATCTGCAGAATAAGAAAATTTTTTTCCAGGCGGTTAGAGAGGAAAAGAATAAGGGTTAGTTTAAGGTGCTAAGCCTTATAAAACAGTAACTGGATTTGTTACTGTTGTATCACCTAATGAAGGAGGACCATATAATCTAAATATTGCTTACATTTTATTTTATCCATTTATTAAACCTACTACGACTCTAATTGGTAACTTTTAGCTTTTGTTATTTGCAAGAGGTATGATAATATTAAATGGCTAAGTGATATCAGTTGAGGCTTACAAAGTTACTAACACCATTGTATGAAGGAAATAAGAATCTAAATTACCAGCATTAGTTACTTAGTAACCATAACACTCCTTTTCACTACACCCATAAGAATAAGGTTTTGCAACATTTGTGGTTGAAATTTTGTTCCAAAAAAAGTTAGTTAAATCTACAGATTCATCTAAAAATATTGCTAATTGAGTTGTTCCAGAAGCTTATGCACTTGGAAATTGGCCTCCTAAACGAAATAAAACAGGAATATTGTAACCATTATTGTATTAATTCGTAGAATCAACATAAAAGTTTGCATAGCCAAATTTAACTGTTGTTAGAGTCTGTCTTACAATTGTATAAGCATTAATTAAGTTAGTTGAAACAAAATTGTATGAAGTCGGAATTTATTGATTGGTCATGATACCCTTCATAAAAGTTACTACAAAATCTAGCACTTTGTCATCTGCTAAGTAGGTAGTATGTGTGAACTAAGGATTAAATCTTACATTTCTCAGTGCAATAATTCCATTAGCTCCTACACTTGATCCCTTTCCTTAAAAATTAAAGCAGTTTGACACTGCACTTGGGCTTGTACCTGGATCAAGTTCTGATTATAAAACACCACAATCAAAAAATGCTAAACCCAAACTGACTTCATCAGTTAAAGAAGGATCTATTTAATAGATAAAAAATATAATTCTTTAAAATTAATTGCATTTTGTATACCTTTTAAAATTAAAGTCTTTGTATTTTTTATACTGTTTGCATCATATTTGGCACAGTAATTATTAGCAACACATCTTATTTTTAAAAATAAAATTTTTTAATAAACATATTTCATAGAACGAACAAAAGAAATACCTAAAGCTTGCTTGGTCAAGTTACCCAGCGTTATTCATAGCTGCAAAATCTAATCCAAGATTTTATTTACCTGAACTGAATTAGATAACATTATAATTAAAAAGTACAGTTTATCTAAAGTAAAGCTAGCTAATGAAGGAGTTTGAGCATAAAGCTAAGTTTTAATCACAATAATTTTATGCTGGTACCTTTAATTTATTAAAAATTTCTTAATATTTAAAAATACAAATCTAAAAAAGATACATTTAATAAAAACAAAATAGCCTATTCATTTTAATCAGGAGTAATCCCAACAGAGCCTGTTGTGGTAGAATATGCAGTGTTATAAATATTATTTAAGCTTGTACTTTCAGGAGCTGAAATCACAGATGTATACTCAAAAGCTATTTATTAAAATAAACCAATTAAGTTAAAAAATTAAAAAGTTAATTAAATAAAATACCTTATGAATGCCAGCCAGTGGGTGATAAATCTCTAAGATCTGCATTCACAAATAGCTTGACCTAAATCCCATTTGTTTAAATAAATGAATTTTGAGGATTGTTATATTCTTATATATTAAGAGAGCAAAAGCTAGAGAATTAGTTTTATAGTACTTAGTTATTAAAAAAGGCTTTGAAAGCTATACTATAGCTCTAATATGCTACTATTGCACCTATATTATCACATATTATTTAGGAATTTAAGTATTTACAATACACACTATTTCCTTAAATTGCTGGAAGAGTAGTAGTTATGCTTGAGCTAAGTACTTCAGTTGCTGGTGCAACATTCAGCACTGCTCTAAGAATTCTTTAGTTAGGAAGAGAAAAGCTTTGCTCAGAATGAAATGTAAGCCTTATAGAATTATAAACAGGGATAGAGGTACTGCTTGCTGATTAAAAGACACCAAGAGGGAAATTTGTTTCTTCTTCATTATAAGCCACTCCAAAAAATAAATTTAGATGCTCAACATCTATTGTGATAGCTTGAGTACTAAGTATTTATTTATTTATCCTATATGATGATAGCTATTTTGTATAGTAATTTCCCATTATTAAAGTTACATCATTATCAACTGAGTAATAAGCATTTTAAACAGGAACCAGTATTTAAAATTGATCATTTACCTGCACATCAGAGATAATTGACGCCTCTAAATAATTTTCAGTAGTATCCACATTACAAGAAGTAACAGGAGGACTAGTCAATACATTACTGGAAAGCTAAATTAATTGGCAATAATTAAGTAATATGAAATCTAAGGTTCCAGGAGAATTAATTGAAAACCTGAAGAAAGCAGATCCAGGTATATTTGAGTCTGAAATAATAATTATTGATAACCAATAAGAAGTTCCCATTGTAGTAAATGGAGGCGCAGCTAAAGATGTAGTTAACCCTAAAGAAGTAGATACACTTAAATTAACATAATTCCTTATATTACTATCACTATCTGCAATTTTATTGATTATAAAGTTATTTTGATTATTGTATAATGGAGTTAGTGGATTATTTATCGTGAAACTACCACTATTGACGTTCTTAGTATAAACAATAGGATTTTGGTTATCAGAAACTACTAAAATACGAGCTCCTTAGCTAAACCATCCAAATGTACTTATTAGTTCAGGAAAAACATATATTGAGTAGAATGTATTCATACTTAAGTCATTAGTAATAATAAATGTATACTCATTAGCTCCTAAACTTACGGTGGATTATATTTTTGTGAGTGTTGTTGGGTTAGGTGGACTACTAGTTGCTTAAATTATTGATGCGTATACAGCTGTTTGAGCTGTTTGGTGCAAACTTAGAGGAAATTACAATCTAATATAATTATTAGCTGGTATATCTTAATCCAAGTTGAAGTCAATTTAAAAATACTTCACATTTGCTTGCATATTATACTGAACAATAGGTTTTCTCGTAGTTATGTAACCATCACATAAAACCTCATTTATCTGTTAGAGAAAAAAAAAAAGCTATTGTAATAAAATAAATCTTAGAATTCTTAGTTTGGACATTTTATTGTTTGAGCTTTCTGTTAAGAGAGTGTAAATAAAGTTACAATCAATAAAAAATTTAAATAAGATTTATATATTTTGATTTTTAATATTACTAAATTTTCAAAATATCTAAGATGATTAAATTATCTCTCTTCCACAAATTATCAAATTATTATAAAATTTCAATTCTAAACTAATATAAACTTTAATCCATTCATATTCAGTTGTTGAATGCATGTGTTAGCATTTTATAATAGTCCTTTTCATATAGAATTAATTCATCTAGAATAAAAATAAATTTATGATTTAATTAACCACAATTTTTATTCACCTTAAATTTCATAACTATAAAAAATATCAATTTTATTAAATGCTCGTTTATCAGCTAAATGAACAATTAGCTATTGAATCAAAATAGCTTTGGAAGTCTTAATTTGGATATTTAATTGTTTTAGATTTTTGTTAAGAGTAAATATAATCACATTAAATATATTAAAAAAATTAAATATAATTGATTTGTAATATTAATAAATTTTCAAAATAAAAAAGATGATTAAATTATCTTTCTTCAATAAGTAACCTAATTAATATAAAAATTAAATTCTAAACTTATATAAACTTTAGCCTATTCATAAGCAGTTGTCGAATGTATGTGCTAGTGTTTTATTAAAGGTTTTTTATATTGAAATATTTCATTTATTAAAAAAATGTTTTTATGATTTAGTCAGACACAATTATTAAATATTTATAATTATATAACTAATACATAAAATAAATTTAATAATCTATGCTTAGTTTTTTTATATTAAGTATTAATTGCTTGATAGTATTTAAATTTACTCATATAAAAATCTTATTTAAATCAATAAATTGAGTTTATGATTCATAATTATTTATTATTTTAAATGAAAAAAATATGTTATATCAATAAATAAATCTTTGTTTAATTTTTAGCAACAAAATGTAATTTATGTATTTATATAGAATATGTCAAATTTAAAATTTAAATTTTATATACAATTTGATAGATATTAATGCAAGATGGGAATATATAATAATAGAATAATTATTTCTATTTTTAAATTTGTTCAATGCCAGTATTAAGAGTTTGTCCAATATTGCATATTATATTTGCGAAGAAATTCATTTTTTTGTTATTCTTCAATTTTTCCATCCATGATTTAATCTATTTTTGATTTGAATTCATCTTTTTCATAAGACTATTTATATTTTTTTGACTAAACTTTCAAGTACCAGAGAGGTAAAATAAGATCCCAAGATTTTAAAGAGAAAGCTGGACTGAATTTCTTGATAAAGAGAGAGCGGATTGTGAAAGAAGTAATGTAAATTAAAAAGGATGTAGAAGTAACTTGTAAAATTTCTCCTGAATCATAATATCTTCCATCTAAATTTAAATCAATTTTCTTCTTTTCTTCTATATTTTTAGTAGATTAGACGAATGCATGGAAATTCATTTGTTTATTTGAAGTTCAATTTTAAAAATGAAATTATTTTAGTAAATTATTTCCTTTTTTTGAAATCACTAATGTTTTAGATTTTGGATTAATCAATTTGAGAATTTTCTTAAAATCTATTTAATATTAATTATTGATATTCAAGATTTGTTTAAAATCAAAGTCTATTAATTTATAAATTTATAGTGAGTTTTATATTTTCAAAAGAATAATTTTAAAATATTTCAAAAAAATCCTTATTTATTTAAAAATAAAGTATCAAAAATTATTACGATATTTCATTTTAAGTTATATATCAATTAAAACTATTTGATGCCTTTATTTCTTTAATTAAGTAAGTAAGTAAATATATAAGAAATCAAGTTAATCACAATAATGGTTATTTTAAACACTAAATAAAATGTACTTCATACACTATAGCAAATATTAGATGTTACAATAGTAAAATCTTAAGAATTTAAATAAAAATAATATCTAATCCACTTTGCCCTTCTAATATTTTGTTTAAAAATACACTAAAGTCAAGAAAGTATATGGTAGTTATTTTTAATGTGTTAAAAATTAAAGATATATATTAAAATAATAAAATTAACAACATTATTAAGTTTAACTTAATTAATAAATACTTGGAGAGCTTTAAAGAAATAAGAATTTTAGTAACAAAAATATTTTTCATTATATATTTACTTTAAAAAGATATGACTAGTTATTTTGTTAGTTTATGGATAATATTTAGGAGATAACATCATCATTTTTCAAAAATAATGTTAATTATTTTAATAGTATTAATTAATAAATGATATTTTGTTTATTTATTTTTTATCTTGCTAATTTTGGTAAGTTATTCGTTTGTTTGGTTTTTTGTTTGTTTAACATTATATAGTTATAATGAGTGAAATCAAATAAACAAAATTTTTTTGGTATAAACTTTATTTATTTGAATAGTAAAGCTTAGTTAATTTTTAGTCTTTCATTTTGAGTTATTTTTCTAAATAGACTCTAATAAACTCTAATATTATTGCTTGGATGGAGGAGTTTAAGAAGGGCAAGCATCAATTATTGTTGCAAATAGGCACTTTTCACATAAATCAAAATCACATTTTACACATCTCCAACGATTAAAATTTGTAGTTTATCCAAATCCTGTTACTCCACTTAGGCATCCACCTTTGTTTTTCTTTGATCCATCACAGCACCACCCATTATCATCAAACCATCTAGTCATTACATGTTCGTGGATATTTGAGTTTACTTGATATAAATATGTCATTTAAGGGTTTTCTAGATAGAAAAAGATACATTTTGAACATAGATCAAAATCACATTTACTGCAATTATATCTTTCTATTCCTTTAGATTCAATTTAAGCACTCATATTACTAAGGCAGCCAAGATAATCTTTAGCATCACAAATCCAATCTTCTTGGTTGTAGCTTCTATATAATGTGTGTTTTGTATGTAAAGGATGATCAATTTATTCTGGTAACATTGCAACTTCTTACATTTCATTTACGCAAGAGCTACATATCATAAAATTAGGGCATTTTTATTCGCAAATATATTTAGTTACCTAAGGATTAGTGATTTTCAAATCAAATTATGAACTATTCTTACATTAATTAGGATTAAGTTTCTAGCCAGAACAAACCCAAGGTTTAAAAACTTCCTTATTTTTATCATCATCTTGGCTTTGAATCTATTCTACAACCCTATGAGGGTGAATTTTCAACAGTATAAGTGCTTTTTCCATATTATCTTAAAATTTACTAAAAATGAAGGTTTTCTTATTAATTCAAAAGTTAAAAATTAATAAAAAGATTTATTTAAAAACAATTCTAATAGGTTTTTGTGTAATAATTTTGATAAAAAGAAACTATGTTATGTATGTTCTTTATAAATATGCAATAGTTATTAATTTATTGTTTTTTTTCATTCTCATTTATTTTAAAATGTTTTGAAAAAATAGCTTAAATTACCCAAAATTTTAAGTTAATCATTCATTATTTTTATGAGAAGTATTAAAGTAAAATGAATAATAAATAAATAAATTATTTTATATGATAAAAAAGGAAAAAATTAAAGTTACTCTAAAATAAATTAGCACACAAAAACAGCTTTATGAATAATATTCATAAAAGCAGTAAAAGTTTTGTATATGTTTACTATTGGGATTTACAATCAAAAAAGTATATTTTATAATCAATTTTATCAAAAAATAGTTTAATTTCATCAAAATATTTTCTTTTTTAAGTTGAATTCAAATAAAATGTAAAAAAAATTACTTACTTTATTTTATCAGAAATAAATTATAAATTCAGATCTATCAAAAATAAATAATCACTTTTAATTAATTTTTAATAAAATAATATTTCCCATACAAAGTTACAAATTTAGGTTTTATTTGCTATATTAATTTAAATATGAAAATATATTTTGTTATCCATTTTAATTAAATAACATTAATTCACTAAAATTTTTAACTTAAATTTATTCAAGATAAAAGCAAATTAATTCTTATATTTGATCAGAAGATGAATAAAAAATCCAATCCTTTCAAAGGTAAATATTTACCATCCATAGCTAAAATTTTATTGTTTATTTAAAATTAAAATAGTTTTTATAAAATTTTTATTAAAAATAGATTAAATTCATCAGAGTTTTAGCATATAACTCCTATTTTTTAAGATTTATTCATATAAAAATTATGCTTAGAGTTAGCATCGTTGTTATTTACACTCATTTAGTTTGAATAAAAGATATTTTCTAAAATGTAAAAAATATTTAATTTTATTAAAAAATGAGTTAAAATTAGATTTATTCAAAAAAAAAAATAAATGATTTTATTATTTTTTAATAAAAATACACACTCTGCATAGCAGTTAAAATTTAGTGTTTATTTGATATCTAAAATTACAATAAAATATATTTTATAATCAATTTTGATATTCTTCTTCTTAAATTGCTTTAAGCTCTTCTTCTAAGATTTATTCCTATTTTTATAGTCTTTAAAAAATTATTTCTTTTTTTAAATAAAATTCAAATCTTTCTTTAAGTAAAACTATCTTTGAAAGACATTTCTCTCTAACTTTTTTTAAATTTTCATCTACCCTTTTAGGACAAACAATTATTTTTTTTGCTACTAAAATTTTAGTCTGATCATTTTTGTTTACTTTTTTAATAACTCTTCTTAAGTTATTTAATACAGGTTTATCCTTATTATTTTCAACAGTATTTTTTTAAGGGGAATTTGATGTTTATGGTTAATTATTATGTTGAGAGCTATTTAATATATTCTAATTTTCGCACATAATTGACTTTTGATTTTCAGATTAATAATAATTAGATGAGGTTAGCTCCTAGGTTTGTATTGGAACAAATTTGTTTTTTAGATTAGCTTATAATTCCTATTTTATTTTATAGCTTTCTCTTAAATATGCAATATGCAAATCATATTTTTCTCTTTCTTTCTATTAAAATAATTAAAATTTAAAAAAATTTTATCCTTTAAGAAAAAAAAATATTTACTAAGTTTAAATATTCTGATTGTTCGAGATTCATAATAAAGAATGAGTTATCAGAGTTAGACATATTTAGCAGTTTTTTACTGTTAAACATAAGTAATATGTCATCTTTATACCTTACACAAGAGACAAAATTCTTTTTACCGAAATAATTTTGTATCCTGAATGAATTAAAATTGGTTGTTTCAACTTCCATAATTATTCTAGGTTTTAGGGATTACCTTATGAATGCCTAATCCTCACAAATAAGATTTATCTCATTTCGTGGAATAATTTCAAATTATTCATCTATTTTTTCGTGCTTTTAAATATATTACTTCATACCTTAATGATCTTTTACTAAACGAAATTAAGCTACATTTTAATATAATTCATCATTAAATTTAAAGTAAATTAGTTTATTCTTTTAGATATTCTTTGTCAGCAATTGGCTTTTCAGAAATTAACTTCTTATATCTTCTAAATCTTAATAAACAATTTAGCTCTACTAATCTTAATGTAATTTGTTTTCTTCAGCAATAAAATAAAATTTTAGGTAATCTTTCATTTCACTTTGCTTAAATTAGATGGTTCTTTATTAGTTAGCATATACACTATTTTTTTCATTTAAACATCTACAGAAATTTATATTTTTGCTTAAAGTAAGAAGATCAAAATCATTTTCTTCTTTAACTAATTTGAGATGATAAAAATTCTTTGGGCAAACAAGAAACTTTAATAACCCATCTTGGTTCTCTATATAAAAAATATTAAATTTATAATTTCTTTAATTAAATAATTTTATAAACCGTTTTTTAAAGCAAATTCTTTAAGTATTTCACATTCAGCCAAGTGAGAAATAAACTATTTCGGATTATCAAAAACATGAGTCTTATCTTCAGAAGGGCATTTCAATTTGTTATAATACTTACTTATTGCTATCATTCTCAACAATCTAATAATATTTCTAACAAATAATTATTATTATTAAATTTAAAGAAGTTAATTTAACTTATAAATTAATATTCAAACTGATTTTGAGTAATTAAAACTATTTAAGTAAAAATTAGTCAAATTATAACCAAGAAACACAAAATAAATCAATCTCTTACATTTTAATTTTACAAAAATTTTGTTTTGTAGTAAATTTTTTATCTTTTTTGCATCAGACCTAAAAAAATAAAATAAATTCATTAAAAAAATAATTTACTTTGTATATATCAATAAATTTAAATTAAAAAAAATTTTTTAGAAAAAATTAAGAAATGTTAAATAGAAATTCAAACTATAGTTTTTAATTGAAGAGATTGATTTTGTTAACATTTTTAAAAAAATTAAATTTATTTGGCAAAATTTTCACTAATTTTCAGTAAAAATTAAAAAAACTCTTAACTATAAATCAAATAAATTATTTTAAGAAAGTTAACATTTAAACAAAAATTTATTATTTATTTTTCTAATTTGACTATTCAGAATGATATTTTAACATTGTGATCTTGATCGACTTAGTTAATTAAATTAATTAGTCCTTGCTAGAAGTTATCATTTTCTCTAATTGCACCTTAGCTAAGTTTAGTCGAAAGCCCATTATTTTATTTGGAATACTTTCCATAAAAGTAATTGCTATAATTAAAGAAATTTTTCTTTTCATTTTCCTTTTGAGTGTTTTAAAGGCTTTGTATGAAAATTTATCTTTCTATCTCATCATCTTTTTAGAGCATTTTATCAAGAGAAAACTTAGGTTTATAAGTGATTTAAGACAATTAACCCATCATTTCCGGAGGTATCCTAAGTCCCTAATTCTGTATTTTTTGTTATCTAATACTCTCTTCTTATATTTCATTTAGCTTTTAAATAGTTTACTGAACTTCATTTGTTGATTTTATTCTCAATTCTTTTTTTTTCATTAATGGAATGTCTTTTATTTAAGTATCTCTATCTGCTTCTTCATCATCTTCAAAATGATTATCAACATAGTTGTTATGCTAATGAATATCAATTTTACCCTGTGAATGAATGCTCCCTATGCTATTTTTACTTTTTTGGTTGTTGAAATTTTAGTGTTCTTTTTTTTCTATTTTTATACTTGATACTTTTTTTAGTTCGTATTCATCATTCAAATTTTTATCAGGAAATTCAATTTATCTTCTACTATTTACAGATTTAGTTCTAAAAAGTTATTCTTAAGACATAGGCTTATTTAAAGGAGTTTTAGAATTAGTTGAGTTGGGCATAAACTAACTATTTGTTTGATTAAAAAATTTAGTTCTTGCAGTTTTATTAAAATCATAGTTGTATTCTCCAGTAAATTTAGGCGAAATGACATTTTTTAAGCGGAATTATTGCTTAGGTAATATTTTTTCATTCATTATTTTTTAAAAATGATACTATTTATAATCAATTATTTGCATTAATTTATCTTAAGGAATAGAGGATAAAACTTTCCTTAGAGAAAGTCCTCTTCTGTCCATAATTTCTTTAGATATTTTCTAGCTACCCATGATGTGATTTTACAATTCGATCATTTGCTGTTTTGTATGAGAAAAAAATTTGCGCTAGTTGTTATCTATTAATAGAACTTCTTCTCTATTTTTTTTTATTCGAGTTTAGTTTGCATTATTTTCTTTCATCATTTATTCAAGTTTTTCAGTGCGTAGTTACATCTTTTACTCTTCTTATTTCTCTCTCAGCTGTTTATAATTTTTATAAAGATCTTAATTATCTTCTTCGCTATCAACATTTTGAATTTTATTTGAAATGTCTTTAGCGTATTAGCTCATATGAGTTGGAATTGTGTATGTTTAATTTTAATTATTTGTAATATTTGGCTGAGACAAAGTATTTTATTAAAAGGCCTTGCGTTTTTGTTTTCTTTCTTCCATAATTGTAGGTACCTTTATTCTATTTAGCTAAATATAGCCATCATTCCATAAGAAGAGTGTATTGTGCTTTTTATCTATAGGCACACACTGTTTAGTTTACTCATTTTCTTCACTACAAACCTTATTGTAATTTTAAATATAAGTCATAGGTGAAGGTAATCTTTGATACTTAGTTGTTTCAGAGCCTTTCAGCTTGCTTGAGCGATGAAATTCCATTTTCAAGTGATAAAATATTCTTAATAAAGTAAAAATTAAATTATATTTATCTTTATTTATGGTAAATTTCTATTATATTCTACACAGAAATAAATAAATATTTATTTATTTGTAGAGCAAGTAAATTCTTTATATTTAATATAAATTTTTACCTAATTCTTAGTTGCTTTTTTTTTAATTAGTTATGTTATTAAATGAATTAGAAAGATATTTTTATAAATGCATCAAAGCAAGATAGATCATTTAAAACTAAAACATTGTTATGCCATTCAAAAAAAAAAAAAATCAAATTACAATTTTGAGAGCAGGTCAGTAAAATTACAAATTTTATTGCAATTTGTAGTTTTGTATAATTTATGAACAATTTACATTAGAATAAACATAAATATAAGATTGAAATTTGTTATTGGAGTTTTTTTAATAAAATAATTATAATTTGTTAGCTAATTATTATTTTAAGTTATATTTTTACTACTAATAGTAATTTATTTGTAGTATTTGTTAATTTATTTTTAAGTTTTATATTTTAATCCTATTAATTTTATCTATCCAAATCAAATATGATTTCCTTCGATTCATAGTACTTGAATATCCTATGCTTATTATTTAGGTGTTGGAGTCTCATCAATATTGTAATATGACCACTTATGCTACAATTCTATATGGCAATTCTTTTCACTTTATTTTAATTTGAATTCCATAGGATTTGTAGGAATATTTAATAGCTTTGGCTACATACATTAATATCTCCTTTTATAAATTATATATAATATCAATAAAAAATTTCCATGAACTCAACAAATTTACTTTTGTTTAACTCTTTCCCAGTCTATCTCTGCAAACCAAGGATGCTATTTGACCTCTTCAGCATCTTTCTCATATCCTAGTCTTGTTTTGTAATTCTTTTTAAGAAGCTATTTTAATTAAATTTTTATTAAATCTGAAAATGAATTTTAAATTTTGTGATTATTACCTAAATAAGAATACTCTTACTCTCTTCTGGAAGAGATTTAGGTAGTCTAAGTGGTTATGTTTATATATCATTAAATAACTACTTGCAATCACTTGAAAAATAAGGAGGTCTTCCAATTAAAAGTTCGTATATTATAACTCCTAAACTATACCAATCAACCATTTTATTATGGCCACTACGTCCTACAATTTCAGGTGGAAGATATATTGGAGTACCACAAAAGCTTGAAGTAATGGCATTAACACCCTTCTTTGCAAGACCAAAATCTATGAGATGAAGATTACCTTTTGCATCTAAAACAACATTTTCTGGTTTTAAATCTCTATAAATAATATCATTCTTATGAAGTTCTTCAAGTGCAAGTACTATTTAAGCTGCCCATACCTTAACTTAAAACTCATCTACTTCTATGTCCTTTTCCAAAATTCTTCCTAAATCTCCACCTTGATCTAATTATTATTAAAATTTAAAAAGTTAATTTTAAAATAATAAATTGTTATTGGTAATTTTAAATTTGTTTTCCTAAATATATTTAAAAAATAAATTTCAAAAATGCAAATTTACAAAAATCCATCAACAAAAATAAATGTGTATCATTTTGGAAGGTTAAGTGAAGCTTAGCAACAAAAGGATGCTTTATTTCTTGCATAACAGATTTTTCGAACTCTATATACTAAGCTAATTTCTTTTTCTTTAAGGCTTCTTTTCTAATAATTTTTAATGCATAAAACTTTTATGAAGGATCATCCAATTCATCGTTATTTTTATTTAATAAAAATTATAATCTCTTAATGTGAGCAGCATTTTGATCTATTTTATTATCTTCTGCTTCTTCCTTGTTCTCATCCCTGATCATTATATCAGTCTATCTACCATCAGCAATAGATAATATTTATTAATTTGAATTTTCTTTATTTTCCATCTATTTAGCTCTGTTATTTAAGTCATTTTTAATTTTTTCAATTACACTTGATTCACTACTACCACTACTGCTTGATTTACTGCTTGTTTATTTAACTGCATTTTCATTTATTTTTACTAAGTAAACTTCTCCAAACGACCCTTCCCCTATTTACCTATAAAAGGTGAAATCATCTATTGTTACCTTACGTCTCAATTTAATAGGATCGTTCAATTTCTACATCCTTTCTTAGTAAGCTTTGCATTTTTCATTGTATTCCTTTTAAGTTTCTATTGATTTTTTAACGCTTTAGATGAATCTGCTAAATTTTTTTCTTGTAATTTAAAATCTTTGTAGCTATTCTTATCCATAAAATGCCCCATCAATTAAAACAGGCTTCTTAAAGGTTTAAGGTTATTATATTTAAGTTTAATTTTAATGCTATTCACTCTATATATGTCTATTTAAGCTATTATAAAATGATAATATTATTTAAAACTAAAAAAAGACTAATAAATAAATAGTTTAAGATTAAGACTAAGATAAATAGTTTGATTAAGTTATTCAAAAAATAAATTATTTTTTTAAATAAACAATAATTTATTTACTCTTTTAAATAATAGTAATTGTCTTTACATTTTTGCATTAACTAATTTACTCTATCTTTACGAGAATTCTTTGCTAGCCTATTTGAGCATTGAATTTAAGTTCTATTGTATGAAGAAGTATTTTATGCCATTTGATTTTATTAAACCATCTTCTTTTCTAGAAGCTTTTAAATATGATAATTAGTAGTGACTTCATATGGAGTGAGTTTTTAATTATTAGGAAGATGAATATTTGCATCATAGTTTAATAATATTTCAACACATTTTTCACTGTTGTTCAAAGCTGCATAATAAAGAGGAGTGCATTCATTTAAATCTTAAAAATTTTTTAAACTTGTATTTTTAGATAATAAAAAAGTTAATATTTCAGGGTTGTTGTGCATGCAAGCATAGTGCAAACCAACTCTTTTATTTAATGAATTTATGACTGACGGATTGCTATTGTAATCATTAACTAACTTTTTTAACAAATCTATATTATCAACCATGCAGCACATTAGCATACAATTCATTCCTTCTTCATTCCTAAAATATTAAAATTAAATTAAAAATAAATTCTGATCATATTGAATAGTTGTTTAGTTATATTAGAAAAGTACTATTAAATGTTTGATCAGAAATAAATTGGATTTTCTCTTATTGCTTATTAATTTCAGTAAATAAATTTTACTTTCTTAAAATTGAAAATAAAATATAAATTAACAAATCCACCTTTTAAAGTTAATTAGTATTATTTTATAGCTTAAATACTTTAATAATATCTTTACAGATCATTCAAGCGCTTAACAAGCTTAATGAATGATAAAGAATGAGAAATATTTTTGTTTCAGAAAGATCTCCCAAACAAATAATATGAAATTGAACTAAATTAAAATTTAAAAAGAATTATTTTTACTTAAATGTAACATCCAAAAGCCCTTTATGAAAATTTGGATTCATCATTTTATGTATTTTTTCCTTTTTATTCTACTTTATTGCCTCTAAAAAAATTACATTGTATTTTTTCGAGTCTAACCTATTTTTTGATAAAAATGCGTGTCATATTTTACGTTAAAGATTCATTTAAAATAAAATTAATCGCTTGTTATTTAAATAATAATGTTTAAACTTCATACTAAGTATCTTCATTAAATGTTTCGTTTAGTATAGAATTTCTATCATATTTTTTTGCTTCATCGCTATCGTTATCGCTTATCTCATTCAAAATATTATCTAACTAAGTTGAATCTTCGATAGTCCTAGAGCATTCTTTATCGCTATTTCTTATACTGTTAAAGACCTATATTGTATTCTTTTATTTCTAACTTGATAAAATGACTTGATTCAGAATTTCATCACAGCTGTTATTTTAATAATCGTCTCCTTCGTATTTGAAATTATTAAAGAAGGACATTTCCTCACTTTGCATTGTATCATCTGGATTATACACAGATTCGAAATCAGACTCAGACTTTATTACATTCATTTTTTTAATCTAAAATATAAATATTTTAAATATGGAAATTTAAAATCCTATTTAATTAAGTAGGGTGTGTGTGTGTATATTTATGTATTTTTATATGTTTATTTAGTATTTCAGAATATCAACCTAATTTATTTTCTTGCTTGCTTGTATGAATAATTAATATTTTGGTAATTTTTTTGATTTTAATTATTAAAGTCTTTTATAATGTTTTGTAAACCTTTAGTACAACTTAAATAAAATCAACTTTTTTTAGTTTTTGTATATTTTTTTTAATAGCTTGTTAAAAATTGCTTACAAAAATAAAAACATAGAAGAAACTTCATCAATTAAAATAAGTTAATTAGTAATTTAATACTGCTAAAAACTTATATATTTTTTAAAGTATTTCTTATATTTCAACTTTTTAATTTTATACAAAACAAGTCATCAATTATTCGTTTTGTTGTAATTAATCATAATATTTTAAGTTAAGCCATAAACCAAGTCATACTTTATTTAATTCGTAATACTATAATAAGAAATGATGAAACTATCGTCAAATACAGGTATAAATTCTTAATAGAATTATTAACTCTTTCACGTATTAAAATTTCTTGCAGATAAAATATCTATTCATTCAGTTATTTTTTATTTATATTTCCAGTTTATCAATCTAAATTATTATGAAGTTTAACTGAGCTAATAAATCAGCTAAATTATAATAAGTATACAAAGAAATTTCATTAAAACTTTAAAAAATTTATAAAAGATTTTATTAAATTAAGTAAGTAAATAGCAAATAAGTATGTTAATTTAAATGTTAATTACCACAACAATTAGTAAAATAAATTTAAATTTACATTGCAGATCATTTTTTAATTTTATTAATTTATTTATGTGCACTGAAAGTAATCTATCTATTAATGAAATTATTTATATTTATGAATTCTCCAAATTGAAATTTGATAAATATATCATTTTATTTATTTAAAAAAAACTTAATTTTTAAATAATAGATCAGTTTTATATTTTATTAATTAATTCATATACGATCAAGGTATGTATTGTGTTTATTCATAAAATTATTTAGATTTGAGATATTTGAATTAAATTTGATAAATAAGTTATTATATTTATTAAAATAATAAATTCGTTTAATTTCACAAAAATAAATTTTAGCTCGTTATATTTTAACTCGAAAATTTTTTTATTTTTAATACATTTTAACAGCAAATAATTTTAATTTAAAGATTTTTTTATTTGATTGCTTTTTAAATTTTAAACAAAGCCCATTATTAATTACGATGAACAAAAATGTTTATTTTCAAAAAATTAAAAATTTGAAAATAGTTTTAAAAAGAAAATATTTGTAAATAAGTGAATAATAAATCATTTTTTAAAACGATTAAAAATAAATTATGAATTTTTATATTTAATTTTACTGATTTTTTAAAATTTATGTTTGAAATTTCTTTAATTAATTAATATAAATTATTTTTAATGTAAAATAATTTTGAGAAAACAAAATTCATTATTTCCTTATTATTTTTTTAAACATTATTAATATTAAAATATAATAAATAATTAAAGTTAAAAAGATTTATGTAAGAGATATTAATTAACTTAGTAGAATCATTCTTTATAATTATAAAATAAATACTAACAATAAAGTATAAAAAATATTATTTTATTTAACAGTGTTTTTATTAGTTTCAAAGTCTAGCTTGCATAACTGGAGCAGTTAATTCAATGTGAATACGTGCAATAACTTCGTTACCTTAGAGAAGGACTGCATCTACAATATCACCGTTTTTTATAAGGCCAACACCGCCAGGAGTACCAGTTAAGAATAAATCACCAGGGTTAAGAGTCATAAATTCAGAACTGTAGCTAATCAATTTATCTACTTTGTAATGCATAGAGCCTGTCAAATCACGTTAGACTACTTTTCCATTTATAGTAAGTTCTAAAATCAAATTATGAGGATCCTTGACTTTATCAACTGGTATGAATTCACTGATAGGGAAGAACTTATCTTAACCTTTAGCTAAATCCCAAGGTAATCCCTTTTCTCTAGAGGAGAGGAAATATTACTTATCGGTCAAGTCTAATCCAAGGAAATAGCCACCAACGTGAGTGAGAGCATCTTCTTATTTAATATTACGACCACCTCTTCCAATCATAACTCCAAGTTCAATCTCATGGAGAACATCACGACCATTATTTGGGAATGAAAAATGAGTTACACCTGGAGGAACAATAGAACTAAAGGGCTTTTAGAAGATAATAGGTTCAGCAGGAGGTTATTCATTAGGAGCAAGATAATTCTTACCAATTGCTATAATTTTATTAGTGTTAGGGTTGATAACTTCACGGAATAATTTCTCCATTTATTGTTGTGCTATATCTTATATTAATTTATAAAGTTTTTGATGGTTAGTGATGAGAGTTAAGGGCTATAATCTAAATAAGTATGAAAAAGAATTCTACTTTTTTTAGGGTTTAAATTTTATAGATATTTTTTTCTTAAAAAATAATAATGATGATATGAATGATGTTGATAGGAATTTAAAATGAGAAAGTGTTATGAATTACTGATATTATTAAATTTATATCTATTTTATATTCAAAGTTTTTTACGCAATATATGGTAGAAGATTTTCAAAAATAATGCGTAATAATTTAATACGAAACTTAAGGCTGGTTTACATCAAAGCTGAGCTTAATCCGTTTACAAATTAAATTGTTAACCCAGAGCATTAAATATTGCATTAAAAAAATCATAACTAACTAATGATTTAGATAAGGCGTTCACATACCTTTAAGGTATATACATATATGCAGTAATTCATATTTATTTTCTTTAATAATGCTGTTACTCAATGTAACAAACATGAAATTATTTTGAATACTTCTCTTCTTTCCTAATATTTTTAAACTAAATTGTAAAGATTGAAAAAATTTTACAAAATTTACAAAAAAATTTTAATTGGTGTTTAAAAAAATCAAAAATTTTGAAATAGTCCGTCAGAAAATCCTTAATTATAGTAAATTAATGCAAAAATTAAGAAAATTTACTAAACTAATTCTCATCATAAAACGATGTTATCAAATTATGATCATTCAATTCTGATATATCATCTTGGTGCTGCGTCTTTAAGTGCATCATTAAATATATTACAATTTTAAATCTGAAGTCATTTTAAATTTCTTTTGTAAAATTAAATTACTATTTTTAGAACATTTTTTAAATAGAAAAGCAATTGCATATTTGTCTTTAATTTATTAAAATTACATTAAAAATAGGAAAAGTATTTTGAAATTTTATTCAATTAAAATTAATAATGGCAAAATTAGATAGAAAGCTGCATATAATAAAGAATATAAAATAATTATCAGAATATATACTTAAGTATTAGAATAACCTAGTATATTTCAATAACAATATGCTCATTTTTTAATATTTTGATCAGCAAATACTTAAATCATTTTCTTTATATTTTCTAGTTGCTTAAAATTTAATTAAAAATTTTAAAGAAACTATTCTTTAATTCCTAAAAAATTTACTCATAATTTTACAATAAATTTTCTTGATGAAGTCTTCTAAAAAAGTAATCAATTCAATGAAAATACTATTCTCATCATTTCTTTTTTGCATATATTTTGAATAAAATTTTTTTAAAAGTTTTTATTTATCTTAATATTTGAATGGAAAAATAACAGTGTTTGTTTATATTAGATTAAGTAAAATAGCATTTAAAAATATTTTAGATAATTTAATTTAATTTTTATAAATTTATAAATTTTAAATAATGTAATAATTAATGAGCCTAATTGTCTATGTTTCAAAAATACCAATATTTTTAACAAAAAAGATGTTTTTTATTGAGTAAATACATTTAATTCAATCTAATAATTTTGTTTTTTCAGAATAATAAATATATTCAGTTATAAAGATATTCTATTCATACCCTCATATCAAATAATTTGATTCAATTTTTTTACAAATAAGTAGTAATTTATATATTTGTAATTTGTCGTTGCAAATAATTTTATTTAAATTTGCATACTATAATATGTAATATTTTATAATAAAAAAGAATTTATTTATCAAATTAAATAATAATTAAAATAAATAATAAGTAATATATGGTTTGATTTTTATAAATATTTTTATTAAATCCAGAATTAAGTCCTGCAAATTATGCAATTAGTCTACTAAGAAATTCTTTAAGTACAAAATAAATACATTTTAACAATTTTTTTTTATTAATAAATACAATTCAATCTAATCTAACTAATTGTAAAAGGTTTATTTATCAAATTCATAAAATATAGTTAAATTTATTTAAAAAAATTACTGAAATAAGATTAATATAAAACATTAGTTTATTTAGTTTTACAACTCTGTTTTTCTCGAAAATATTATGCTGGGTACTAAATTATATAATTTTAAAATTCTCAGATTGTTAATTGATTATATTCAATAAAAAATCATATTTGTTTTTTAAATAAGTTTAAATATATTTATGGATGAGCATATTTTAGTTTTTAAAGAGGAATCAAATATTGGTAAAATTTAAGGCAAATTAAAAAATAGGTATTTCAGTTTGCAATTTTAACATGCATTTTTATAAAAAATATAATATTTAAATTTTGCAAATATTAACTAATTATAAAATTTTACATTTTTAAAGTAAATTTAAATTGCATTTACTTAAGCATTTTTAAAGAACTAACTAATTAATAAACTAATTATCTATGAGCTTATCAGAAATAGATGATCTTTACTATTAAAAGAAAATAGATAAGTAAATATCAAATATCTCTATATCTTTTACTAATTAGTATATCATTAAAAAATAAATTTAAAATTATAGCTACAATATGAGTTTTACAGAAGCGTTTGGGGTTGCATAAAGCGAAAAAAAGATTAAAAAAATAATATCAGAAGACACTTTAAATATGAAGCTTGATTAGCTGATTGTAAAATAGCATTAAAGCCAAAAGAATTACCTTGATTCAGATTCTCAATCTAGTGGATTCTTTTCTAGTGAGGATGAAATACAAAAAAAAAGTCATTATAAAAATTGTTTAACTCATAAATAAGAAAAATTAACTTTGATGTGCAGTGATTTGTACTGCTAGAAAAAAGGTCCTATATGCCACGTATGTTTACTTGAAGACCATTCAGATCATTTAGAAAAAACAGGAGATTTAGATTATTATTTGCGTTAAATTGATTCATATCTTAAATAACATAAAGTTGGATAGTCTAAGTAAGAAGATATTAATGATATATTGATTGATTTTAAATTCCTAATAGATTAACAGAAGAAAAAAATCACTTTATTACTTCAATAAATTGATGATCAAGCTAAAGCTTTCATTTAACAGATTAAAGTAATTTTTTTAAATTTTATCTCAAATTGCTAAGAGAATAAATAAATAATTATAAAATAAGCAGGCGGATTTATATCTGTGTAACTATAATATATTTTAAATAAATTAACTTAATGCAGATAGATAGATAAGTAGAATATTTTTATTAATTAAAGGAAAACAGTGAGAAAGATACAGCTTAAATTATACATGTCATTAACAGGATATAAGATGATCAAAATAAAATGACTACTAGCACTTATATAAAAGAGATTGGAGATTTAACTTAATATTTTGAATTCTATTCTTAGACAAAATAGATCTATAGAAAAGAAGTTATGAGAGAGCTATTTTTAAATAAAATACAAAATATGATTAATGAAAAGACAGATATTATTTACTAAAATATTCATGGCATATATAAATCACTATATAAGATTCTTGATACTTTAAATGAAGTTTAGATTTAAAAGCATAAGATTTAAGACTTTCCTAAGATAAACTTGGAATAGATTGAAAAGTAACAAAGAATAAAAATTGCTCATTTAAATTGGATTAGAAATGTAAATATTTAGCTTATTTCATGCTTTTTGTTCATTTAATTATATTAATATTCCTAATTAAAAAAAGGTTATAACTTTTGAAATGACTGATTATGAAATAGACAAGCTAGGTATTAGAAATGAAATTATTGATAACGTTTGTATAGTTTCTTGTAGTGATGATATGACAATTAAATTTTGGGTTAACTATGCTGGTGAAGGTCCTTATAATGTAGTTTACTATTTTTGAAAATTTATAATAACGATATTTTATTTCAAAATTAAGTTTAGAGTCTTGAAAGAAATAAGCCAAGCACACGATAAAGAAATATTCGTAATGCGAGTGCAGCTTATGAATAATATCAGCAAAAAAAAACTTATATAAACTTGTTTAGAATGCTCAAATATTTTACTGACAGGCTAAAATGGAAAAATAAAAATATGGAATTGGGTTTTGGGAAAATGTGTTAATGAAATATAAACTCGTTCATAGTTCTTAAATGATTTTATTTTGCTTGAAAATCCTTAATCAAGGTATTTATTTGTTTATTTAATTTATTTCACATCTATTTCAAAAAATGTGAATATAATTTTATGTAGAAAATGTGAGTTTAATTTTAAATAAGCAATATGTTCTAATAAATTATAACTAAAAATAAAGAATAAATAGAAAATTTAAATTATATTTTAAATTTAAGATTAGTTTGCAATAGTGGTGGAAAAAACTTAATTGTTCTCATTGATTGGGCAATATTTGATGGTCTTACTATTCGTACAATACATCCAAAAGAAAATGGTAGGGAAATAGTTTCACTTTGTCGTATTGAGAGGAAATCGTCAGCAATAAATAAGAATATAAATATAATAAAAAAAAAGATAGATGCTTTCCATTAATAAATTTTAGAAGAAAATAAACAAGGAAGAAAAAAATAATAAAATCAAATTGAAGAAGATAATTTGGATGAAAATGAAGATGCAAACGGAGATTTATTTGCTGTTTGTTTTGCTGGAGAAAACGGAGTTGTTAAAGTATATAATTAAAATGGAGACTGCTTGAATACTCTAGAAAGGAAAGATCCAGATTGGTCAGTTTGCTTCGAGTCTATGAAAGTTCTTAAATATTATCCAAAAGCTACATTTGGTGAAAATCAGACATACGCTCTAGTTACTGCTTCTGATAGTTCTACTTTATCTGTTTACACAAATAGAGAGGTATTCATTACTAAATTTTCAAAAACATTCTTTTAAAATTTTGTATTTCAAAAAAGGTATTCAAAAAAGAAAAAGCTCATGAAGGGATGATAAGAGGGCTCTGTGTGTGGGAAGTAAGAGATGGTCTGAATCTGAGAAATATAATCCTAACTGCTGGAGATTAGTAATTATTTGCATTGCTAATTAATTAAACTTTTTGAAATATTTTAATTTTATTAATTAAGAGATGTTTTGATAAAAATGTGGGAAGGAGTTGACGGATAGCTTTTAAGATCAATAAATGCATCACAGTCAGGTCTGAGATGGAGATCATTGACATGTTATTAACCTAAAAAACTAGACAAATAAAATGGAACAAAATAATCAGATCAGTATTACATCATATTTGGTTCAAAGCATGGAACAATTTATATATTTGGTGCATCTAAGTGAGAGATTTATGGTACTGAAATTATTTTGAGGCATTTAAAATATTTAAAAATTTATAATAAATTCACAAACTATTTAAAATTTAAATAAATTCTTGATATAATTAAAAAGTAAAATATTTTCATCCTTAATTTATTTTGTATCTAAGTTTGAGCGAGCATCAAAGATCTGATTTTATGTAAAATGTTTTTAAATTAAACTGAAAATATTTCATTAATATTTTTTTTATAAAATAAATATTTTTGATAATGATTTTAGCAAAAGTAATAAATTAAATGTTGGTTTTTTTATTTATTTATATATCTTTAGAAGAAATTAGCAAGCTAATTTCATACATATTTAATAATAATAATAAAATAGAATGTGCTTGTTTACTTTCATTATATTAAATTTATCTTATATTAATTAACTAATAAGTCTAAAAGTTAGAGGGTTTTACATTTAATAGAATAAATAACTAAATCAGAATAATGAGTCAAGAAGATTTAAATGATATAGAGGAAGGTGAATTAGAGGCAAAAGATTTTGCAGACGACTACTAGTATGATAGAGTTACTTTGGATTAAATTAGATCCAGAGATATAAATGAGGATTATGAAGTATTACACGAAGTAGGATCTGGTACTTATGGGTAATTAATTAATCATTTTTATTTAGCATCTATAACATTAAAAAATTGTATTTTTCCATAAAAGTCGCGTCTATAAAGCTAACAGAAAGTCAGTCAGTAATAAATTGTATGCATTGAAGTAGCTAGATGTATCATAAGAGAAAGATGGAGTAAAGATTAAACAACATATTAGAATCTATATTTTTATAATTTTAATCTTACTTAAAAGTTTCCAATCACAGCACTTAGAGAGATAAAACTTTTATAGAAGTTAGATTAGGAAAATGTATTGAAAATAAATGAAATCGTGACTATGAGAAGTAAATTTAGCAAATTATTGCATAAATTAATGATTAAAAAATTTATTGTATTTAAAGCAAGCAAGGATAAAGGCAAATCAAAGATTACAACTTTTTTAGTATTTGATTATATGGAGCATGACTTTTAGGGTTTAATTAGAAAAAAGTAGCCATTCACTTAGCCATAAATAAAATGTGTGATGTAGCAGCTATTTAAAGGATTAGATTACTTACATAATAGCAATGTCATCCATAGAGATCTAAAAAGTAATTTGCAATTATTAATTAAAAATACTTGATTGAATTTGCTTATAAACAAAATTTAATCTTATTCCGCGAACAATTAAAAAGTATTTAAATCAAATTAATAGGTGCAAATTTACTGTTAAATAAAGATGGAGTTTTAAAAATTGGTGATTTTGGTCTTGCAAGATAAGTTGAAAGACCTCTTTTAAGACCTTTAACATCGGTTGTAGTAACTCTTTGGTACAGAGCTCCTGAAATTCTTTTAGGTAAATTAATAAATATCATAAGGGAATCTCAAAGTAAGTTAAAATAATGTAAACAGGTGATAAAAATTATAGTTTTAAGAGTGATGTTTGGAGTGCTGGGTGCTTCATGGCAGAGCTCCTTCTGGGAGAGCCTATCTTCAATGGAAAAAATGAAAGTACTTAAATAGAATAAATTTATGAAAAATGTGGCTCTCCTGATCCAGATTCTTGGGCAGGCTTGACAACTTTTAAATTTTGGAAAGATTTACAAGTATATAAAAAAATATTTTAATTTTAAAATATATTCAAATTTAATTTTAAAACAGCCCAAAAAAGAGTATAGTGCTTCCTTAATATCATACATGAAATAAAAAATACCTACAATCGATTCAAGTACATTAGATTTCTTGTAAGCCCTTTTGACCATGAATCCAGAAGAAAGATTAGATTCAAATTAAGCATTACATCATGAATATTTTGAGAGAGAACCACTTCCCTGCCCTGTTTCAGAGTAAATCATCTTAAACTAAAAGTTTATTTTTAAAAAAATAAATATATATATAAAAAAACAGAATGCCTCATATAGAACAAGACTGTCACTTCTAACCAACTCGCTCTTAAATAAATAGCTAGGATCATATGCCTGTTCCTAAAAGACATAATTATTCAACTGCCCCTCCAAAACAATTTAATAAATATTAATCTAACCCATCTAATAATTCTTACGGGTATAATAATAATAATAACAATAATTAGCATGCAAACGGATAGTATAATAACTAAAATAAAAGAAAAGGATCTTATGGTAATCATAAACCAAGCAAATATGAGGAATAAAACAAAAAATTTAAAAAATATTGAAATTTTCTTTTAATTTTTATTCATCCATCCATCCATCCATAGATTCTACTTACTTATTTACTTCCTTTCTTTCTTTTTGAATGTAAAGAAAAAATAACCAAATTTATTTTTAAATATTTTATATTTTAATTAATTAAATGAATATCAATTATTTATTTAACATTTTAAATTAATCCAATTAATAATATTTATCTATTCATATAAATCAATGTATTTAATCTTCTTGTTCATCAATCAATATTTATAAATGCTTTTGAATCTATTAAACTTATTCATTTTATATTTATCTACTACTATAAAATATCCAACATAATAATTAAATATGTATGCAATTAGAACTATTTTACTTTTTAATCATACATATAAAAGATTTTACTTATGAAGAAAATTTGACTTTTTAATATATTCATCCTAGGAGTTTGAGTTTTTAGTATTTTTTTAATAGTTTTTTTATTATTATTTGAATCAATTTTAAAAAGTATCATCAATCAACTCACCTTCTTCCTTATTTCCATAATTATAATAAAGTTCTTTTTTTATAATTTTTCAAATTTCCTTAATATTTATCTCGATTTCTGAACTCTAACTCTCTTTTATACCTCTTAAAACTACCTGATTAATAGTAGTAAAATATTTCTTTTCTTTTAAAATAACCTTCATATCTACTCCTACTCTTAAACTTGAATATACCAAAACCTTCTTACTTGTAATTCACTTGTCATATTTCTTGCCATAGATTAACTAATTTTAATAAAATATTTCCTTTTGGTTATATAAAAAAACAAATATTCACCTAAGTTAAGATCATCGACGATTTTAGCATATTGATTATACCTCAAAATATAATCAGCTGAAATACTTACTATTTTTTAAATTGGTATAATAATTTATTATTTATTGTATCTGAAAATTAAAATACATTTAATTCAAGTTCATCGCCAATTTTGGTATATTTTCAATACTCATAATCATTTGTTGAATTTTTATTAAATCATAAAATAATTTACTAAAATCTTGGATATTTTTTTTTTGTTAAAAAAAACAAATTTTAATTTAAATAAAATAATATTAAAATTCAGCAATTAATTATTTATTAAAATTAAATTTGTAGAATTGATAAAATAAATATACATTTAGTTTGAAATAAATTCACAATTAATCATCATAAAATATAAGAAGATAATAAAACGACATCTTTGATTAAAATATTAAGTGCATTTATAATTAATAATTGATTCATACATTAATTTTTAATATAACTATATAAATCTTTTAAATCTATTGCTTATTTTAATTTACAATTTAATTGCAAATTTTACTTTAAGAATAAATATTTTATAAAAATTTGTAACAAAACTGCTTAAAATAAATAGTTATGATATTTTATGGTATTTTTGTTTGTTAAGGTGAATAAGAAAATGGTAATTAAGTTTTTAAATCAAAAATATTATCCTTATTAGCATAATCCGTTTTTAGAATCTATATTATAAATTTTAGTAAAGCAAAACGTAATAACTATTCTAGGATTAAATCAAGAAAGTAGAAACATATCATATGTAAAGTTTACATGATAATTCCATGAGATTTCACTGCTAATTATCCAATTTTTATTACCATATTTCATATTTGTTATCATTGTACTCGCCTTCTCTTTTAAATTTAGCTTCAGATCTCAATTTTATAATATAGTTTACCAAGATCATGAGAAGTATACCAGCAATGATACTGCAAATGCATATTACTGCAAACCAAAATTTGCTCACTTCTGGTGGGGTACTGAGTTAATACTGGCAAGTTGGACCAACAAATAAAGTTTTGCAATAGCATTATTTTTCATAGCAAATCCCATCGTTTAGACATTCATTATCTGTCTAGCATGTTGATTAATTATCTTAAATAAACATTTTATTTTATAGTTATTCTATTGATTTATCTTCAATATCATTATAGGTCATAATTAATTTCTATGTTTCATCAAAAACCTAAGAAACATAATCACTTCTTAAAATTTTGCCATTTGAATTTTTTACAGTTACTGCGCTTTGACAGTAACTTACCAGAACTAACATTAAAGCAATTTAAATTGTTAAGTATTTCATTTTTATATACTAAAAATACAATATTAAAAAAATATTAATTGTTTATATCTAGTTTTTTAATCAAAAACTGGTGTTTTTTACTTTATTTTTTTAAACATATAAATTATACTAAATTAAATATATAATTTTAAGAGTATATATCCGTTTTGATGTTTTGATGCTTTTCAAAACAAGCTATTTTCATTAGCTCATTAGAACATTTTAAATTTTCATTTTATTAATATTATTTCTGATTAAAAATTAATTAGATTTTGTTTTTTAAACAAAAATCAAAGTTAAGCAATTTAAATAAATTTATCAATTTTTTTAGTTGGATAAAATATGTTTTATTTATAGTAAAAATTTATTTATTTGAGTTTTTAGAATATTTGAAAAGTTAAATTAATTATCTAATTTTCTAATATGATTTATGAATAGATAATTAAAAAAGATTAATAATATTTTTGAAAGATTATCATAAAAATGATTCAATAAGCTTTTAAACATTAAAATATTATTTAATTTATTTTTTATACAATAAACTAATATAAATTGTCTTGTCTATATTCAAATCAAAATATGAATGCTTACTAGTTAGCTTCTTAATATTCTTTAAGTATTTGTATTATTTTTGATCATAAATTTATATAGCAAACAATAATTATCTAATTACTTAATCTTCGTATGTTAAGATTAGCTCCTTCTTTCTATTTTAGAGTAATAAAAAAAGAAAATATTCATCAAGAAGTGTCTTATTAAAACAAATAGAAGAAGAAAAATCAAATGAAGTTATCTTGTCTTCTATAAAAAATTTTTGATAAATTAGTTTAGGAAACTAACTGAGTTAAAAATTTCAAAAAGTTTAATATACAAAAGATTAATATAATTCTAAAAAATAATTGAAATGGAATCTAAAACTGATATTAAAAAACATTTAAAACTTCATTACGATATCATCGCAAACAAAATTTTGAAAACTGATTTAAACACCCATAAACCTCCTTTTATACCATTTACTTTTTCAGAATGGAGACGTGATGCATTCAATTCACTTGAAATTGAATTAGAGAAATTATCTTTTGCAGAAAAGCAAGATTCCAAAAGAGAGTTTATAAATATGGTTGATGGGGATTTGCTTTATTCATTCCAAAAGAAGATGAAACAGCCTTATTTTGAACTTGTTTTTTATGATAATTATGCTATTCCAAAAGGATTGGATTTCTAAGCTGCAAGAAAAGATTATCATTTATGTAAAAATTTTAAATTGCATTTTGTTAATATTAACATTTTAAAGTTTTCAAGTTTTAAACCATCAAACCTACTAAAAAATAAATTTAAAAACCAATAGTCAAAGACTTAGAAGCTTTGGCCAACCAAATATCTGAATGGTGCATACAAATAGAAATCAGTGCTGATTTAGTTGATAGAGCAGAACTTTATAACTACTTTTCATGCGAAAAAGAAGAAAAATAAATTTACAAAGATTTAAAGGAACAATTATAAGCAAGCTCTAGTAGCAGTGTAGGAGAAAAAATTAGAAAGTTTTTCAAGAGCACGCTATCCTATAGCATAAAGAGCCTCAGTAACATAGTTTGGACTAAAGGAATAGCTCTTTCAAATATATCTATGGGAGCTCTCATCTTACTATATTACTCTTTTATTGGTACTTCTTCTTTACCAGTGCAAATTTTGATGCCTAGAATGCATATATCTTGGCTAGTAAAATTATATAAATATTATTTATTTGAGAGTTATAATTTAAATTTTTTTATAAGGTAGGAGGTATTGTAGGATCTTACGCTTTAAATAAAGTCGCTGACTCTATAGAACGTGGTGAAGTAGCAAATAATCTAACTAAAATAACTGAAATATTCAGAGAGATTACTCTAAATTTGATTGAATTTAATGACAATTGTGAGTATTCTATTAAAGATTGCACACTCTAGAAAACTGAAGACGATTTATAGACTAAGTGTTTATGTATTAAAGAATTTATATTCTAGCATATTTATTTTTATTACAAAAATTGCAAAAATTTAAATGAAAAAATAATTTATTTAATTTCTTTAAAATAAATTTTTTAAAAATTATTAGAATTGAAGAAAGTTATTAGACACCTGTTGGATAATGCTGAGAAGTTGACCGAAATGAAAGAAAGAGTTTCTAAACTAAGACATTTAATTGAAAAAGATGACGACGAAGACGATGATCTGGTATTAATTGAGCTTGAAGATGTTTAAAAAGAAGATAATAAAGAGAAAGCTAAATCAGATTGATCAAGCAAAGAACCCTCTGTCATTCCCTTCATTGCATTTTTATGATTGGATTACTTTATATTATAGCCGACAATATAAATAAAATTCTTTAAATTTAATAAACTATTAAATAAAATAATACTACAATATACTCTAATTTATTATATAATTAAATACTTTATATACTCTCTGTGTTTTTATTTATGTATTTATTGAAAAATTTCTTTCTAAAAACTTTCTATTTTTTAGTATGATCTGATTAGTTAAATTATAAAGGCTAAGAAACAATCTAAATTAACTCCCTGTTTTTTAAAGTATAAAAATTAAAAATATTCCCAAAAAAAAACTCTTCAAAAGCATCCATTAATTAATTAACTATTGTTTATTTTATTTGTTTAGTTCTATTAATTAATTTCTTAATAAGTGAATAAATAAAATTACTGACATTTAAAGAATAGATTATTTTTATTTCTATTTTAATTTTATATTTTTTTTGCTAGCTTGAAAAATAGCTGATATTTTTTTTAGTTTCCCAGTATTAAAGCTAAAATTAAGAGGTTATGGAAAATTTATTTTGATTTAAGTCAGCAATTTTTAAATCAAAATTATTAATTTATTTTTAATAATTTAATTTCATTTAAAATAAAAAATAATATTCTAACTAATAAATAATTTTATTTATTTGATCATTTTTTAAGATAAATATTATATTAATAATAAGATAGATAACATTGAGATTAATTGAAATAAAAAAATTATTTATGTTAATTAATATTAATATTTTTTTTAATAGTTTTTTATTGAAAGTATTTATAAAAATTAATTTAAGGTTAAAACAGATAAATAAAATGTATGATGAATAAACTACATAAATTGCAACTTATTCTTCTCCTTCTTTATTTTTCAATCAATTTGGTAATATTTATTATTCTTTTCCTGATTTTGATTGGATTTACTATGGTCTCCAAATAATTTATTTTATTGCTATTTCTGGTTACTTAAGTTTTCTTCATTAATTTAAAGATTTTCATTCTCAATTTCTTCTTGGTTTTATAATCTTTCACTTTGTTACTATCTTGGTTTTTTAGTGTATTTTTAGAATCTGTTTTTAGATTTGTTTTTATTTTATTCCTTTGTGAGCTCATATTCTTATTTACATTCATTGTATATCTAGGATATTTATTATTCAAATAAATCTATAGTGTTTTGAACTTCTTGTGGCAACTTTAGATCTTTAGGAAGAGCAATGTCTTACAATTTGTATTCTATAAAATTTTGGATTACTTCATTTTGATTTGAGCTTTCCTCTAGAAATTCTTATATATAATTTTCAAACTCCCTAATGCTAATCAATACAAAGGGCTAGTTACTAGTTTTAGAGAAATGTCTTTTTAGATATGTGGTACCTCTTTCATCTCCTTTATAGTTACATTGACTTTCGTTTACAAAATTGATTAATGTTACTGAAGAAGTTTCAATATTGCTTAGCTTTACATCAAAAATCATTTAATTGACTAAGGCATTTCTTTCGATATAAGGTTAATATTTAATGAAAAATTAACGCTTAATAAGTTAAAACATTAAATCAACCTTGGAGCTATATCTAATATTCTTATTTGGATCAATTATGTTAATGTGAATGTTAGAGACGAATTTGGAAATATCAATGAAAGGGACAACCTTCTTCAAATGTATTTCAATAAAATTATTAATTTGTTAAGCATTTTAAAGCAAATTCATGTTACAATTCATTTATTGATCTACGTATTTATCTATATCTGCAATAAGGCTATTGCAGTAACTAATTGATGAAGACATAATATCAACATCTGTTTATTCTATTAAATCAAAGCGGATTTAGTTAAGCACATAACTCCATAAATTTGAAACACCAAAATTTAATTTAAGGAGTAAGAGACGAGTAAGTTTCATTTATTTTTCGCTCAAATAACGATATTCTTGTTATAGCAAATGATTTAACTTACCTTTTGATTATTGCTGCTTGTCGAAAGTAATTAAAAGCTACTATGTTTTCTGATAAGACACATATTCGGATTTGATGTTGTTCTTGACCTTGGTTGAAGAAAGAATATGCAAAGGCTTCTAAATTAAAAATTAATCTGATAGAATTTAATACATTCTAGCAAACATTAAAAAGCTAGCTTTTGGAAGAATTTTAGCATATTCAGTAATAAAAATATCGTAGTAGGCTTGCTTAGTTACTTAGTTTTAAATGCAAATATTAATTAAAAGATGAAGACTGTATGGTTTAAGAGTTTTGCCAGAGCTTATTTCTTTAACTATGCTTGATAACATTGTGTCAAATAAGCCGTCGATTTTTAAACTAGTTTTCATAGAATTTCTAAAGACTTTTGTTTAAGAGTCTTCCTTTTATAAATTTTCAATATCATCAGAATTCTTATTTTAGCTTTCGCTTGGTGCAGATAAATCATCAAAATCGTCACTAATTCCTTCTTCTTCTCCACTTCTATTTTCCCATGAATCCTCTTTACTTAATTGAATCTATGATTTATCATCAATACGCTATAAGTAATAAAGATTTTTATTCTTAAAATACTTAAGAATTTGGATAACACTTTTAGATTTGACAGATTGCTCTTGTGGTAAATTTTTAAGTATGGTAATGAAGAGTATTTCAACAAAATACTTGTTGAAATGTATGTTATTTTGTAAAAAGATCATAGCAATTTCTAATAGTTATTTAGTTGAGAAAAATGTTATTTAACGTGTAAATTGTGTTTGCATTCTAACTAGAACTAAATTAATTTAGTGAACAGAATAGATAGGAAACATAACTCTTAATTTAATGATGAGATTTAAAATTTAACTGGTAAATTCAGACTCATCTCTACTTAAATATTCATTAATCACTTTTTACTGAAGATCATTGTTTACAATTTAGCCATGTCTTTCACTTTAGATTGCAAGCAAAAAATGATACTAAACTAACTCAAATGTAGTAAAATCACTTTTACTCTATAAAAAGCGTTTTCCAATAAGATCGAAAAATTCGTCACTTATGTTATTGTCAAAAGCCACTAAAGCTCTCAGAATTGTTATTGATTTTCTGGCGTCATAATGCTCCTAAAAATATTAAAAAGATAGTTAAATATTTAAATATTTCAAATAATATTACAAATTTTTGCTTTATATTTCTTATTAAAACGCTATAACCGAAATGAGCCTTTGTTTCCTCAGCATTCAAGAAAACAGGCTTATATTTAGGCTTAGCTTGAGAATTTATTTCTTAAAGAGATTTTCTCTTCTCTTCATACTTGCTCATTTCGAACTCTTTAATGTATTCCAAATCATCGACATTTTATTTTAACTTGCTGATTAAAGCGTAGTATTACAAAGAAAAGAAGTACCTTTTTTTGTTTAAAAATTTTAATTAATAATTTATACAATAAAAAATATCTTTCTCTCGCTTTCTATTTATTAAATAATACCTGGCTCAATTTTCTAAATTTAACAACTAAATTGTAGTATTAAAAATTTTAGGCGTAGAGTGAATTAAAGATATTTGAAAAATATGCAAAAAAAGTTGTTAGTATATAATTTACTTTTAATATTTAACGAAGAATGCCAATAAGTGATTGTTTAGGTGAATGTTTTGTATGATTGGAAGAATATCATAAGCATTTTCAGGGATTCTTTTCATCTAAATATTACCTTAATTAGATGATATTGCAGTTCTTGCAGAAGATGAAAGATCCAAAACTTTTTTATAGTCTTAATCACTGATAACAAGGTCTTCTTCAAGAAAATTCTAAAGAGAATCAAAATTTGTTTTCAAATCTGTTTCGTTGATGTTAGTATTTGCTTTCACTTATGACTCAACATCTTAAATATCATTTTCTATTTCATCTTATTCATCATTAACTTTTTATGATGATAATTTCTTTAAAAATTCGTATTAGGTAGTTTGAGAATGATCCTAGAAGTAAAGTGATTCAACAACATCTTAAATGGCTCTCTTTCTAGAATAATGCTATTGACTATATTCGTTTTAGAATTCTATATCATTTTTGTCATAAAAGCTTAAGTTTGTTTTTCCATCTTGCTTTCGCTGTTATATTTAACCATTCTACTAGCTTTGATTAGGACGAAAAAGATTAATTCCCATTTCAATATCATTTTCTTCTTAATGCTATTCCTTAACTTAATCATATTTCTTTTGATTGTTGCTAGCCATTTTAAAGCTCTGCTTGGCATATAATTGTCTGAAGCACTTGCTAGATATTCTTCTAAGCTAATTCATTGGTACTTTTACCTATTTTTGTTATTCTTACTTATTCTTTTTCTTTCTTTAAAAATAAAGTGTATCTTCCTTTTCTTCTATCAATAAGTTAAATATTAATTTTTGATTTTTCTTTTTTTTTCTCCAATCAATTAAAATCATTAAAAATGGTAAATTGAGCACTGCTTTAATAAAATTGCAGTATTTTCATAATTTTTTCATTTAGAAACTTACTAATTCTATTTTTTAATTTTAACAAATTATGCTATCAAAATATTTTATCATCAGTTAATATTTTAAAATGAAATAATTGCAATAGCTTTAAATAAAATTAAGTTCTTCTTTTATATAATTATTTCTAATATTTAAATTTTAAGTGATTATGAAGTAGAAGTTTTTCAAAAATAAATAAATAAACGTGTAAATTTTGGTTTCAAGATGTTTTTTTTTAAGGAATTTGTAATGATAATAAAAATATTATCTGATTAAGTTAGCAATTTACTAAGCCATGGCAATATTGTTGAGTCTAAGTTGTTATTTTTCTACTTTTTTGAGCTAAAAAAGGAATCTTAAATTACATAAAATGTCATTAATTTTTTAATTAGATCTTATTTTTAAAACAAACTTTCTTTTTCATTTATAAAATGACAACTTTAAACTAAATTCTTAGATTTTTCTAATTTATTTTTGATATGGTATTTTAAACAACAAATCTATTTCTGCAATTGAAAATATCTTATTACTTGTTCCATCAAAATACGGAATTTTATATATATGTTTACTTTGAGAAAATTAAAAAAAAAAATAAAATATAACAAATAAATAATATTTTTCAATATTAGAAAACGTAGATGATGAAATAAATTCTTCCTAAAATAATATCTAGCTCATATAAAGGATAAAATGGCAGATTAGCAATCATAGGCGGATGCTTAGAATACACTGGCGCCCCATTTTACTCTTCCATTTCATAATTAAAAGGTGGTTGCGATTTAGCTCATATTTTTTGTACAAAACAAGCTGCAATACCAATTAAAGCATATTCCCCAGAAATAATAGTTCACTCATATCTATATAGTTTGAACGAAGAAGAAAATCCTGAAAAATACACAGCTTAAGAAATATAATCTAAATTATAAAAATCAATAAAATTAGTAGATGACTGGGAAGGTGCACTCCACAGTTTTGTTATTGGTCCAGGTTTAGGCCGCGATGAGTGGATTGAATCATATTTAGGTGATATAATAGCAGGGTTTAAAAAATAGCAAATAGTTGTATTAGATGCTGATGGTTTGTGGTATTTAATACATGAATACTCTAAATAAAATATCAATGGAAAGATTTTTAAGAGTGTTATCATTAATGATCCTCAGTATCATATTTTAACACCTAATTAAATAGAGTTTGAGCGTTTATGGAAAAGTTTTATGGAAGGTTCTCCAATCAAGCGTGAAGAAAGAGAAAAGTACATGGAAAGTTTTATTGCAGATCACTACAAATTAGAATTAGAATAAACTAAATAAATAAAATATGCAGAATTATAGTATGTTGAAATTAAAAATTTAGAAAACCCTATTGTAAAAGATACAGTTTAGCTTTCTTAAAGACTGAATAATATAAATATAGTGCAAAAAGGAATGGTTGATGTAATTACTAACGGGAAAAAAGCTTTTTTAGTAGTTGAAAAATCTTCAAAAAAGAGATGCGGAGGAATAGGAGATATTCTTAGTGGTTTGACAGGGCTTTATAGTTATTGGGGCAAAAGATCATTTTAAGAAAAGTCTTAAAATTTATCTTCTTTGCATTTATAAGATACAAGCTTAGATGAAGCTACTTGTATCCTTTTAGGATGCGTATTGGCTTCTTGCATTACTAGAAAGGCAAGTTATGAAGCTTATTTGAAACATCAATTTAGTCTTACTGCTCCAAATGTTATTGAGTATGTAGGACCTACTTTTATGGCAGTTTACAACAATTTCTTTAATGAATCAAAGTTATGAAAAAGAAATAAAACTAGCTAACTAACTAATTAATTAATTACTCATTTATATTCTGTGTTAAAAAAAATTACTCACGTTTGTCTACTACTAATTTAATGTAAATTTTAAATCTATGATCAAAAAAATATAATAAAAGATTCATTTACTGATTGATTAAAATGAACATTTTTAAACTCATTTGCAGCCATAATAATTTTTTTTATTTTTAACATAACAAAATAATTAGTGAAATGTTTAAAGTATTAATTATTAATTTTTTGTAAAAATATTATTTTCTTAGAGAATATTGTTATTTAGTTCAACTCAAATTTTTTTTTTAGCTACAACTTCAATTTTAAATTATTGATCAGAAATATCTCTATGCTAAGTTAAATTCTAGCTAAGATTCAACAAATTAAAATTATTAAATTATCAAAATAAAAAACACCAAAAAGATTAAAAAAATCAGAAGTAAGAAAAAATACAAATATGAGTCTGAAAACATATATCAATAAGAAGAAAAGCTAAAACTTAGGTTCTTCATAGTCATCGGCTGCAGCTCTCACATCACTTTAGTCAAATTGCTTTACAGCAAAGGGATAAATGGTTTCTTAAAATAGCTAGAACTCACAGAATACCATTCAAATGCAGTGCAATACACAAACTCAGTAGATACTCTCACAAGGTATTTATTTTAATAGTTCAATTTGTAATTAATTTAAATATTTAATCTCTCAGCTTCATAATTTCCTGTGCCTAAAAACTCTAGCCTTATGATTGAAGAACCAAATATCTTTGGATAAACTGGATACAGCTCATTCAAAAATAAGAACCTAAATTCTACTTAGAATACATCCTTTTTAAATTAGTTATCCTAAGACGAAGCTAATGATTCTTACAATTAAATTCTACATGAGAATAATTTTATTTAAAATCCTAATCTGAACTAAAGCTTTCTAAATTAAAGCTATCAACTTCTTTCATAGCATAACCTAAAGTAATCACAATTGTTTCTTCCAGCGATCCAAGAAAGTAAGGTCTCTTAATTTGATGGTAAGTCTAGCTAGATATTTAATCCTTCTGAATCAAGGCTAAATCATCCTAATCTGATATAAAGTAGCTTGATGGTTGGACAAATTTCTTAGTAATAATAACTTGCAAATATTTCGCTGCAGCTCTTATAAGATGAAATATTGAAATAAAAGATTGAATAAAGAGAAAGAGGTTCTTAAATTTATTTAATTAAATTAAAATATTTTGTTTATAATTTTTATTAATAAATAAAATTAGAATTAATCCTAAAGCAAGAATTGCTATAAGAAATGAGAGATTTAAAACACTTTTTCTAGAGCAATGTAATTAAATAAATAGAAGATAAAAATGAATAAATGCAGGGTGAGTGTTAGAAGAGCATTGAAGAAGTTTAAAAAAAGGTGGAAAATGTTGTTAAAACTATTTTTGATTACATCAAAGATGAAAAGCAAGAGGAAAAAAAGAAAAACTCTGTAGCATAATCAGACTATGCATAGGATATTTCAGATTTATATAATACTGTTAATTCCATTAAAGGAAAATTAGATAAAGAAGGTTTAAATCAATAATTTTAACAAGATTTGAATAAAGCTATAAAGATCATATTTAGTAAAATCAACTCTGCAAAAAGATCTGTAAAAAAACAGATTGTTCAAACAAACATGAGTCTAAGGAATAAAAGGAAAAAGGCAACCTAAACTTAAAATAATTGAATTTTAATATCAATTATTTTTTAATAATATTTTTTAGTTATATTTTTGTGGATTGTACAAATAAACTAAGAATAAATAACAAGAATAAAAATTTTTTATTTTTTTAAAAAAACTTTATTTCTTTATTGGTTAGAAATAAATACTATTTTAAAATATTTTAATAAATTAATTAAAAATATTATTTTCTAATTTTCTTTAGCTATTTTGAATTATATTTAAATTGCTGTTTTCATATAATTCAATTAAAATAACTTTTTTGATTAAATATTAAAATAATTAGTAATAAATAAATATTAAAATTTTAATTTTAATTTTAAATTTAATATATTTTTAAAGGATTATAAATTTTATTTTATTATTTTTGTTTATAAATTTTATTGGTAATTTTTATTATTAACAGTAAGTATTTATTTTTTCAAATTTCCTTTATTAATATGAATTATAAATTCTAGATTTCTAATATCAAGATATTTTTTTTCTTTACAAATAAAAAAATAAATATTTATTTCATTTCATATTATTAATATATTGATTATGTTGATTTCAAATACGTCATGATAATATTGTAAAATATTTAATAACTATTTAAAATTAAATTAATTTACTTATTATTTGTAAATGTTTTAATACTCATAATTAAAGTAATCAGAATCACAATTTAATAGCTTTGTAAGTAATTATTACTTCCTAAGAAATTTTTGACAAAAAAATTTTCTAAACTAATCAAAAATACTTTTTTCAAATTTTCTTTACTTTTAAATAATTTATGGTTATTGCTTAAATATTTACAATATATATAATAGATATTTTATATTAATTTTTTTTACTTATTTCTAAATATTGATTCATTAGTTAGGGTGTTTTTTAATAATAATTTAGTTAAAATTCCTAAATATAAGGAAAATATTATTTCAGTAATTTGATATCATCATATTCTATTTGATTTCTAAGTAAAAACCTTATTAATTTTATTTATCTATTCGATTATGATTATTTAATCAAAAGTATATTGTGAATGCTATTTAGAAAATAATACTTGTCTAATGAATAAAATTACTCCCAATTTTTAGTAAGTTGGTATATATTTAAGTAATAGATTCAAAATTTTATGATTTGATTTTAGTAAAATGAAAGTAAGGCAAAATTTGAGTATGGGATTTTGAAATTTAAATTGAATAATTAGATTACAAGAAGACATTATATATAAATAAAATACTATTTACATTTCGGTATATAATAAATAAATGAATAGATAATTTAGAATACTTATATCATGAGACTACTTATTTAAATATGTTTATTTTTAATAAATTTAGATGATTATTAATTTTTTAGGCCAAAAAATAAGTCCATTAAATAAGCTTAAACAATTTATAGGATTAGCTAATTTCCTTAGTAAAATTTTAGTATTTATATTACTTTTTTGTAGTTTTTTAAATAAATTATTGGAATTTATATGTGTGAGTGTGTTTTTATATTGGTTGAATTGAGGCTTACAGGTGTTTCCTTATCAAATAATTAAAAGAAAATTATAGTTTATTGATAGTAATTAATTATTTATTTGTTTGTTTGTTTGTTTGTTTGTTTTATTATTGATTCTTTAATTTATTTATTCTTTGTAGAAATCTACATCTCATAAGTAATGATGATGAGAGTGAAATACAAATTTAAATCAACTTGTATCATCTCCTGAATCAAAAATACCACAATTAGAATCGTTCTTACGTTCAATATCATTAATTGTGCTTTCTAGTTATTTATATTTATTCCTTTTGTTATGATAAAAAAATTAAAATTAGTATAAATATATTTGGATATACTTGAATTTACTCAATATCTACAAAAATGACTTTCAAGTTAAGGAGATTGTTTAGCATCTCGCTAATATGAGAAACTCCTTTTTCATTGAAATAGTTACCTCTAATTATTTTAAATAATATACATTACATAAATGAAAAATATAAGAAAGTTTTTTAAAATGTTAAAAAATTTTGTAAATTACTTTAAAAATAGCTGCAATTCTTTCAGTTAAGGCATTTTAGTTATGTATTAAGATAATTGAATAACTCCTTCATTTGTTAAGTCGTTTTTGCTTTATATTATTAATAATAATATCTTTAATTTAATCAATTATTACTGTTGGTTGAAAATACAATTTTTAAATACATAAGAAAAATGAAATTCCATATTAATAATAATATTTTCAGTTTATTACGTTAAATTGAGAGTTAAGGAGTTTAGCCAAGTCATTTTCATAATTTCTTTCATGATTGAGATGCATTGACTCACATTTAGCTCGCATGAGCTATATTATAAATAAAATATTTAATAAACCTGTGAGAGAAGTATAAAAAATTCGGCAATGAGTGATTGATTAATTTATAATATTTAATTGTTTAAAATAAAAAAGTTACCTTATTTCAATTTCAAGGTTTTCTAAATTGATTAAAGATGATATACCCTTAGCAAGAGATTAAATACTCTCTTCGTTGAATTGGCACTCTCTATATTTTTGAAAAAATATTGATTACTATAAATTTATTTAATAAATGGAAATATGTTTATAAAATAAAATGAAAGTACCTCAAAATTATAGAGATGTGTCTTAAATTAGTTAAATTGGAAAGACCTTCTCCGAGTTTAGAAAGAGCGTTGGAGTCAACAATTTTTTCCCTTTTATATGAAAGAATGATTAAGATGCGTGAAGGTAATAATAATAATTTGGGTATTATAAACAAATATATTTTTTTATTGATATAATTATAATAAATAAGTAGAATGAATGTTAGTTATAAGTAATATTAATTGTGGTAATAGTTTGTTATTGAAAATGAATTGTTACTTTTTCTTTAAGTAAATCCTAGAATCCAAGGTAATAGTGTTTTATAATTCAAGCTAATTCAAGCATTTGTTGTATGTAAAATGCGATATGGCTTTAACGAAGTCTGGAATGTTTTCTTATGTGTTTTGGCTTTCATTTATGTTACCCATTTCAAAATTTGTTTGTCTTTAAAGATTTCTTTGATTTTCAATGATATTTTTAATTGGCTTAGATATTAATTTTTTTTGTTTGATCTTTCAATCAATTTACCTTTTAGAGGTAAAGACTTTGTTATTTAATTTTTTTTTTTGTTTTTAGATTGTGATTTTTTGTAATTGTTTATATGTTAAAATGAGTTTCTCAAACCACACCTTTATACTAATCACTTGCGTAAAAAGTGGTGATTCGCGAGTTTTACTTCATGCATCTTTTCATAAGAAATCAAAATTACTGTCTTCCTTTCCAGAGATTAATTTATTAGCTTCATCTTGAATTTATCTTTCTAGTAGAAGAATATGAATATGGAATACTCCATGTTCAGATGCGCCTTTCTTAGATTATCACATGGCATATTATTTACATATTATTTTCATTATGCTTAATTTTTATCAATGAAAAATTTAGAAACTCTTCTTTTTGATTTGATTAATCTAAACATATAATAAAAAAATTGATATTTTTCCATTCAAATCAAATAAAATCAAAACAAGATAAATTAAATTGCCAATAGAAAACTCTATGCAAGTTCTATTAAATGTTTTAATAAATTCTTGCAATACTTTCTTAGATATAAAATTTTATAACCAATCATTTTTTTAGTCAACAGTAATCAAAATCACTTAAAAATGAAATACCAACAATGAAGAATATCCCTTTTAAATTTAACTTTCTATTTAAAATTAAAGTCCAGCTGAAGCAATAAAGGTTTTAACTATTAATAATTAACTTGATTCATGAGTATTTTTTTAGACTCTATTAATCTGATTAATTTCAAAGAAAATAAAAACCTAGATAAATTTCATATTTATTGATTCATGAATTTATTAGGGTGTTCATGAAGTCAACTGATCATATATATAATTGATTCCTTTTTTACTAAATTTCAATTATTTTTACATTAATGAATAGTCACTTTCATATTAATTAGCACCTCAATAATTGTTATAAAATAAATTAATCCGTCATCAATAAATATAGCGAATAAAATAACTTAAACAAACCAATTTTTTTTAAAACATCTAAAAAGTTATAATTTTTATTGACAAAAATTGAATTAAAAATGGCAATTAATCTCTTGATTTATATTATTTGCTTACTCTGATAAAGTTATTTAATATTATTAATTATAAATAAGTGAAAAATGAATCAAAAAGAATCACTCATAGAAAAATGAAAGTAACATCCGAATTAAAATATCAAAATAGATTATTCATAATTACTTGCTTCTATTGTTACTTATTTATAACAACATTCAATGTTATTTCTGCATTTATTTATTGACATTTTATGTTTCTAAATTATTATTAATAATATTTTACATTAATTTTTAAGTGAAAAATAAATTTGAAATACACTCATTCATTATTAATTCATCAAAAATATTAGATTCACTTGTTTCTGTTGTTACTTATTTTTAAAACACATTTAGTGTGTGTTTTTCATTTATTTATTCATTCACATTTTATGTTTCTAAATAATAATTATTATTTTTTTTTAATTTTCAAGTGTAAAATTTAAAACACACCCATTCACTTGTTAATTGATTGATCTATCATAAATATTTGATTGATTTTGTTTTTTATGTATTCTTTTAAATTTATTATAAATTAAAAATATTTAGAGCTTTTTAGTTGAAAAGATACTTAACCAAATCAAATTTTTCTGATAGAAAATAAACATTACAAAATGTCTATACTCTCTGGTTATGTAACGTAATGAGTATTTTAGATAAGCTATTAAAACTTTAAACACAATTTATGATTTTTTAACCAATAACAAATCTAAATATTATAATTTCTCTAAAAAATAAAGCTACTTAGGATATGGTATGTTAACATACAAGACACTCCAATCTTTCTCTAAAAATTAGAAACCTTAGGAAGAAAATTAAGAAGGGTTATAAACACCTGAAGAACAAGAGGAAAGAGAAAATTAAATTCTAAATATAGATATATTAAAACGTTGGCTAATTTTTATAGCTTTCTTATTGCTTGAACCATTCTTATTTGCGATTGCTGAACTAGTTCCATTCGGATTGAGTATTGTGCTGATTATGAAATTACTAATAATATATCCTCATGTTTTGGTAAATAAGTTAACTAATATAAAACCATTTATAAATAAATTTTTAATAACAGATACATTTGTACCTTTACAAACTCTTGGAAAACTTAGAGTTAGACAATTATGCTGAAAATAAATTATTTGTTTATATTAGCACATTTTTGAAAGAAATTATCATTTTTACTCTTGATTTGATTAGTGAGGCTGTCAAGTATGTAAATTTAGGGGAATTAAACGAAATCGAATAACACATCGATAAGATAAACAAGAAAATAGGATTTAAAGTAGAAGTGTGTGAAAAAAGGAATTCTTTGCTTTCAGATAAAAAAGATAGACCTTAACATTATCAAAGTTGTTTTAGCTTCAGAAAGAGTGCTTTTTGAAAGTTGAAATTAAAAAAGTACCTTTTATTTTACAGTATTAACTTATACTAATTCTAAAATAAAATGAAATATAAAATCAATTTAATAAGCAAAAGTGAATTATTTAATTTGTTATAGTATTTTGAATTATTCAGTAATAAAGAACTTACTTAATTATCAGGTTAACTTTTTAATTATTTGTTAGCTATTTTTTATGTTTTTTATCAGTAAAGTTACTTTTTTAACATTCTTGTAAGTGCTAGATTTGATCATTTTGATTCAATAAAATAAACAAAAAGCTTTAATTTCGAGATTAGAATATTTGTTTTTTTATTTAATTTGTTATTTAATACAAAAAAGTTGAATACTTAAAATTAATTTATAAATTATTTACTGTATTTTTAATGAAATTAATTAGTGAAAGGCATTAAGTCTATCAAATCTAAAAAAGTATTAATGTTCACTAAAATTTGACGACAAATTAAATAGGCAGTTTTTTACTAATGTAATGAGTATTTTCAAATAAAGAATTGAAATATTTAATAATTACAAATTTCAAAAATAAATTAATAAATAAATACCCAAATTTTATTTGAGATTATCATTAATAGATAAGGATTGATTTTTGATTTAAAATAACAAAATTTTAGCTACTGTCTCTGAATTTATAATAAATTAATTTGCAAAAAATAAAGCTGAAGCAATATTTTAAATAAATAAATAAACATACTTTTTTAAAGACTCCAGATAGCATTAAAAATGAACGAGGCGTTTGGTATGATGGATGAAGGTTACTTTAAACCTAGATCTGAAATTCTTAAATTTATAAACGATCTTCTTGGAGTAAGGAATTATTATTACAGACTTTAAATTGAATACATAATCTAACTTTTAAAATAATTTAGTTGAATGTCACTAAGATTGAAAGTTTAGGTTAAGGTGCAGTCTATTGTTAAATTTTAGATGCTATGTTCCCTGGAAAGGTGTCTCTTCAAAAGGTTAATTGGAAAGCTAAACTTGATTGGGAATTCGTCAATAACTTAAAAGTGCTTTAGACAGCATTTACAAAGTTAGGAATAAAACGTATCATTGAAGTAAAATTAACTACTTAAAACATTTTAAATTTAGTTTCTTATAAGATAAATTTAAGTGATTTGGATGACATAATTTTATTTTTAATAAGGTAGAGAAACTCTCTAAATGCAAGTATTAGGATAACCTTGAGATGATTTAATGGTTAATGCGGTTTTACGAATGTAATTGTAATAAGCCTCCTGGTGAGTATGATGCTGCAGCCAAGAGAAAAGGTGTAGAACCTGATTTTTCATTTGCAGATAAAATTGTTGTGCCAAAAATATTTAATCCTTCAATGAATAAACCACAAGAAGAGTAGTCCGAAAAACCTAAAAAGCAAGTTACATCTTCACATGCAACTACTACTGCAACTAATTTCCATCAAAATAATGCTTCAAAAAAGGCTGCTGATAGTAATGAGTAAAAGGCCCCTTCCTAAAAACTTATAGATAGTCAATAAAATAAAGGAAGAAGCTCAAGCTCAAATATCCCACCACCAAAAGCATTAGGAGCTAAAAGTGACACCCCAATGGAAAAACTTGATAAGATAAAGAAAATAATTCAAAAAATAGATGCAAGTGATGCTGAAAAACTAGCATAAATTTCTAAGATCGTTGGTATTAAAAGTAAATAAACTAATTTCAAAAATTTTTAAAAATAAAAATTAGCCTACAAAATATTTTCTTTTTATCGCTTATTGAAATATTAAAAAAAATTTTTTATTTAGATACCTAAGCACTCCATTAAGAAACTCATGAGGAGCAAAAAATTAACACCGATTAACATCATGAATAAGAAATTAAAATAAACTAAGAGCATGAACAAATAGTATAAGAACATGAGCATTCTCATAATTTACTTCATTAAGAAGATGATGAGAATCTAATGAATAATGAAGAAGAGCATGATTTAAACAAAAACAATGATCATGAAGATGAAGAATGTCTCTGAAATTTAATTTTATAAACAATATTTTGAATATTAAAAACACTTAAAAAAGATATGATTAAATTAAAAATTATAATTATTTTTTTTTTTTTTGAAAAGTAGAAAATATATTTATTAAAATTATTTATTTTGTAAAACAATATGAATCAATTAATGCTTTTGCTAATCTATTATTCATAATACAAATGGATCAATAGATATCTAACTATCTTGAACTATAAATTACATTATTTATTATTCATAAAATTTTGACATTAATCATTTCTTCAATTTTTTTAAATTCTAATTCAAATAAATCTTTTTTTTATAGCAAATGAGTCAAATTATTTTTAAAAATACTTCATTGTAAATAAACATGTTGATCATATCTTAAGCAAATAACTTATAAGTTCCTTTTAAAAAAATTAAAACAATAAAGCAAAAAAAATTAGCATGAAATAATATAATTTTGTGATTAATATAGATCACAATTAATAAAGATAATTTTTATCCCAATTATTTGAAAATAAATCAGAAAAATATTTGATAAAATTATTTATTTTTAAATAAATTTATGTTAGATTAAAAAATTGCTTTCTAAAAGGTAAGAAATTGTGATAATCAATTAATATAGTGCAGCAACTAAAATCCATTAATTAATTAATTATTAACTAAAATTTGAACTTATAAAACTAAAAAATGAAAACGATTTACAATTTCTGTTAAATAAATATATTTAATATTTTATTTATATTTTAAATATTCCTCAATTCTTGAAACAGCAAATAGGATTTTCCTTAAGGAGTTTCATATCTACACCGTAACCAAGAAGATCTCTGATATTTTTGAATTTATATTATATCATTGTAGGTCTTTCTAAACCAAGACCCCAACCTAAAACTTAAATATCTTCTGGTAATCCCATGGGACGTAACATTTCAGGTCTGAAAACACCACTGTTACCTAATTCAATGACTTTATTCAAACCAGGATGGAAACCATGAATTTCCAAGGATGGTTCTGTGTATGGGTTATATGTGGGCTTAAACTTCAAGCCAGTAATACCTTTAATTTATTGATTTAATTTAAAAAATAGAATATTTATTTATAAAAGCTAAAATAATATTACCTATTTTAGCAAAGAATTCAGTAATAACTCCAAGTAGTTCACCAAGACCAACATTCTTATCAGCGATAACACCTTCAATTTAATGGAATTCAGCCAAGTGAGTAGCATCTAAGCTTTCATTTCTGAAGACTCTATCAATAGAGAAGAATTTTCTAGGTTTGAAAACGCCGTCCTTAGCATATTCGATGGCAATTTGTCTTAACATTTTAGATGAAACCTAATTATTATTTCAATAATATTTGCTTAGCTAATTTTTTTTGATAATATTCTAAATATTTTTTATGCTAATTATTTATTTTTTCTAGCTATTTATTAATTAATTATTTTTAAAGGTTAAATTCAGTAAATTACAGCAGTTGTGTGAGTACGGAAGATGTTCTTTTTGGCTTCATCATAACTCCAATCATAACGATAACCAATAGATCCATAACCACCTACTTCGTGAGTTTTCTTAACTCTTTCCCAGTATTCAGGATCTAAATTCTTGCTGTGAGCAGGTTCTCTAATGAAGAAAGTATCGTGAGCATCTCTGGCAGGATGTTATTAAGGTTAGAAAAGGGCATCGAAGTTCCAGAAACCACTTTCAACATATTGGTTGGTAGCCATTTCTTCGAATCCCATTTCAATAAGAACTTCTCTGAATTATTTTCTGACTTTCATCAAAGGATGCAAGTTACCAGTTTTTCTATTTTTATAAATCGTATTTTTTAGTATAAAAGTCGTTTATTTAAAAATAAAAATATAATATCTTAAGCAGCATTAACATAAAAATATTCAAATAGGTTATTTACATATCTTTACCAACAGAATTCCAATTATATTTTTTGAATTATTTAGCGAGTTCAGTATTTGATTTAATTGTTCCATCTTCATTCTTGACAAAATCATCGTAGTTCTTAACCATATCATAAGTTAAATCAGATTCAAGTTCAACATAAATGGGCTTGAATTCAGCACCTTTATTAATTTTGAAATATTTGATAACTTCCTAAGAAATAATCTTTCTCTTCTTAAGATTATCGAAAACGTCCTTTTTAATATCTTCCAAATTGCTGTTAGATTCAATTCTTTTTAAAAGAACAGCATCTTCATCGACTACTTCAGCTACTTCTTTTTGAATAAGACCGTCCTTAATCTTGAACCACTTCTTTTTCATACCATTTTATAAACCGAACTTGAAAACATTGGGATCAAATTTAGCTTCTAAATCATTCTTTGAAATACCTAAATTTATCATTAGTTAAAATAAATCATTTATTTGTTTGCTTATTGAGCTTTAAATTCATACAAATTTAAAAAATATTTTTTGAAATGTGCCAAATTTTATAATAAATCTAAGCTGTAAAACTATTTTTTAGAAATTGCTGTAAACTGTTTTAAGGTATGAATTCAAATAAAGATAAAATAAATTTACCTTCAGCAGGGATACCCTAGAACACTCTGAATTCGGGAGTGCCATTAGTAACATTATCTAAACCTTCTTATAAAAGTACCCATCTTTAAATTTCCTTAACTTCTTAAGTAATGTAGTTCTCTAAAAGCAAAGAATTTAAATAACCAACTAATTCTTGATGTTCAATTTCAAATTTCTTTGCCAATAATAGAGTATCAGGGATTTCACCATTTTACTCTAATTCAGTTAAAATTAATTAAGTGTAATTCTTTTCCATTTTTCTAATTTTTTTCTTACTTTTTTATTTTATTGAAATTATATCTTATTTTTCCTAATATTTTTAATAAAAAGCTTGATATTTAAAAATGCATTATAATCAACATAATTTAATTAATAATCTGAAAAAGTAAATATCTTTTCGCATTTTTTCTCCTTTTTGTTCTTCTTTTTTTTACTTCCTCTACTTATTTTTGATAGTTTTTCCAATATCTCATTCATATTAATGACAAAAATTGTATTTCTTGAGATTCTATTTATATTTTTATCTAAAAAATATCCTTTAACTAACTAAGTAAAATAAATAAATAGTAAATATATAGATATATATTCTTTTGTAATTTATATTAATTTATTTTTATTTATTTGATACAATAAAATTAATTTAAAAATTTTATTTTAAAATAAATAATTTTACATCATTTTCTTACTTTCTTGATATTAAACTGCTAGAATTTAAGAAGTATTTGATTTTTAAGGCTATATTGTTATGATTTCTATTTATTAAAAATAACTAAAATTTCAATAAATTAACAAGATGTTTTTTTTTAAAATTTGTAATGCAAATTTATTTTTTCATACATTATATATAATTTAACTTAAATTTTAATTTAGAAGATAAAAGCATTTCATGAAGGCTTTTCTGTTGATTATTTGAGAATATATGTCTGAAGTTTCAAAGTAAATGCTATTTATTTATTTTAGCTTACTATAAAATTATAAAAACTAACATAAAAGTATTTAAAAGCTTATTTTGAATAGTTACTAAAATAGCTTTAATATTGTTAACTATTTAATTATTAAAAAATAAAGCTGAGAAACAAAGGAAATTATCATAAAATTTGATTAAAAGTTAATTAAAAAAATAAATCAGTAAAAAAACTTTATAAAAACAAGGAGGAAATGTTTCAAATCATTTTTAATAATTATTGATTAAAAAATATGTTTTTAGTTTTTAATTTAAATATTAAAATTAAAATTATGAAGTCTATTTTTGAGACTATTTTTATTATGTTTTATTAAATATTCATAAATTTAAAATAAATACTAAATGAATTATATCCTTTTATATTTTAATTCATAAAACTATTTGAAAATTTACTTTTTAAATTTGGTTTTTTATCTTTAAATTCAAATTAAAATATTTAAAGTAATTTAAACAATTTCTGATTCAAAAGTATTTTTTTTATTTTTAAACTAAAAAATAAGCTTGAAAGTATGAAAATTATTTTTGATATTATTTGAGCTTTATTAACTTTTGTAATGTGAGATATATTTCAAATTAATTATAATTCTTTTATATTTATATGATAAAATTAATAAAAAACTAATCGATTATATCTCATCAATCAATATGCAATTTTTAAAAAATTTGAAGCTATGAAAATCCAGTTTTAAGATTAATTTTGATAAATGTTTATAAAACTAAGAAAATGTAAAATAAATACTAATTTAATTATTAATTTTTTTTAATTCCTAAAGATTATTTATAATTTGTTATTAAATTTTGATTTTTATCTTTTAATGTAAATTAAAATTTAATGATCTATCTTAATTTTTAAGTATACTGCTTACTTATTAAGTTCTTCAAATTTTTGTGATATCAACTAATTTATTGTATAATTTATCAACTTCCTTTTAATCATGAGAAGTGCAAGCTATTGATAAATGTTTTGGTACTGATTTTCTATCAAAATAAAATCCACCACTTTCTAATCTAGATGCGGGCATGCATTATAACCAGAATATGGTATCTGAACCTTCTTCGCATTTTCTTAAATCATCCTTAAATCTTTTATAAAAGTCTGGCATAGCTTGAGGTAAAACAGGAGTGTCTACCCATCCTGGATGCATTGAATAGAATTAAATACCTTTGGATTGGGTATATAATTTAGTCCATTTTTCACACAAAACTACTTACTGTCTTTTGTTTTTAGCATATTAAGCTTATCCATCGAATTTCTTTTCTTTTGACATATTTAAATCGTCTGCTTCAAGCTTTTATGTGTACATACCTCCACTGCTAACTAGAATAATCTTAGGATTTCTTTAGGTTTGCTTGTAGGTTTTTTCAAGTAAAGGAACGAATAGCTCATTCATCAAAAATACACCTGCAACATTAGTAGCAAAGTTGTACTCAAGACCATCCTTTGTAGTTTAACGTTCATGAATCATAGTACCTGCATTTTAAACTAGCCCATCAAGTGTTACACCTAATTAATTATATTCATCTACAAACTTTCTGATAGAAGAAAAGTCACTCATATCGCATAAATGGAGTTGGACATTTTTGTTGTTTGAAATTTCTTTTTAAAGGTTTTACAAAGCTTCTTCTCCTCTTTACTTGTTACGGCATACCAAGTGAATAAAAGCTCCCTTTTGTGCTAATTATAAAGCTGCTGAATACCCTATACCGCTATTAGCGCCTGTAATGATTATGTGTTAACCTGATAAATCAACTTGTGTGTCTTTTTCATTAAAGTTTACTTTATTTTTTGCAAAACCTTTATTTGTGAATTCTGATTTGCCTTTAATAATGAATTGAATTGCTCTAATTGCGTACATTATTTATTTTCTTGTTAATTGTTTGTTTTTTTGTTTTTATATTAAAATTTTTTCTTTAATAATTTAATTTATTAAAATATTCTTAAATTAATTCTTTATTGACCAATAGAATTTAATGACCAATTTAACTCGTTAATTAATTGTCAATTTTTTTTTTTAAAAGCAACTCTATTAAATTTTGTAAATTAGTATATTCTAGATTATTTAATTTACTCAACACTTTATCTTTAACATTTAACATATTAATTAGAGTAAACGAATCTCATGTAGAAACTTCTATTTTACAAGAATTTAATTAAATCTATGATATTAGCCAAAAATTTTCACTTATTTTACTAAAAAATATAGAAAATTCAGAATTACACTTTTTACATTAAATATTCGACTGAAATTGAAAATATAAAAAGCAATTAAAGAAATTCAAATGTAATGTAATGAATGAATGAATGAACAAGAAGAAATAAAATAAATTTTTATTTTTCAATCTTTAAATAGTATCCAAAAAAACTAATTTTACTACCAATACAAAATCAAAGAAAGAAATAACGCTTTAAATTATTAATCTCAAATATTATTTTACAAAAAATTAAGCATTTAAGTAAAATGTAAGCTAATAAATTAAGTATTCTTTGGTTATGATATAATTTTAACAATTTGAAACCAATTAAAGTTGAAAAAAAATTTGAGAATTTTTAAATAAGAAATTGTAATCTAATTAAAGAAGTAAATCAAATGAATTTAATTTATTGTCGGCTGTAAAATATCAATAAATTCTATTAAAGCAGAAAATTAATGATTTAAAAATAATCTGATAAATACATACATTTTACAATCATATAAAGAATTTATACTTGATGCTAAATATTATTTATTATTTAATTAAGAATTTTTCTCAAATTTTGAATCCAGTATGAATAGCAGAGATACCAAAACTTAAATTTTTGTATGAAGCAAATTTGAATCCAGCTTCTTCAATTAAACGTAATAAAGTTTATTAATCGTGGAATTTATCAATACTTTCAGCCTATATTAATATTATTTACAAAATTATTTTAATTAAGTAAAAATACAACAATTAAAAAAAATTATTACAAGGTATTAGTATGAATCGGCATCTCCAACTACATACTTACCAACTAAAGGAAGAATATTCATGTTATATTACTTGTAAATTTCGCTAACTGGGAATTACTCAACTTTAGAAAATTCAAGAATCATTAATCTACCACCTTTCTTAAGAACTCTATGGGCTTCGCTCAAAGCCTTTTCGATTCTAGGGACATTTCTAATTCCATAAGCTATATAACAAATAAATAATATTTTCATCCAATAATAATATTTCTTTAAACATTTTATCCATTTATTCAGTTTTCTTAATACAAAAATCTATTTTAATTAATAAATTAATTTACCGATAGTGTAAGCATCAAATGTATTATCTTCGAATGGGAGGATTTCAGCATTACCGCATACAAAATCAATATCTTTTTAATTAAATTTTTGTAAAAGTTATTTGATTGATAAAAGATAGTCATACCATTGTTTGAAAAGCTCTTTTCAAGTGCTCTTCTTTTACCTACTTCGAGCATACTTTCGTTTATATCTAATACAGTAACCTTTAAATCTACGTAATAATTTATAATATCATATTATATCTCTTTTGTAATAATTTTTTGATTACTTTTTGAATTAAGTGAACTTCTTGATTTATGCTTATCAAGGATTCTAAAGGCAATATCACCAGTACCTCCTGCAACATCAAGAACTCTTGCTGGCTATTCAATTACCTAATCCTTTTCTTGTATCTTGGTTGGTCTTAAGACACCCAAATCGTTAACAAATTCCTCCTTCCAGCATCTATGAATACCTAAGCTCAATATATCATTCATAAGATCATACCTATTGGTTTAAAGTTTAAGAAATAAGTATGAAAATCCATTTTTTTCATTTTAGTTTAATGTATAGGCATCTTATAAATTTTATAATTATCATATGAATTTTACTTATCTGCAACTGAGTGAAAGACTTAGTTAACCATTGACTACTTCTAGTTAATATCAACTTTCTTGTATCCAAAATTAGCTTCCTAGTTAGTTTACTAATTTATATGAGCAATTCAATTAAAAAAATGGCTTATATTTTTGCTATTAAACATTTTACTGTGTTATTTTATGTTTGGTTTGAAGAAAAGCATCTTGCTCCCTTTAAAACAACCTAGTTTAATTTTATAATATTTCTGGAAATCATTTATAACTCTTTTTATTTAACTAAAAACTTGAAATTAATTGTGTTAATATATGAAAATAATATCTAAAAATTAATTGATAAAACTACTAATAAAAATTTTATTAATTCATAAACATTCATTAAAAGCTATATTTTTACAAAAAGAAATTTCTAAATTTATCCATTAGGAAACATATCTTGATTATTCACAATAAAATTATTTTTCTTATAAAATATCTGAATTTTTTTATATAAAATATACAACATTTAAAATATATCAACAATTTTTATTTATCATTTACAATTTTTCTCAAACATTTTGTGCTTCCAATTTGTTTTCTAATTTAGTATTCTAATTGTGCTTATCATTTTAATGGTTATGATCATAATGTTCTTAATGGTTATGATTATTATGCTCTTAATGGTCCTAATCATTTTATTTTTAATGGTTATTATTATCATTATGGCTTAAGTGGGTAGGATCAATAGGATTTTATGGATGATGGTTATCTTGTTCTTTGTTGATCTATTTCTTTTATTTTTCATCTGGTTTATCGATTTTTTCATGCATTTTTAAGTTTTCTGCAATATTTTGAGGCTCAATAAATTCATTTTTAGATTCATCTCTATTTAAAATTTCGTGATTATGCTCACTTTTTTGATTTTATTAATTAACTTAAGTCTTTTATTAGACTAACTCTTCTTAATGTTTATCTTTAATTTCTTTTTAATTAGGTTCATTATTTTAACCTTCATTATTTCTTTATGATAATGAAGAGGGTACATGCTAATCATTTTAAGAACTAGGCTATTACTTATTTCTTGAAATATCAGAATCATGGTGTACAGTTTAATCTATTTGAGGACTGCTAGATTTTTAACTTGCTTGATTTTCCTTTTTATGCTCATTTTGGTTATTCTTTTTATCTATTATTTCACTTTCTTTATGTGAATTTGAGTTTCTACTTATCGATTCTTAGGCCTTTTAAATATCCTTAGAATGACCTTATATTTGTTAGGTTTAATATTAGGAGTTTCTTGATGGGTGTTATGATGAATGATTTTAAGGTGATTTTAATAATAAGTCTTAGCCATGTGAATCTAATTTATCTTTTTTATCATCATTCTAAACGTTCATATTACTTAAAGTAAATTCATTATCTTCTTCGTCATTCTAAACACTATTTTACTGATTTGCATCTAATTTGAATTATTACTAACTAATAGCTTCAGAATTATGTTATTTTTAATTAATTTGTTCGTTTTTTTCATGATGATCTGCTTAGTTAACAATTTAAATTGGATTGATATGGTCAACCTATTAATCTCTTTTATCTTCAGATTTAAAGTATGGAGATTCATAAGAATTGTTTTATTTTTAATTGGCATGATCTTAGTTAGATTCAATATGATTGTGATGATTATCTTGATTCTCTTTTTATTGAATATGCTAAATATTTAATTGAGAATTATTTTATGAAAATTATTAATTGTTTTCCTATTGATGATTTTCATCTCTAATAAATTTTGTAGAATTGTTATTCTTTTTCTTTTTCATTTCTTATTGCTTTTGATTTAGCTCAAATTCTGTTCTTACTTGATCATCTTCTGTGTAAAAAGCTTTAATATTTTCTTCAATTTGATTATCATCTCTTTCTACATTAAACCCAATCATAGTTAATATAGATCCTGTTGGATTTTCATTATCCCCATATTACTTTTATAGAGAGCCGTATAAGCAAATAGGAACTTCATTCTCAGATATTTCTAAATTGAAACTCTACAGATTTTCATAATTATTTTGTTGTTGCAATCCAAGCAATTTTCTATAGCCCTTTGCTGAAACAAATATTAAGTTAACAATTTAGCTAGTTTCTGTATTCAAAGTTCCTTATACATATTTAATATAGTCACCATCTTATTTATCATCAGCATTAAACTCCTCAGTAATATATTGCTCATCATCTAAAATAATATTTGAATTTTGATCTTTAATGATATGCATCTCTCCTTCAACTATCTACGAAGTCTTTTGTAAACGATAGAAGCATTAAATACCTATAATGCCCTTTTCATCATGTGCTACCTTTACTAAGACAATTTTGTGATGATAGTTTTATTTTAAAGTTATTCTATCAGTGAATTTATAGCTGTCACCAACTTCAGCTCCTATTTAAACATCTCTAAGAGTCAAAGGAATCAAAACCTGCTATTAAGGTGAAATACCCTTATGATGAGAAATTATATCATCCATGTTTAAATTTTATTCTGATAATAACACATTATTTTAAACAGGCATATTCTTTTCATCATTTTAAAATCTAGTTGGTGAATAAGAGTTAAATTCTTCTACAGATTAATTGATATCAGATTTTTTTGATAGTTGCTAGTCTGATTATCTTGGTTGTTATTGTAATTACTTTTGATTTGTTTGTTTTTTAATATTATGATTTGGTATTTCTTGTAAAGAATGCTATTGCTGTTTAGGTTAAGTAGGGGTTGTCTTTTTTTATTATGGATAACGATTATTATTACTATTAATATTGGGTTCATAACTTGAATATTGAGGCTAAGGATTATTGATATGATTTATTGGATTGAGTTGAATTTATTTTTTTGCACTCTTTTTGACAGGTGAAGAATTCTATAAAATAAAATAAATTAATTAAAACTGAAAATCTATTATAAAAATAAAAATGATTACATTAGATGTTGAAAAAGGCAAATTTGTAGAGGGATTTGAAATTAAATTTCTGCTAGTTTGAGAATCTGGTTAGGTAACAATTTGTTTCTGAAGAGGACTTTTAGATTTATTTTTGAGATTGCTGTTTTAGGGTAGTAGCTTTTTCTTGGGAATTTATCTCTCTTCTTTCATTGGTGTTGCATATTAAATAGAATTGTTAGTTTAATCTGCCCCTGGGATATAATTATTATCATATCCATCATTTTCATCAATCGAAATATTATTATCTACCATCTATGGTTAATTATAGTTTTATTGCTCATTTAAATTTTACTTCTAGCGTTTAAGCTAGTTTATTTGAGATTAAAGATTATTACTTTATCTATCCCTATTTAAAAGCTGCTATTTAAGAGCTAAAATTTCTTAATTTTTTTGACCAAGAATATTCTTTAACTCGTTAATCTCGTTGTTCAGCTTTTTTTCATTTGATATTTTAGACTTTTTATAAACTCTGGCTTTTTATAAAATTTCTTAAAAATTTTATTCATTAAATTCTAAATTAGAAAATTCAGGGTCATTTGCCAAACCTGCAGCACCGATTTAGTCAACCACTGAATTATTTTAAACTAATTTGCTCTTGTCTAGGGGTTTTAAACTTTCAGATCTTCTAGGATTATTTGCAAGGCTGCCAGATTTTCTGTCTCTTGATACTAACTAAATTTAAGAAGGTTTTGATTATCTCTCAAATGCATTTTCTTACTCATTGAAAATAAAGTTAGGCTTAATATTATTCTTTTCACAAAGCTTTTTGTATTCTTTTTCCATGCTTAAGAACTCTTTGTACTACTTATTGAATTTATCTTCCTATTCTGACAATTTATCTTACAGCTCTTTTATTTTTTATTTTAAAACATATTTTTCATTGAAATCTTCTTTTCTAATTTGAATATCTTTTTTATCAGATTCTTGTGATGCAGCTATTTTTTATAGCTTTTTTGTAAGCTCTAGCTCCCTTTTGATCAATTTTATTTCTTAATCTTTGCTTTTAAGATCGTTTTCAAGCTTCATAACCTTTTCATAATGACCTCCCTCATAAACTTGGCTTTGTAATTTCTTATTATCCCTATTTAAAATTTAATTTTAATTTTTTCTAGAGAAACAAATAAATTTAATGAATGAATGATAGATACCTCTGTATTGCATCAATCAACTTATAAGCATTATTTAATTCTTATTTAAGAACAGGATCTGAAGTTTAATTATTTAATCTATTTTTTGAACTTGCTATGTTCTTTTAATTCTTTTCAATTACTATGCTGAGTTTATCGCTTAAGGATTTTAGTTCTTCCCTCAATTTATCGTTTTACAGTCTTAGCTTAACTAATTCCTAGTTTTGCTCATTTTTTTCGATTTAATTATTGCTTTTAGTAATTTCACTAGCATCATTCATTGAATAAAGCTACTTCTCAGTACTATCTTCACTATTCAAGTTTTTTTAAGCACTTAATCTTTAAATACTAAGTCTTTTCTTGGGAGTGACTAGGCTACTTTAACCTTCTTTTATGTTTTTTTTCCCACTTATAACAGCTTTACCATTATTATTGTTATGATTATTTTATTTTATTATAAATTCTCTTTCTTACTAGCTTAATACATGCCCACTTAAATGCATTTAATTGTCTTATTCTACTTTTTTTTCAGCTGATTCATGATCATTGTCATTGTTAGAAGGAGGTGATGTTTACTCTTTATATTAGATAAAATATTTAAAAATTTAGTATTATTCTTCTTCTTTTTTACATTTTAATTACCTTTTTCTTTATGAATTTATTCGCTGTTCTAGTTTTAAGATCTTTCAGTCAAAGGTTGATTATTTAAATGCTATTCCTTTTCATCAAAATATTAGATGCTATTTTACTTTAAATAATCTTCTTATTCTTCCTATTCAGCTCCACTAATTACGGAAATAGATTAAACTCCTTTATTTTCATGATGGGCAGATCCGTCTTAAATTATTTTATTGCTGCTTTATTCATCATTTTGGTGTTAGACATTTTATCTATTCAATCAAATTAATATTTTTTCTTACATAAAACATAAAAAGAAGAAAATATTTACTCTTTTATCTAGTCATGGTGAGTTTATCCTTGAATATTTTAACTATTTTAAGGATCCTAAATGTGAGCATGATCATGTTCATTATTCTAAACATTATGAGTTTCATGCTAAATATTAGCTTACGACATATCTTTCAGGATATTTTCTGCCTTTCAATAATTTATTAGATCTAGTATAAAGAGTTTAGGTATAGTAAAAATGAAAAATTTAATTAAATGAATAACAAACAATTAATTATCTTTTTATAAATTTATTGTTTGCTAATATTGAAGAGTTTTCTTATGCAGTTATAAATAAAAAATCAATTAATATAAGATGAGGTTATAATTTAATTTTTGGATTATTATAATTGCAAAACAGATATTCATGCAAATTAATTATTGATTTTTATCCACTCATTGACAAAAATAATAAATTTATTAAATTTTTAATTTAATCTTACTTATTTTTAAAATTGAATAGCTATTAAATAGTTTGTTTTTCTGCAAAATAATATTCTATATAAATTAAATTCATACAAAAATAATTAAATATTGTTTGTTAATAAGCAAAAATAATTATCATGTTAAATATAAAAACAATAAAATTTTATTAAAATAATTGTCATCAATATTAATATTAATGAAAAATATCTTTCAATAAAATCGTTTTTTTAAATGAAGTCAATTGCATAAATGTATTTAAAAAGAGCTTTTTTGAAAGCAAATATAAATTTTCATGCCAATTATTTATAAAAAAAGTAAAACTTTACAGAAATAATTGTTTAGAATATTAATGGAAGATATCTAATAATCAAATATTTCTTAAATATAAATTGAATTTGCATAAAAATAATTAAATTTATTTTTTTCTATTGAAAAAATTAAATTATGTGTCAACTATTTAAGAGAAAACAAAAATGATAATATCGTTTTATTAAAATAATTCTATAGATTGCTAATCAAAATAACTAACAATAAAATATTTCTTAACATGAATTTGAATGCATACAAATAATTAAACGCTGTTATTTTTGAAAAGAACTATTAAATTATGTGTCAACAATTTAATAGATAACAAAAAAATAAAGATATACTAAAATAATTTTCTAAATTATTAATGGGAAATATCATACAGTCAGATATTTCTTCATATAAATTTGATCATAAAATGTTGTTTTTTTGAGAGATATAATTGAATAATCTTTTCAACTATTTAACAGATAAAAAATAAAAAATAACATTTTATTAAAATAATATAGATTATTTGGATGAAATATATCCTTTAGTAAAATATATCTTTCTATTTAAATTTATTATGGTATTTAAATTGATTATATCGAAATAGTCGAATCCTTTAAAGTATAACTTATTTACAAACAAAATAAAACAAAGTATATATACTATAATTAAATTTATTTTAGAGATTAAGAATTTATTTGTTTATTTATTTATTTATTTACTTATTTATTTATTTATTTATTTATTTATTTATTTATTCACTCTTTCAAACTTCTATTTCTTCTTCTTTTAATACAAAATTTTATTTACCTGTATGGCTTTTCTTATTTTTTTCATCTTCATTATCAGAAAATTGTTATAAATAGGAGTTATTGTTATTTTGAGAATTTGAATCCTCTTTTTCAAAATTGTCTTAGTCATATTCTTCTTGTAAATTGATTTTACTTTTATGCTAATTGGAGTTACTGCCTCTTTTTGAGCCTTTTGAATTATTTTATTGAGTATTATTGATTGTATTAAAGCTATTATAAGATTAGTTAGAGATCTGCTTCTATTGAACTCCATTCACTTTATTTCCTTGATTAAAGCTAGTATTTTAGCTATTAAAAGATGAAATTCCTTTTTGTTTAGGATTCATCTAATATTTTAGTTGTTAAAGTTTTTACTACTTTTCAGTTTAACCATTTTAATTTGAATTTATTAACTAAACCAAAGATTCTTCACTATTTTTTTTCCTTTCTGTTGGATTTGTTTAGTTATCATAAGCTATACTGGCTTCTTAAGATCCATAATCTTTTTTTATTATATCTAAATCCATTAAATACTACTTAACACTACTTTTAACACTAATTTCAATGTCTATCCACCCCTTTTTACGCATATCCTTCACCATATAATTTGGAAGTTTATGCATTTACTTAAAGTTTCTGAGATCATAATGAATCTATAAGTTAATTAAATATAATGTTTCAAATTAAAATATATTTCAAGGATTTAAATATTACTTGGTGAACTCCAGATTGAAGATAGTAAGGTGTTAAATCTAGCTCAAAGTCTCCTAAAAAATGCTCGCCGTTATCCAAGGGAGTCCATTTGTAGAGACCAATATAAATGATTCTGTTTTACTTTATTTCTCTAAGATAGAAGAACTCATTTATAACAGATTTAGAGAAATCTGAATATATTTCTGGATTTGTTCTTCTGATTTCATGAATACTAGCCTAAATTTCCATAAAATACTTCTCTGTCTCAGATGATACAGGTAGAAAGTTTACAAAGGCTATTTCTTTTACATTAATCACAAGGTGTATACGCTGATCCATCAGCTCTTGATTATTTTCATCTAAAGGTACTCCATCAAGTAAGCCTAACATATTTATTTCCTCTTTTTTTTTACTTTTCCCAAATGCTGGAACTTTTCTTTCTTTAAATTCGTGAAATTTAGATATTTATTTCATCAGTTTCTTTTATTTAGAAAACTCTTTCTTAAGATTAGTTTTAGTAGGTACAACTGGTGGTAATTTCATCATTCTTTGAACTATTTTATTATTTTCAAAGGCAATTCTTTCTTGCTCCTTTTATCTCTCTATCGATGCACTAACGTGTTTATTTAGCTGAGCAAGATTTATTGATGAATTAATTCTTCTTCTCTTCCCATCTCTGCTTAATTATTTTATTCTATCAGGATTATCTAGATTACCATTTCTGTACCCATCATCTCCTATCATTTAATCATCGTTTATATTGTAATAGTCATTACCCCTAAGTAAGTTAGGGTTATTTTTGAAAAAATTAGGGTCACTTTAATCATTGTAGTATTTAGGATTATTGTAATCCCTTAAAGGCTCAGGATTATTAGGATCTCCTTAATAATGAGGATTGCTTTATTATTTGCTTAAGTTGTGGTTATTTACATCTTTATACAAATTAGGGTTGTTTTGATCCCTTTCATCAATATTTTAATCTTTCAAAGCATTTGGGTGATTTAAATCTCTATACAAATTTGGATTGTTTTAATCTTTATAATAATTTGGATTACTTTAACCTCTATGCAAGTTTGAATTATTTTAATCATTTTTTGAATAAATATTTTAATTTTCTGGATATTCTGCATTTCCCTCTGTTTTTAGAGCTCTTTAAAGGTGGTATTTATTAAAAGTTTATGGGTCATTTTCTTTGTTTTTATTAAAACCATTAGTAGAGTTTGGGTTGTTATTAGAAGATTAACTGTAAATCGTTCCTCCATAATTTGAATTAGCACCACTAAACTAATGCTAATTAGGGATTTAGTTTTAATTACTTGCAGCATTATATCCATGTTTATGGTCTCCTAAATTACTTTGGGATCTGCTACTATTTTTATGAGTGTTATCAGTATTATTGTTAAAGTTGTTAAAATTGCCTCCAAAAAAATTAGCAGTTTTAGGATATTTTTCATTCTAATCCTCATTGAATTCACTATTTTTATAATATGTGTTTTAGCTACCAATATTTCTACTTGACTCTGTATTTGCAGTCATCGTTCTTAGCCTAGTTTTTGAGTTGCTTGGATTAAAATTATTTCCCGTTTTCAAATTTTGGTTTGAAGATAAGTAATAAACGGATTCTCTAAAGGTCTAATCTTTTATATTTTTCATTATAGAATATTTTCCTTTCTAAATCTATTCTAGCTTAGCTATAAGAGCTTTATTTTCTAATTTTTGCTCTCTTCTTTATTCTTCTTCCTTAAACAATCTATTTTAAACAACCTTTTTTTATTTATCTTCAAGAAGTCTTTTATCCACTGAGATACTTCTCTTAACTTCCCCCTTGAGTTTTTAAGACTAAATATTTTGCAGCTTCTAAACGTGCATCTTATACTCTCTTTTTTCATCATTTTCGAGATGGGTCTTTTTTAAAATGTATGTAGGTCCCCTCATTTTTAGAAATCCAAAATGATGTAAATAATTTCGACTTAATAATTTTTTAATTAAAATTTGCGAATAAATTAATATTTGATAAATATTAAAAACAAACTAGCAAATAGCAAAGTTTGTTTTCCCTTAATTAATTCATATTTATTAGTTGACTAAATAATTTAAATTACCATGAAATTAAAAGTTAATAAAGTATAATGAACAAAATATTCAATTTATAACCATAGCTTATATACCAGTAAATGTATTCAATAATATTTATGCTTTACTTTCTTTACTATCCATTCGTTTAATAAATCTTTAGATTCAAAATATTAACTACACAAATAAAATTTGTTTTCTAATAATTTATTTAAATTGACTTGCTGCAAAGATAAAACACTTTTTGAAGGATATGAATTATATATTTTATAATTCTTAATAAAGATTACAAAATAAATATGAGAAAAATAATAAATAGTTGGTGAATGAATGAATAAATTTATTTTTAATAAAAATCAAGATTTTATTTTATAATCCTCCTTTGTTAAAAACATAGCTCTCCTTCTAAAATTATTCATAGTAGAGCCCACAGTTCTACTTATACTATTAGTTAAAGAATACTATGTGTGTTTTTCTAATATTTCCTGATTATGTTGTTCCTAATTTTATTTTTATTTTTTGTTAATTTTAAAAATTAAATAGTAACTATTTTTGTAAAGATTACTCTTGCTTCTCTTAACATTTATTTATTCAGATTAACTTAAAGCATTTTTTCATCAACACTCATTCTGCTGCTGAGTCTAAAGTATTTACGAGGAGAATTCTATTCGAAAAATTAAAATTAAGTATACTAAGATAAAGATTAGTATAACAAATTAAAATAATACGGCTTTTGAAGTGCAACTGCAATTATGCAACTTATCTGTAAAAGTTGAATTCATAATATCTTTATTTTCCCTATTTTAGCTAATTTTTTCTAAATCTACCTGCTTTTTCTTAACCAAGGTCTTCTCGAGCTATTAATTAGCTTATTACTATATAAAGTAATTTATTAAACTGCTTTATAAATTTATAATTATTTACTTAGTGTTTATTGCTGTTATCCATTGTTTTTGCAAATTTATTTATATAGTATTCAACCATATTTTAACTCTTAATCTCTGCTTGTTTCTTTATTTTATCAAATTTTTCATTCGATTTCTGCAGTTTTTGTTTTTTATCTTTCATAATTTGTTCATATCTTTATTCTGCAATTGAAAGCTTTTCTTCTAATTTTTCTCCATCCTTTTCATTTTGGTCTAATTCATACTTCATTTAATTAAATAATTTATGAGCTACATTTTTCTTGTTGTTAATTTTTATATTTTACATTTTCTTCCTAAACTCTATTCCTCATTCTAATATAAGATATTCTTTAATCTTGAGGTATTCTAATTGCAAACTGAGCTAACTGCTTCTCCTCCTTTTTTTTAATATACTCTAATTGATTATTTTTCAAATCTTGAATTTGTTTCTTCTGCAACTGTAGCATGTCTTAAGTTAACTTAGTTATATTTAAATAGTTTTGATTATCAAATTTGTATTTTTAGTTAATAATTTATACTTCTATATATTTTGCTTTTGTATCACTGGAATGTTAGATAAAGCCTTTTGCCTTTTTTTGTCTTTTTTCAAGCTGAGCGAGTTTATTATTTTAACATTTTTTAATCATCTAATCCAATTTTATCATTTTTTCTTCATTTTTTTATGTATTTTCGTCATAAATTTTCTACTAGTTGCTGATACTTCTAATATATTTATAAAAACTACTTTCCATGGTATTATATGTTCCTATTGTTTAATTTAATTCAATTAATCATCATTAAGAGCGTATTTATGTAAAACCTGTAATTTTAGTTTATAATTCGCCCCCATAATGGCTTGGATACATATCTTTTTTAGGGACTCCTAAGTTTTATTATATGAAAAAAATGGTTTTAAATTAATCTATTTTTAAATTATTTTTAATACTTGAAGTATAATTTTTAGGTGCACTGTAGTATTCTAATTCATCTGGCTATGTACTAGAATTAGATTTTCTGAATTCTATCAAAGAACTATTTAATCTACTAGCCTAGGTATACTGCTTAGCTATTGGTGACTGGCAAAAGTTACCATACAATGAGGTATTCATAGATAGTTTTTTATTTTCTTAAGTTAATGTGTTTGTAGTTAATTAAATTTATTAAGTATGCAATAATATTCTTATTGAAATATTTGCATACTAATTCATTAAATATATTCAATTATATTTAATCTTCATTGAGCAACCCTTTATTAAATTTATTATTTAATTATCAACTTTATAGCCATATTTTTATTAGAGTATCAAGAATATAAATTAATAATTTACATATAATATTTGCATAGTTACCTGAAAAAATAATTGATTGGTGGATAAAAATTAGCTAATTAAAATAAATAAATAACTTTATTTATATCTTTCATTTTTAAAATAATTACCATTTAATAAATTTATCAATTTGTAAATAAAAATTTTTTTTTTTGAACACAAAATTATTCTATTTAGAAATTATTTTTATAAAATAAAAATTTAAATTGCACTGATTAAGCAAACAAAAATAAGTGAATGAATAAATAAACAAACAAATGATGAATGAACAAACAAATAAATAAAAAAATTAGATTATTATTATTTATTTTAAAAAAATTAAGCAAATTAAAAAATAAAACAAATTAATAAAAAATTTTACTAAAATATAAATTTGCAATAGTAAAATAATTAAAAATGAAAATATTCTGATAAGTGAAAAAAAGATGAGACCCCTTTTCACCACAAATTAAAATTAGTTGAGTGATATTTTTTAAATGAGAAATTAAAATATAAAATTCATCTAAATTAATTGATTACCAAATACTTGTGGATATAAAATTTAGAAGATTAAGCTGCATCTAAACATTTAAGATATCAAATGTTATCAGAAAATATCCTTTAAGAGTATAATTAGAAAAATTAATACATATATATTCAATTTTAATAAAAAAAATTAATCAATTATTAATATAAAAAAAGTAAATAAAACATATAAATAAGTAAGAAAGCAAGAAAATAATATGGATTAAACTAACAACGAAAGTCTTCCTAGCAAATAAAAAAATTGTATTCATCACCCAACTCAAAGACCTAACTGGTACTGCATTGATCCAAATTGTACAGAAAAAGTTAAGTTCGGATGTGGTGATTGCTTTTTAGATACTCCTCATGGAAGCCATCAGGTTAAAAAACTAATTGAGTATGAAAATGTAGTTAAAAAAAGATGCCCTGAAAGACAAACTAAGTATAAAGAACTTTAGTAAATTTCTGAAATCAGAAGCTCAACTGAAAGCTTATTCACTGAGATTAGAAGCAGTATTAAGGCTTAGATAGATGATCTCGAGTCTTCAATTCAAAAGCAAATTAGATTGATTGAACATAATTTTAGCAGTCGTACTTTAAATGAATTCAATTCAAAAGTTAAGCTACTTTCAAACAGACTATTATTTTGCAAGTTTTTATTCTGTGAAGATGAACTCAGTGAACTCTCATTGTAGCTCTTTAACTAAAGTTAGTTCATGGAAACAACAATTGAAAAGGAAAAATCAAAGCGTTAAATGATTTGCACTCAATTCAAGGATCATTTAGGAAACATTAAAAATTATTTTAATGAAGTTTTTGAATAAATTCAAAATTTTTCAACAACATTTTAAGCCAACATTCCAAATTATTTTAATCTAGAAAATTTCACTTAAAAAGTTGTAAAAGTTAATGAAAATTAACCCAGTCACAATGGAGCAATCCGTAAAGTTCTTACCTTAACAAACAACAGGCTATTGAGTTTTTCAGATGATACAAATATGCACGTATATGATTAAACCTTTGCAATTTAAAAGACAATTAAGCACAGCAGTAAAATTATACAAGCTGATACTATGGGAGAAGACCTAGTTGTTATATCTTCTTCAGATTACAAGATTTATGTTTATGATGTTCAAAAAGGTAGCAAATATTCTTTGATTTATATTAAGGATACAAATTTAAATCCTTTTAATTTCCACTAAAAGCTTATTAAAATTATAAATTAAATAAAAATTCAATAGGTACAGTTGTCAAATAATTTAGTGGACACAATGAACCAATCTTAGCATTAAAATCTATAAGCGAAGATAGATTTGTTTCAGGAGGTATGGATAAAAGTATTTGTATTTGGAGCTTGAGCCAAGATGAGCCCTTGACAACTTAATTAGATCCTCATCAAGGATCAATATACAGCATAGAACAAATTGGCTTGAATAAGTTTGTTACATGTGGTGGAGAAGATGGAAAAATTAAAATATGGGAAGACTTGAAAGTTGTTTAAGCATTGAATGGTCACACAAATAAAGTACAACTCCTTAAGTATTTGAAAGGATTGAATACTTTGGTTTCTGTTGATGAATAAGGAATCATCATGCTATGGAACTTACAAGACTTAACTCTTATCCACGTACATTTTATTAGATTATAAATTTCAATTAAATTTAATTTTACCTAATGAATATATAGTAATTCAGAGATGAGTTCTCTAATGTAGTTGATATGATTGAATTATCAGACGATATGTTCTGTGTTCTTGGAGTAGAACAAAACATTAAAATTTTCAAATTTGAATTCGAAGCTAAGTTAAATGAAACAGAATAAAGTGGAAGCAATGAAATGCTAGATAAAGTTACTTCCATTAAAGGAGAAGCTATAAAAAATATTTCTGCAATTATGAACTTTTCAACATATGTTAATATGCTAACTATAGCAAAGTTGGATGATGATGGAATCATTGGTGGATGCCAAGATGGTCATCTCGTTTTAATTAAATGATTTTTATAAATAATTTAGTATAAAAATTAAAATATTGCATAATCTTTTCACTAATCTTAAATGTTACAAATATAATTATTTACAATTTAAATTCTTTATAAAACTAAAAATAAAAATAATTAAAAATTTTTTATTATTTGTAAAATAGTAAATTTAAACATTTTATGTAAATTTTTTTAATTTTTTAAAGACTAAGTATATACTATAAAAAAATAACATAAAAGTCAATTAAATTTAATACAATTAAATAATTTAAATTTTATTTTAGTAAAGTATGTTTTTATAACAATTTTCAAATAGGCTGATACTTGATAGTTATTTTTTTCTATAAATCTGGATATTGTGCACAAATGAGTTATACTGCTTCGTATAAGATATCTTTAAATTTTTCATAGGTTGGTAAGACAAACAATTTATTTCCTTAAATATTATTATTTAAAACACCATTTTGTTACTATTTTTTATCATCTACTTTCTGCTCTTCATTTAATTCTTGATTTTCTTTTATGTTAATATTAAAACTTGATTTAGTTTATTAAGCACCTTTATCTTTGATGTTTAACTAAATACTAGCAGAGCTATTGATTTCTATTTCCTTTTTCTAAATAAATAAATAATTAAATTCAGTTAAAAATATTTTTTTTAAATAGTATTACTTCTTGGATGCTTTATGATGACTATTGCTAGGTCAAGTATATAGAAGTAGAGTGAGTTTTAATTTATTCTTTTATTTTTTACTTATAGTTGATCATTATTTAATCAAAATATTTTTAAAGAGCCAATCTTTTGTAGTCTATGTGATTAAATGACTGATAAACATTTTGAATGACTCTTTTTGTGAGAGAAGAGTTTTTAAGTGTAGCTTAATCTATTTTTACTTCAATAACGTCACCAATTGCCTCTAAATAGTATTTCTCCCAGAATCTATACAAAAGCTTTTTGAAGTTAATTATTCTTTGATGATAAATGATAAACTTTTTAATTATTTTTTTGCTTGAAGAAATATATGTTAAAATCCTTTGTATGCTCTCATGTCTTTATGCATTCTATCTTAGTACATAAATCAAAGCCTTTTATGCTTCTGCTTTGACTTTTTTCTTTTTTACTTAGACATAAGAGTCTACAACGTACTTAGAATCTAAAACAGCTCTTACAAATATATTTTATCCTCCTATCTGTTAAAAGCATTAAATTAAAATTTACTTAACATTTATAACAAAAATATTAATTACCTTTCTTGCTTTTGTTTTATATCTGAAAAATGGACGAAGAAGTGAAAAAGCCATGTCTCTCATAAGTCTCTATCTTTCTTTGTGTTTTTATAGCTTAACTGCCAATTTTTTAGTTGCTAATACCATGTATATGGTTGTCAGCCATATGAAATCAAAAGTCTTTTTCTTGAATTGCTTGATTTCTATAAATTGTTTTAATATTTTTTCTTGCTTTACTCTTTCCTAAATATATTGTGATTAATTTAAATTTTGATGTGATAAATTAATGAAGTTACTTTTTCTTCTTGAAGTTAAGCTAAGTGGTGAATATGATTTTCAAACAAATAGTTTTTTATGGCTTGTGCTTGTACTATTTTTTATTTTTTTGTTTCCAGAAAATTTTTCTTTTTTTAAGTCATTTCTAGCATGTTTTCTTCTTTTAAACTTTCAATGTTTTTCTTTAAAATATTTTGTTCGGGACCAGTCATTCCTAATTTCCTTCTCCTCTTTTCGAGTATATACTTAACTTCTTGTTTCAATTAATCATTAGAGAGAGCATAGCAAGATAATTTAATTTCTTATTTGTTCGTTTAGACTTCAGAAGTATTTTAATTTGCTTAGTTAATATCTCTATATTCTCTCATAGTTTTGAAGCTTTCATAGACAGTTCCAAAAGTAACAGTCAGCTTTATAATAGCTTCATCATTAGAATATATTGAAAAATAGAAATAATCTTAATGAGTAAAGTATCCACTATTATTATCTGATTCAAAAGAAAAAGTATTGCCCTAAAGGTTATAATCACAATTAAACTAATTAGGAGTTGGAAATTCTTTACTCACCATAATTTTGTAATTTAAAATCCTATCTTGGCTTATCTTCACTCTTAGAGGACTTTACTATCCTTTTACTCTAATACAAAAATAAGTAAAATCATTTACTCCGAGATATAAGTAGTTTGTTTTTCCCACCTTAAGCACTTGTTCATTTGAAGCTATATTTAAATAAATTTACAAATAAATAAATATATTTTATTTATCTCAAATTAAATTATCTTAAAATTAAATAGTATTTTAAAGGCTTTGAAAAGTAACAAGTATAGCTGTTTAATAAAATTTTATATGATTTCTTATTTACTATTTCGAAAAGACCTTACTGATTTTAATAGTTTGAGGATATTATTCATTTACATAAAATGTTAGTAAAATCTGTAAATAAATCATTAAAAATTAGTTTCTTTTTGTTTAACCAGGAAATAATAATTAATTAATTATTACATCAAGAAGAAAAACTTAAAAAATTAAGATTTAATTAATCTTTTATTTTGTGCTACTTGAAATTTAATATCAAGTAATAACTTAATAATTATTCTTTAATGAACAATAATTTTAAAATATAACTAAATCTCTCTTACGTATGTTTGGTTTGAAAATGCAAGGTTTATCACTTTTCTTTTATTCTTTTTATTTTTCATAGTTGTTTGTTGCTCCATTAAAATCATACTTTTTCATTTCGTTTGTGTCAATCAGATTTAAAGTAGTTTTAAAATTCTCAATCATCTCTTCTCTATTTAATTCTGGCAGTTGTTGATAGGAATTGAAGTTCAAGTTGTTAAAAGTATTTACTGTAGCAAACGTTTTCTATGATTTTTACCTTGAATGAAAAAATTGCTAGGATTAGCTGGGATCAAGCAGCATTTTATTGGGCTATGATTCTCTTTTGATATTATTCTAGTTACTAGAGATGTTTTTATCTTTTATTGTAATGTTATTTTCAGTAGCTAAAACTTTTGACATTCTTTAAGCCCCATTTACCGAAATTATTAGGCTTGCTCGCTTTTCAGCCTAAGGTGATTTGAATTGTGGTGATACTAACTTATGTACTCCTTCTCTTAATGTTTTAGGGGAAGGAATATTTTTCAAGCTCTTTATCTGAACAGAGGACTCTGTATTTATTGTCAATTTATCTTTAAAAACTTTTTTCATAGGCGATTAGCTGCTATTTGTATTATTTGATACCTATGTTAAATTTTATTGATGATGGAACTACTTATTGAATAGTGTCCCTGTTTGGTTTAGCCCTCTTACACTATAATTGCCTTTTAATTTATCACTTAACTTTCTTGAGGATTGTTAGGAAATTTATCTTAGCTCATTCGATAATTTAGCCTTAAATAAACCTGTTGCACTACCTACAGGTGTTACTTATGTATCAGTGTGTGAAAAATTTATCTTTTTTGAAATATGATTAACATTTTTAATAAACTATTGGTATTTATTTTAGCTTAATGATTTTTTATTTCTTTATTATTCGAGCGTTGATGTAGTATCATCACCTAAGTCGAATATATGGGAACTACTATTTTGATTTAACTTGCTTTTTGTTGAACTAAGTTATTTTAAACTTTTGTGTTCACTAATTCTTGTTTTTTCGTTCATTAAGCCAGAATCATAATTATTTCCAATAATTTCTTCTGAATCACATCTTTCTTTACTATCATTAATAATGAGACGAACTTTGCTTTTCTGTTTATCTGGGTGAAGCTTGTATTAATCTGTATGAAAATGATTCACCTCATTTCCCTATAAAATTTACTTCAAGTTTTAATATTTATTCTCATCAAAATTCATCATTATTTATGCCTAACCTTTTGTTGTTTCTAGGAAAAATTATGTGCTCTTGTTAAGAGATTTATATAATTTGTAATATTAATTAAAAGTAGAAAGACCTAAATTTGTTTATTAATATCACTTTATTTAATGCAAATTGCTTTTTATATTATTGTTATTATTTTGTATATTTATTTTGTGGTTTAGTAAAATCTTTGCTCAAATATTATATTTTAAAAAAACTATAAATCTTTATATTTTTTTCAATTCAACCAGAGAATTAAATACCAAAATTAATTTCTTACTGAACGCATTTGATAGAAAATCAAATAAATATAATTATCTTACCTACATTATTTGCATTAATTAATAGAACAAAATTTTATATATCTCAAAGCTTAATATATTATGTTAAACTAAATCAATTATTTTTAAGTATTAAAAAATCTAACTATTTTCACATTTTTCTCCTATTTCTTGATTATTTATTCATTAAATATTTAAAATTCATAAAGATTTATAAAATATTAAATTTATTAGGTTTATTTAGCAAAAAAATATTTTTTTTAATTTTATATATTATGTTAAACTAAATCAATTATTTTTAAGTATTAAAAAATCTAACTATTTTCACATTTTTCTCCTATTTCTTGATTATTTATTCATTAAATATTTAAAATTCATAAAGATTTATAAAATATTAAATTTATTAGGTTTATTTAGCAAAAAAATATTTTTTTTAATTTTTCTTTAAGATTAATTTTTTTTATTTATTTGGTTTATTTTTTTAATTTAAATAAAAATGTTTTTATTTTCATTTAAATAAAATTAATACTTAATAAAATATAATAATTTAATAATTTCTATTTTAATGAGTTTTCCAATCATAATTAAATTTTGGATTTATAAAGAAAAGTAATTTAATTTCCTATGAATATTCTAATAATTATTTAATATTCTAATATTAATATTTAAATTGAGTAGATATTTAATTTTCCAATGAAAAAAAATTTTTTAATCTTAGAAAAGTTAATTAAAAAAAGTGAATTTATATATGGATTAAGTTTTCTTAAATTAATGCCCAATAAAAGGCCACTATGCCTCGAATAAAGATCAAATTTGCTTAGATGAGGAGTGCGAATGTGAAATAATGTGTCTCTACTGTCGAATAGACCATATTGATAATAATAAAAACCATAATATTATCCCAATAAATGAAATTGCTGAAAAAATCCAGCTTTTATAAAAACCATAATAGATATAAAATAATATAATTAATTAGGCCAATAAAATATTATTAGCGATTCAGAAATAAATTGATATGAAATTCATATATGATTTAGAATAAACTAATTACTTCAGACTATATTAGGAAATTAAGGATTTAGATTTAACTTGCTATTAAAATATTATTAAGTTAAACAAATAAACTCTAAAATAATTATTAGTTGTTTATAAATCATATGAGTAAGATATACAGTAGGAATTAAATTTAGATGAAAATGACAAAAAATAAATTGTAGAAATGATTTTTTAAAAACTTAATCCTTTGAAAAAGTAAAATAAATTGTTTTAAGAATTTAAATATAATCCATAATAAGAATAAATAGAAAATTTTATAGGTAATCTAAATAAATAGTAATAATCTTTTGAATTATAAGAGGAAATAGAAAAACTAGAAAACCAAATAAGAAGCAAAGATATCTAAATTTAAGAAAAAGTAGAAGTAATAAACTCACTTTAATAACTTATTTAGAATGTAAGTGATTAAAATTCAAATTATGATAATGAGATTGAATCATATAAATAAACTCTAGAGGAGTACTAAAAAAAAAATAAACAATATCTTAAGAATATTAAAGAAAACAACAGTTTTATAAAACAATTAGAAGAAACAAATAAAGATTTAATAAAAACAATTGAAAAATAATAATAAGAAACTAATGATAAAAAATCAAGCAATAACTGTATAAAATTATTAAATTTTCCCTTGAATGGTAAAATATCATAAAAGCATTTCGATGAACTCTTTTCAACTATCTAAAGAAATTTTGTTGAAAATTTGGATAATGAATATTAAAAGAATATACTTTAACTTACAAGTGAATTATATAGCAAACTAGAACAGCATTACACTGATTTACAATAACCATTGTGAAAAAGCAAATATAAAATGATAATTAATAATATTTTATGCAATAAGTTTTACTTATAATATATATCAATATTATTATACATAAAAAACTACATATATTTCATAGAAAGTAACTTATAGTATAGCAAGATGCCATTCAAAAATTCTGTTTCATTTTACTTATGGCTAATATTTTCTTTAGCCAGCCATGATACTTTTTTAAAAAAATTATGGTAAATTAATTTAAAAAATAAATTTAAATTGGTATTTTATAAAAATAAAATTTTAACAAAGAAAAACTATATTAATAAAAATAAACTTAAATAATTAAATAAAATTTATCATTCTCTATATATGAAAATCCCATGATCCCTTAAGTTTATGGTTTTAAAGGAATGAAGACAACTTTTTAAAAAATATGACAACATTTTATGTTAAGTTATAAATTTTTTTCTTTCTTTTAAAAATTATCAGGAAGGAAATGGAGGTAAACATAATTGATTGATTAATGATCAAATATGAAATGCATTTCTCTTACTTACTAATTTTTTTTTTTTTGATTTTTAGTTTGAATATTTTAATTATTATTAAAGAATTGAAATTAAGTTTTACTCAGATTATTTTGACTTATTAAAAATTTAACATTTTACAGAAGAAATAAAACAAAAAAGAATAGTTTTATAATATTAAGATATATTTAATATAACATTTTAATAATTTATTTATAATTATAACTAGAGTAAGTAGTACCAGTAGAAGTTATTAATAAAATAAAAACTAATTATTTAGTTTGCTGAATCAAAAAATTGTGCATCCACAATTTTATTTTTATATTTTCACTTTCTTTTAGCGCAGATCATGCTCTTTTCCAATTTAAGTGATTAATGAAATAAAGTCTTCTACGAAAACATGTTTATAAAGTGAATTCAAATTTTTTTCAACTATATTACTAACTTTGGAATAATCGATTTCTATATTTATTTATTAAATTAAAATTATTTTAAAATTAATTTGAAAGTTTTGTAAAATAAATAATTTATTTGATAAGTATATTAATTAATTTATATATTAGTTACTGTATCTTTAAATGATGCTCTTTACAATTTCTATAGTTTTTTCTTTGGTTATAAAGTATATTTCTTGTTCTTTGAACTAAATCCACATATTTTCTATTTCCAAGACCAAATCCATGCCGATATGATTTACAACACTATTTATTATGTTAAGTTTTTAAATTAAAATAATTTTTTAGGATAAAAATGTATTTATTACTCATCAATTCCTACAGTTTATTATCTTTTACGGCATCCCATACATATTTAAGACAAATAAATTTTGAGATCTTCTCTTTTTATTAATTATTTTTTTTTAGTCTTCCCCATTTATTTGATTTATTTTATGATTGTTTATTGCATTTTTTTATCAACTTTTTATAATTATAATATTTTTACAAACAGCAAATATTGTAAAATATTTTTACCTTCAAAATTACTGAAAACATAATCTGTAACAAATAAAGTCTGGTCAATAGAAATATAGGTAAAATCATGATCCTTATAGTTTTTATTTACTAGTTCATATGCCGAGTATATACTTTTACTAATAGTACGTGTATTAGTTTATTGTTCATCAGATAATTCCATCTCTTAATATTTATTATAAATGTTTATTTTAATTTATTATTATATTAATCTAAGTAGATTTCCAAAATTATATAAATAGATTGCATCCTTTTTATCGATTTACTAACCAGCTTTAAATCTTATCGTTTTTAATAAAAATATGTTATTACTGGATATAAATATATTAACACATGTTAAATAAATCTTAAATATATAAAAAACAAAAGTAAAATCTTAAGCATTTTTAAGTTTAAGCATTAAAAGCGTTTAAACTATTAAGTTATTTTGAATATTAAATTATCTAATATTAAAAATTATAAAAATATTCTAAGAATAGCACTTTAAATTAACTAAACACTTAGAAATTAATAATTCTTTAAAATTAAAAATAATTGATATATTGAGTCGTTTTTGTTATTAATTAGAAAATAAAAAATTTATATGGCATTTAACAGGGTTAAACTGATAAGCTATTTTTTTAGAAACGATAAAATTTTAGATAAAATTTAAAAATAAATTTTAGCATAAAAAAATCATTATTTTAAATCCTCCATTTATTGAAATGCATAACAAAAAAGAAGAAAACACAATTGTTTATTCTAGAATTTATTGAAATTTGTTTATTTGAATGTCAACAAGATTTATAATAACTACTTATCATTAGATTTAATTATAATAGCCATAAAAAATCCAAAAATGTTTTTAATTAATTAGGCTGGCTGTATCTAAATTTACATAATGAGCATTTTTACTGAAAATATAATTAATTTTAAGACAAATTTGGTAATAGTATGAGATTATCTAATATAATATAGATTTATAAATATTTACTAGCAATTATTTTTTCTATAAAAATAATTTAATGGATATTTTTTACAATTAATTTCAAGAATTTTTATGTATTTTTTTATTCAATAAAATAGCAACTAATAATTAAATTAATAAATGTTTCTATATTCATAAATAGAAAACCTGACATTAAATAACTTTATCAAGGAAAATATATATGCTTTTAATCTATTTTACTAAATCACTTAAATTTTATTTCAAAATGGAAATAAGAAAATACAAAACAAACAAACCATAATAATTAAATAACAATTACCTCTACTTTTAGATCTATTTTCATTTAATTATTCTTTATATTAAACCAAATAAGCAACAAAATTATTAATTAATTTTAAAGGCAAGTAAATTAATTTGTTTCATAATCTCAAGATGTTTATTAATATATATCACTTGCTAAAGACTAAGTAACAGCCTTAAAAGTAATATTTTGTTGACTATAAAAAAAATTATAATTTATATTTTTGAAAATTAAAGTTAAAGAAATTATTTTATCTTTGTGTTTAGATTAATAAATAATAATTTTAAATAATCATATAATTGCTTGAAGTTTTATAAAATTGAATATATTCTTACTTATAAATTTAAATTAATACAATTTTTTAATTCATATACAAAAATATAGCATTTAAGAATTGAAAATAGCAATTCTTTTTACTTTTTATAATATTAATTACAAGAAATATTTTAATCTAAAGTTAAAGAAAATATAATTTTATTAGTGTGCATTTAAATTTTGCTTAAATTTTATTTTGGTTAAGTCCACTTTATAATGGTTTGACTATTAGAGGTGAAAGAGATATGGATGGAATTCAGATATGATAATCGTATATAATAGTATTTTTTATTCATCATAATTTGGTATGCTTATCAAAATATTTAGCAACTACAGGCTTACTTATCATGGTATTTTTTATGTTAAAGATGTTGTTGTTTAGCAATTTAAAGGACAATTGAAAGAAAATCTTGAAAGAAAACAAATTTGTGAATTTCTTTTAAATCCCAATCAACTAACTCACTAACTTTTGAATAATCAATATCTATTTTACGAATAAAAAGCTAAATTAATTAAATTTATGAGCAAATAAATTACCAAATTTCTAGAGAACATCTTTTATTAATCTAATGCATTCATCTTTACTAATAAATGTTTAATCATTCTCTTTCAATCTATCCCAATAATCTTCGATTTCCATAATTAATTTAGTGTCAATATATACAATTAAACTATAATTTTTATAGAGCTATTTAAAATAATGTATAAATAATTTAAATATATTCTTACTCTTCCATAGTAATATTTTATTCCCTTTTTACTAACCCTTTGAAAACTTGTAAGAGATACACTATAAATTTATCTCTTTTTATAGTTGAATGTTTCTCTTAAAATTTTATACCCTTAATGTGTTCTACAATCTATTATTTGTAGGCAGAGTCGACTTTTTAAAAGTTATTATTTTGTTTTTTAAAAAAAACGACAATATAGAAAAAATTTAATCTAATAAAAATGCATACCTTAGTAAATACTAAACAGATAATCAATCACAAACATACATTCATCGAAATTGATATAGTATGTATCATCACATTTAAAATGCAAATTAACTTGCTAGTAGGATTCATGTATAAAATGTTTTAATTCATGTATCTCAGCTTGAGTTTCTGTAATTTATTCAGATTTATTCATCAATTAAATTTTTTAGTCTTTTCCTTTTTATGTTTTTTCAGATTTTGTTAATTATTTTAATAATTATTATTTATTAATCTTATCAAAAATTATGTTTGCTTTATTTCACAAAAACTTACCACTAACTTAAATGTAATGTAATATGATCGATCACTTTGTTAGAAAAAAAATAATATCTCTAGGTATTTCAAATAACCTCAATTATTTTATTTACTCATTTCCTTTCATTTTCTTTTTAAAAGTTAAAAAGAAAATTAAAATTTGGGTTACTTTATAAATAAAAATTTTATATAAAAATTAGCCAAATTTATTTTAAATATTTTTAAAATTAAAAATTTTACTTTTAAAGATTTATTTCAAATAATCAGCAAAAAAAATAAATTTTATTTAAAAGAATTTATATCTTAGTTGGTATGAAGATTTCTATTATAAAATAATAATATAATCTATCTTTTTTTTCTATTTTTAATAATGATTTAGACATTATAAAATTAAAACCAAAAAAGTGAAGTTAAAACATATATCGAAGAAAAAAATAATTTTTTAAGCAATGTAATTATAATTTATTTTTGAGAAAATATAACAACACATATAAAAGAAAATTAAAATAAAAATATAGCTATAAATAGAATAAATAGTAAAAACAGCATCTTAGTTGGTGTAAAATAAGGTGCCAACTATTAGGTCAAAATATAGAGCATCGGCAATTTTATTTTTACTCAATTTCTTTTTTCGATTAAAAATTATGGTCTCTTCCAATTTAAATAATTAGGGCAATAAAGTCTTCTAAAAAAACATGTTTGTATAGTTTATTTAAATATTATTCAATTTTTTCATTCACATCTGAATATTTAACATCTATTTTGATACAAATTTAAAATGTTTAAATTGATCATTAATTTAGAAAATATATTTAATAAATAAATTAATTAATTACTATATTTTTTAATCAAGATCTATACTAATTCAATAGCTTTTTCTTTTGTAATGAAGTTTATTTCTTGTTCTTTAAATAAAACCCACAGTTTCTCTATTTCTCTTATCAGTTTTACATCAATATAATCTATAACACTAATTTATTAAATTTATTTAGTTTTAAAATTGATAAAAATATTTATTGACATTTACTCTTATATAAAAACTTATTTTTCTCTTTTTGGATACTCTAAACAATTCGAAGATAAGTAAAATTTGAGATCATCTCTTCTCAATAACTACTTTTTTTAAGATTTTCCCATTTTCTAGATTTCATGTATAATTGTTTATTACATCCTGCGATCAACTTTTTTAAAATTAATAAGTCAATTATAAAATTAAATTTGGTATGAAGTTAGTATTTATAATTAATACCTTCAAAGTTACTAAAAAGATAATCAGTTACAAATAGGCTCTAATCGATAGAGATGTAAGTTTGATCATAGTATTTATACTTTTTATTAACCAACTAATAAGCAAAGTTTATATTTTCATTCAGTTTATTTAGATTTGCTTCTTATTCTGCTGAGAAATTCATTTTTAATTAATTATTTTTCTTCGAATATTAATTTAATTTTAAAATTAATTATTAAAATTACTCATAATCAAATATCAAGCAATTAAGCATTATTTTGTATGATTAGAGCGTTCTAGTTTTTAGCATAATCAGAATCTATTAAAAAGTATAAAATAAATTTTACTGGCAATTTATTTAAAAATGTAACAAAATCAATTAGCTGAGATATAAATAATCTCTTCTAATATCTTTTGTTATTTTATAATTATCAAGAGCAATGTTAACAAATATTTTAAAATTCTTTAGAATTGAAATTGTGATTATTTATTTTTTAAATTTAAAAAACTAAAATTCAAGAATACAAAATACTTAAAAAGAAATAATCATGTTTTTAAAAATAAGATGAATAATATGAAAAATAAAACATGAAAATGTGAATTCTTTTGTTGTCTGTTAAAAATAAAAGCTAAAATTGATAAGGTATTAAAAATATAATTGAAGAAAAGAATTTTAAGAATTTTTTGTACTTAAAATAAATAAATAATTTATTAGAAAATTAAATTTTTATTAAATTCTATTAAAATCTAAATGTTTACTTATGCAAAAAATTATCTATATTATATGAATTAAGAGTATTTTACTGGAGATAAATCATTGTTTTTGGTATAAATTCGAATAAATTGATCCTTATAAAAAGCAGTTTGATAAATAAAATTTAAAATTTGATTGATATTGATTATAAAATTATATTAAAAATATTCACAAATATAAGAATATTTAAGATAGCAATCTAGAAGTTTATTAATAGAATTTGACAAGTCTCTTAACCTAGATACTAATCTTTGATTTTTCCATACTTTTAAATTATTTAGAATTGCTCTAAGTTTATTAAAATTTGTCTTTTTTATTATTAAATATTTTATTAAATTAATGACTTTAACTTACTTTATTAAATGTTTAATTAAAAAAAAATTTTGATTACTTTTGTATTTAAAATAAATCCTAACTTGTTAAATGTTTTAAAAAAAATATATATCTTTTCATTTAAATCTTACTACAATTTATACAATTTTAACTAAATAAATAAATATCTAAATATACAATTATCAATATACTGTATTCAATTAAAATTTGTTCAATATATTTTTTCAAAAAGTAATTTTAGAATAATTATGTTAAAGGGAGATGCGTTTTAAAAATAATTATTTAAAATGAACTGCTTAAATTAGAATTAATACTTTATATTAAAAAGAAATTAACATTTTAACAAAGTGAATTACTTGTTTTGTAATTATTTTTAAATGATTCAAAATAAGTCATAGTTTTTAATTTTTTTAAATACTCTGGAATTGTTTGAAAAGTTTGGTAAATATAAACAAATTTTTTCAATATTTAAATGTTATAAAATTAATCTATTAATCAAGAAATTAGATTTTGGATTTTAAAAGGTAAAAATGAAAAAAGCGAAACACAATTTAAAATTAAAAAGAAAAGTTCTTATTTTTTTGATATAATTTAACTAATAGATTAACTTTCGTAATAGAGCTTATACTTATACAATTGATTATATATGGATATTTAATACATTTATTATTTTTAAAAATGTTAGAAATTTAGAGATATTAATATAATTTATTATTGTAAAGTATATTGATATATATTTAATTTTGAGATTAGATTTGATAACTAAGTGATATTACTGATTCAGATTTTGAAAATAGATATTGGCAGATTATAGTTTTTTTAATAGAGTAGAGCATTTATTTACTTTTGTTTATTACATCTTTCAGATTAAATTAATAAATTTAGGTAGGTAATTGAAAATAAATAAGTGATAAAACTAATATTTTTAATTAATTAGATGGTTATTAAGACTTAGAAAGCTGGCTTAAGATCAAAAAATTTAACAACCACAATCTTATTTGTGTCGTTTGATATATTTTTTTTTATAAAAATTATGCTCCTTTGCAATTTTGAGAAGAATTGATATAAAATCTTCAAAGAAAACAAATTTGTGAATCGCTTCTAATTCATTTTCAACTAATTCACAAACCAGCGAATAATCAATTCCTAATTAATTTATTTTAAAAGTCAATATAATCTCTTTATAAAATTAAAAAATATTACTGTATTTCTAGATTATGTCTTAAATCAATTAAATACTTTCATCTTTACTAATGAATGTGATATCTTTTTATTCTTTTAAATCATTCCAATATCTTTCAATTTCCATGATTAATTAAGTGTCAATATATTTAAGTAAACTGAAATTAATTATTACAAAATTTTATTAAATTATTATTAAACAAACACAAATAAAATTTTATTTACTCTTCTATCACGATATTATTTTCTCTCTTTTTTAAACCAGAAAGGGCATTGGCAAGATAAACCTTAAAATCATCTCTTTTTACTTAAGCAGAGTATTTTTTAGAGAGTGTCATACTTTTAACATTTTCTAATATAGTTTGCTTTTAAATTTCGTCAGCTTTTTTATATTATCAAATTAATAAAACAAATAACCCAAAGGCAAGTTAAATTAGAAATTAAAAAAAAACAAACAAATAAATTTTCTTACCTTCATATATACTAAAGAGATAGTCAGTTACAAATAAGCATTCTAAGTAGCTTAAAAAGCACATATCGTAAGTTTTAAACTGTAAATTAACTTATTCAAATGATTGTTCTATAATATTTATTGATTCTTTCATATGAATCCTTTATTCATTAATCAAATTAGGTATATTCATTATTGATAAAAAATTTAGATCTTTTACTTTTAATAATTTTGTAGAGTTTTAATATATTATTAATAATAAAAATTATACATTAATATTATCTTAATTAAGTTCTTCAATTAAAAAACTAGTTTCTTTAATAATCATAACTAATATCAAAATTAAATATAGCGTAATATATCGACTAAAATAACCTCTTTAAGCATTTTACCAAATCTAAATAACTAATCTATATTTTACCACCTATTGAAAATATAAAATTTGTAAATTTTTTTAGTTAAATAGAGCATACAAGGTATTTAGTTGTATATTTATTTAAGGTTATATAATTAAATTAGCTAGCTTATTATAGTCTAAAAAGAAAAGAGTTAGTTTATTGAGTTTGTTTACATAATTTTATTAAATTAATACCTCTATCACTTTCAAGTTAAGTAAAGAATAAACACAAAATTAGAGTTAACTAAATTAAATTTTGCAAAAACAATATTAATTATATTTCCATAAAATTGTAAATTTAATTATGATTAAGTAGTGTTTATCTAACTAAAAAATCAATTATTCAAACGTACTTTAGTAAAACACAGTCGAGTTGTTTATTGATATCTTTTAAAAAATTAACTCATTATGAAAAGATAATGAATTTTAATTTATGATAATAGAATTGACAAATATTTCAATAAAACTTTAAAATTTAAAAGCTTCTTTATAATACAGGTAAGTTATTTTGTAATTATTTATCTATTCTTTAAAATTATTTATCATATATATTTGCGTTTCCTTCATCTTAATAGTTTTAAATTCTGATGTTATGTGTGAATAATTAATTATGTTCAACTAAATTTGTGAATATTTTCAAATTTTGTAGAATAATATAGTTTGATTTATTTATTAGTATGACTAAAGCAGACAAAATTAAGTAGAATAATATAATTAATTTTATAAATCTGCTAAAAAAATTTGATTAATTAATTTTAAGACAAGTTGGTTATAGAGAGGAACAGTTATTTTAAATAAAGTTGATATTTAATTTACAAAAAACAACTTTCTAATATTCTGAGTTATTTTCTGTCTAAAAGACTGTAAGAAAATAATAATGATCATATATTTTTAATCTTAAATAAATTTTTTGTCATATATCTTTAAAATAAATGAATTCTTCTGATTGATTATAAAATTATTCATTAAATAAATTATTCCTTCCATTCATAAATTAGAGTTGAAATTAAAAACTACATTTTAATAAATTTACTAAAGAGAAACAGCATTTTGTTACTGGAACAGATATAAATTTTCTAAAGCTGTGCTTTCTCTGTAGAAAATTAAATCAGTAGCCAAACTAATTATTTTTTTTGCATATATTTTATTCATAAATGTTTATTTAATAAATATTTTTCTAGTTGATAAACAAAAAGCTAATTCTATTAGGTAATAACAACTATCATAAAATTCTGATGAAATATATACATGCATTCTTATTTTTTTATTAATATAATATTCTTTATCATTTTATTTAATTGTTAATTTAGGTGAGAACTAACCTGCGAATTTAAAATAAAAATTAATATTTTTTGTTGTTATTGTAAAACCTATTTTTTAAAATCTTTTAGAATCTTAGTAATTTTAACTATTTATTAAAGTAATTTAGTTTTAAAACATTTTATTCCAATCTTAAATTAGAGTTGAAATTAAAAACTACATTTTAATAAATCTAATAAAGATAATTAATTAGAATTTTGTTGCTGGAATTGATACAATTTTCTAAAGTAGTGCTTTCTTTGTAAAAAAAGAAATTAGTAACCAAATTAATTATTTTTTTTGCAGATATTTTATTCAGAAGTCGTTTGTTTATTTAATAAATATTTTTTTAGTCGATAGACAAAAAGCTAATTCAATTAGGTAATAATAATTATCATAAAATCTGATTAAATATTATGCATACATTCTTATTTTTTTATTAATGTAATATTCTTTATTCTTTTATAATTGTTTGTTAATTTAGGTGAGAGAACTAACCTGCGAATTTAAAATAAAAATTAATATCTTTTATTGATATTGTAAAACTATTTTTTGAAAATATTTTAGAATTTTAGTAATTTTAAATATTTATTAAAGTGATTAGGTTTTAAAACATTCTATTTAAAAAAAATACTTTATTGATACACAAAAAAAAATTATATTTATTTAATTTTATTAATATAAATTCTACACATTAAATTTTATATGAAGATTGTTCTTAGAGATATATTAAAACTAGAATTAATTATAGATTTTTATATGATTTATGTTTTTTTTAAGTAATTGGTAATAACAAATAAGAGTTTATCAAAAAATTTGACAAGCACATTACTTACCTGAATTAAATTTCTTTTTTTTAAAATTAAGCTATTTAGCAATTTAAAGTAAGATAGATATGCAATCTTCAAAAAACACAAACATATGAATTTCTTTTAAAGCATTTTGAACAAGCTCATCAACCTAGGAATATTAGACATCTATTATTATTAATTAATTAAAGTTAAATTTATTATGAACTAATGATGAAGCTAATTACTGTATTTTTCTGTTATGCTGCATATAAATTCTTTGCATTACTCTTTAGTTATGAAATGTATGCCTTAATCTTATAATTCAATCCAATAATTTTCAATATAGACAATTAATTTAGTATTAAAATATTCAAGCAAACTTTTATTATGATAAAAATATTAAACAATAAGTAAATTATTTAAAAATGAATACTCTTCTATTTATATATTTTGGTCTCTTTTTTTATACCCAGAGCAAACATTAGTTAGATAAATTTTAAAATCATTTCTTGTTAACTTTTTAAAAATAAATGTTAACTCTTTAATTTGTTCTATAATAGATGTTTTCTCTTTGTTGTCAACTATTTAATAAGTATTTTATTATTTTTATCAAGCAAAAATATTTATTATTTAACAAAGTGAATAATAATAACTCTTACTTTAATAAAGACTAAATATATAATCAGTAACAAATAAGCATTCAGTTAATGTAAGATACTAAATATCATTAGTTTAATACTTTTGATCTAGCAAAACACAGGAAAAATCAATCACTTTTTATAATTCTTTCTCTTCAATCAATTAATCTTTACTTTAAAAAGATAGCCTCATTAACAAGCAGAAAAATATATTTGTATTTTTTATTTGAAATTATATTTTGTTTTTTTATAATTTATAAATTAATAATGCAAATTATTCTTCATTTAAATCTTTTCTCAAATTATATCTTACCGACAGTTGAGAGCCTATAACCAAAATAAAATTTGATATGAAAAACTTAATTTATAATCATTTGTTACAATCAATAAAGCTCAAGCAAAAAGCGAGATAAGGTTAACTTATTATTCAATATTAGAGTAATTAAAAATAAGATATTTATTTTGTTGAGATAACTCACATAAATGTTATTTAGATTTATAATAACATTTTTTCACAAATTTTTATTAAATTAAAATAAACAATCTTAATTAAATAAATATATAAAAAAAAGACAATCAGATTAACCACAAAAAGGTGATATTATCTTCTATTTTTTAATTACGTAATATTCTTAATATTTATTCAATATTTTTCTAGACGACAGTTAATCTTTAATTAAAAGAATCTAAATTAGAAACAAAATTTAGATGTAATTCTTTTATCTCGTATGTATTGTATTAAATTTTTATGTGAATATATTTATTATTATTCGTGTGGAAAATAACAATTAATTTGATAAGACATTAAACCAAAAATAAGATAAGCAATGACTGATATTTTACATGATATAAAATGAGAGTTTTTAAATAAAAATAAGTCAGTATGCATCCAAAAAGCCGAATCTATTGTAATTTCTAAGGTAAATAAAATAAACTTAAATATTTTGCAATATTTAAACATAAATACCCTTCATTATTCGAGCTTCTCAAAAATTATAAATTAGGTAATATATTTATGTAATATTTTTTATTGAAGAATAAAGATTATCAGTTTTGAGACAGTTTGAATTTTATTTTAAATATAAATACTATCTCAAATCTTATGGTTAGGTCCTATAAATTAATTATATATAGAATTCAATAAATATAATTAAAATTAGCTCAGAAAAAAAAAAATCTTAACTTTAAATATTTGAATGAATACTTTTAAGAATTTTGAATTAACTTTTGTAACTAAGTAGAACAAAAACATAATTTAATGAAAAAATTTTTAAAACTTAGATTTTAATGTTTGGATGGATTTTAAATTCATAGATATTGCTTAAATAAACAGAATTATAATTCCTAAATTAAATATGTTAAATAATTTATATACGATCGATTTTATTTTTTATAATTGAAGTAGAAAATAATATTTGAGATGATATTATTTACAATTTCAACCATAATTAATTTTTTAGAATTTTGGAATAAGTTTAGCTAATGTCTTCTTTATTTGTAGTTATAAATAAATAAATAAGCAAATAAAAAAGTAAATAATATTTTTAGAAAGATATTTTTTTTGCATATGGCATTTGTTTATGAAAATGTTTGATTTAAGAATATTATAAATATGTTTTTATCTCTAATATCAATTTCTTCTTCTTCTTTTTTATCTTTATATGTTGAAAAATATTCTTTGTTTAGGTATTAGAGACTACAAATTAGCATGAAATGACCTTAATCTTGTAGTTGTTGTTCAAGCAACTTAAAGCAAAAATATTTATTATTTTTTTATTGAGTCGAAATACTTTTCTAATTAAAAGTAAATTGTAATTTGCTATGAATAGGTTAGTAATTAGTAATTTGATATAAATTAAAGTATAAAAATTATATTTTTGTATAATTAAATAACATAATATAGAGTGGATTACAAGTAAGTATATTAGTATATATAGGTATTATATAAAGTAATTTTTGCTTTGTAACAAAGTTTATATAATTATTATCATATAACAGAATATTTATTTTATGCTCATTTTTCAACTACTTAGATAGATAGATAATTGCCTTTTATTATTTTTATGTAAGAAAATAGCATATTTTATTCTGAATTATTTTTTTCAACATTAGTTCACTTTTGATTTAGATTAAAGTGTCTAGCAATATTGCTTATGCTTTGTTTGGCAGATTCAATAATTTCAGAATTCATTTTGTTTCTGGATTCTTCTTCTACGTTTAGTTCATTATTTTGCTGAATTTTCTTTAAAAGAACATTTTCAAAGTCTGATTCTTCTAAAAGCTATTGCAAGTTTTAGATTTCTTGTTCTTGATATTATATCTTGTCAAAACAATCATTAAGGCAGTTTTATTGTTCTCCATATTCTTTAGAAAGACTTGTTTTCTGGGCTTCTAGTAAAGAGACTTTGTCTTAAAGTTCCTTATTCTATTAAGCAAATACTTAGTTTTCTTCTTAGTATTTCTTAATCTTCTACTCCAAGTCATACTTTAAGTCTTTGAGCTATTACTTCTAGTCAAGCAATATTGATTGAGATATCTTATAGTCATTTTCAAGCTATTCGTAGTTCATATTGTAGAAATTATCTTTAGAGTTTTAGTTGCTTGGGGAGATACATTAGTTGGCTTGTTACTTCAACTTAGCTATTTCTTAGTTGAGTTGTTAGTTAGATTATTCAAGCTCTTAGATTTAACTTTAAAGCTATTATCTTTCGCTCTAACTCTACTCTAGTTAGTTTTAGTTGATTTATTACAGTTGAGCAACCTATTACTTTAATTGTAAAGAAACTTAGTTATTCTAGAGTCTTTCATCACTCATATTTTTGATAGTAGAAAGAAATTATGTCATTGATTCTTTCATAAAATTAAGTTTGCTTTCAAAGTTTGATGATAAATTGAGCTAATCCAAAGTATTCTAAATTTAGCTAGATTAATTAAAAGTGTCTAGCAATTGTTCATCTCTTACTTATTAGCCAACTACTAGAGCCAAGTGACTAAATAGCTATGAGAAAGTACTAAAGGCAATGTTGACTTAATTATTTGCATTCCTTAAATCATCAGATTAAATTTTGTTTTTGGACTCTAGTTCTTGCTTAATTTATTGAATATTATCCAAAATAAGGTGATTCTCTTACTTGAGTACTTTATATTGTTAGCTTAAATTTTCGTTTTATTACAGCAATTCATCTTTTTAATACAAATTTTCTTAATTATTTTGCAAAAGTTCTTCAAATTGTTTTTTTAAATTATCATTCTCACTCTTTAAATAGCTATTATCTTGCTTTATTTGTTAATTTGTGGTTTGCAACTCAGTTACTAAATTGAGATAATTTTCTTTCTCTAATTTCAAAGTATTTAATTCTAGATTAGAATTTTATTGTTGATTTAAAACTTCTGAGTGATAAGACTCTCTTTCAAACATAGCTTAATTCATTATATTAATTTAATCCTTGGCAGATTACAACTATTCTTCAGTTTATTGCAATTATTACTAAGTGTAAGATAGCACATTTTCATTTTCTAGTATTTCTTCTTTTAGTTTCTAGCACAAAAATTGCAATTCCTATATTTAGCTGTTGGCAAATTCATTTTTTTATTTTTCTTCCTCTAAATTAACATTATACTGTTTCCTATCTTATTCAATTTTGGTTTCCAAAGAAGAAATTTCTTCCTTGCATTATTTTAATTACATACTCATTTAATTAATGCGGTTAGTAGTTTCATGCATCAATTTCTCATACTACTCTTTCTACATAGCAATTTCTTCAATTTCTATTCTGTATTTCTCTTCTTTTTAAGCTCCTTATTACAGCTATTACAAGCTAATTTTGAGCTTTTCCTCCAAAACAACAATTGACTGATTTTAATTCTATAAAATTTCGTTTTCTCTAGATTTTGTTGTTACAATATTTTTTAGATTGTTTACTTCTTTGTTGAGATCTTAAATGTATGAATTGTTTTGCTGCTCTTTCTAAGAAATTTCGAACAAGTTTTACTCATACTTTTTCTAAACAGCAGCCAGTTTTTCTTCTTTCTCTTTGAGTTTCTAAGTAAGCTAATTGATATTTTCTTAAGCTATCATTTTCTGAGATTAAAGCTCGTTTTGCAAGTTTTAAATTTGCTATAATAAGTCTCTGCAAGTGTTTTCACTGGATTCAAGCTTATCTAAAGTTTTGGCATAGTTCATTTCAACTTCATTCAAACGATTGGTAAGCTAATCAATGTCTTTCATCTAAGAATCTATCTTGCTTCTGTAATTGGTTTCTAGCTTTACTAAATCTTAGGATTTTTCTAAGTTCAATTTTTCAATAGCTTAGTCTTTACTTTCAATGGCTTTTTTAAATTCTTACTATTAGTTTTGGAGTTACTCAATTTACTTCTTGAAATTAAGAGATTAGTTGGACAACTCAGAGTTTTCATTACTCAAAAATTTTTGAATCTCAACTAAATTTCTGTGTTCTTCCTCCATTTTAGAAAGTTAGCTTCTATAATTGGAAGACTCTCCAGAAATAAGTTGTTATTAATCAGTGATTTATTAGAGTTAAGTTGTTAATTATTTGATTTTAGCCTAGGCGTTCAACAATTCATCTTTAAGTTGGTTCTGAGAAGCTAAGTTTTTCTAGTATTTTTCTCTGTATTCATCTAATTACTTTTTCAATGCTTCCACATTTGCCTTCTCCTCAGCTAATTTGTTGCTCAATTCCTTTATTTTTTCAGCTGAGTATTCTAATTTTTTTTCAAGTTCTTTGCACATTTCCTGTTAATAACTAAGTTCTTAATTAGTCTTTTCTAGCAAATTGCAAATCTCTTCATATTCCATTTATTTTTCAATCAATTTCTGTTAGGAAAGTTATTAGAGTTGAAGAATCTGCTAGCGTGTTGCCTCTTATTAAATTTTTGATTATTCTTAAAATGTGATATTCATCTTTTTTTTCATTTCTTCCATTTCATCAATCATAGTAACTGACAGTTCTTCATTAGAGCTTTTTATTTTTTCGAGCTATTTCAAAAAAAATAAAATAAATAAATAAGATGTCTGCAATTAAATTTAATTAGCTTAAAAGCATTTTTTTTATCAAATTGTAAATTTGGTTAATCGAAAAGTGTTGAAAAAACCGCTGCAAATAATTTTTCATTTGAAAGTGAGAATAATCTGAAAAACAATAAGTTTTATAATAAGAAGTGAGTTTATATTCATTAAAGCATTTTTAATTAAGAAATTCAATTGATAATAGAGTAATTAATTATTTTTCTAATTAAAAAGTCTTCAGTTGTTCTGATAAAAGACTATCTTTCTGATTTATAAAACCAGATCAAAAATCCATAAAAAAACTAGAAGAAAAAGTAGTAATAGTCACTTTATACTCTTATTATAAAGTTCTTTTTTCAAAAAGAAATTTACTTCAATTCTTAAATTTTTATATGAAAACTAAACAAAAGTGAATTCAAACTCATTTTTTTTTTTAGGTTAATCGATTAGGAAGATATTTTCAAACTAAAAAGTGAGAAGAGAATTAAAATACTCTAATCCATATTTTAGTTAGTTAATTAATTATAAATAAGTAATGAAAAATTATTAAATTTAATACTTCTTGTTGTATGTTGTATTTTTCCTTCATGACCTTGATTAGCTTGTTGTCTTACTCATTTTTCTAAGCAAGAATAGCCTCTTACTTTTTTTACAGGTCTTAAATGCTTTGCTTTTAAGTCTGTAGCTATTACTGGGCCTATTCATAGAGCTATTTAGTTGATTCTAGAGAATGAACTTTTTCTCTGAGAGTATCAACAAAAATTTCTATATCTTTTTTCTCTTTTACGAGCTAATTATAGCTCTTAGTCAAAGAGTTAAGCTGATTTTAGACAGCCTTGATATCTTCTTCTGTGTATATCACTTCAAACTCGTCCATGGAGCAGTTATTCTCAATAATTAATGAAATTGTTTCTTTTGTTTTTAGTTTTTTAAATATAATTTCTATTTTTTGATTAATTATTATTGTTTATTTGTTATTACCTATTTAAAAGCTTTTAATAATCAAATACGTCTTCTTTGTATATATTATTATTATTATTATTATTTTTCATTCTAAAATCCTACTATTTAACTGGAAAAGAAAAGAAAATTATAAATGACCAAAATGCAAAAATAATAAATAATTTTTTTCTTTCTATTTTTCTCTTCTTGTAGTCAGTCGATCAGTCATAAGTTTTAGAACATCTCTAATAAGTATACTTATATATTCTTATCATAATTTTATTATTTATGCACTTTACAAAATTTAAAAATATTTCTATGCTTAAAAAAAAGCAATTCCTTTACAAATACTTACAAATCATTATATGTCAAAAAGTGTTTTTTATTAGCACTAAGCTTATCCATAAATGTTTTATATTATTAAAAAATGTTTATGAAGGTGAATTCGTTACTTAATTTTTATTAAATAAAAGAAAAAAGCAGTTTATAAATAAAAATTAAAATGTTTTATATGAAAACAAACCTAATTTTAAAATTAATTGAATTTGTTAAAAGAGATTTAACAATATTTTAACTTATTTTATAGATTCCTATTATAAAAAAGAAAATAAAACACACAATTTTAACTGATTTTTTCATTTAGATTATTTCGAATTTTAGATTTAAATGTCAATTCAAATTATTTGATAAAGAAATCCCCATTTAGGTTATATTAGCAAACTATTTCTATCTATTTGCATTATTTTTTGAAAATCATTAAGATTACAACTAATTTTTAGAATGCGTAAGATCATATATTTTCTTTTAAAGGATGACATAATTATTATAATTTAAAAATAGTATTTATTTTAAATAAGTCCTCTCTTTCCAAATTACATACAATATCTAAAATAACTTAATATGAAACATTAGTCAAATTTAAAATTAAAACAATTTTTTAGAAGATTAGAAATTAATTATTAAAATTTTATTCTTTTTATACACAAAATATATAAAAATAAGTTTAAATAACTAAAACAACAATAAATTTTCAGCTATATAAATATTTTAACTATTTATTATAAATTTTTTTAAATGGTTTCAATCAATAATATATTACAAAGAGAACATATTTCGAATTCAGTGATGGTTAGAGATGCTATTATATTCCTTTAGCTCTCATTTATCTAAAATATTGTTATAATTTAAAAGATACTATTATTTTAATAATAATTTCCACTTAGGTAAATTAAAATAGCAAATATAACTCACTTAAAATCATTTATTTATTAAAAATATTTTTTGATAATTTAAAATAATTTAGTAAAATTTAATTTTTATACACAAATATCATATAAATAACTTAAATTAAAAAAAGTAGCTAATTGTAAGTTTAAATACCCATTTTTTAATACTACATTATAAATTGCAGTTAATAGCTTAATTTAACTATATCCTGCAAAGAGAGAATTTTCGAATTCAAAATGATTAGATAAATCTATTGTATTCTTTTAATTCTAATTTACTTAAATTGTTACTAATTCCTCTCTTGTCAAATTTGAAATGTGTTAATAATTTAAATAAAAAAATGTATCAATTTATTTAACGAATAAAATAATTTTTCTCTTCAATAAAAATAATATAATAAAACTTAATTTCATATACAAAGGGATAGATAGATAGATAGATAAATAATTTAAATTACAAAAAATTAGCTATATACAAATTATTAAAATACTCTTTTGTTAGTAAAAAATTATGTATTGTTGTTAAAGGCTTTAATTAATTAGATCTTGCAAAGAAAGCATTTTAAATTCAAAAATGGTTAGATATATCTATTATATTTCTCTAGTTCTCGTTTATATAATTGACGCTTCTTTATTTGTAATTATATTAGCCTTATTACCTATTTTGGCTTGCTTTGTTATCCCCTAATTGTATTATAGGGTTTGTAGGGAGGGAGAAAGGTTCTACTCTTTTATATATAGGATTACTTTTCGGTTTTTATTCAGGAGTCTTTTACAAGCTAATCAGATACTCTTCACTTTCTATTGACTTTAGAAAGTTTTGAAACAGTACTTTAATATTATAATAAATTGAATGAAAGTTTGAAGACTTTTGCTCATCTCTAATACTTTCTATTAATTTTTATGCCTTTAAGCTAGTCTTAAATATATCTTTCATGACTTAATTATCTATGCTTTTTCCATTAGAACTGTTTTGCAAAGTTCTCAATCTGACTAATGAGTAAAGATTCATGGCAAAAGGAAAACAATAGTTTATTACGTTTGGAGCACTTTTTTTGTAAATTTCTAATAATTTTAAGCATTTTTTCTGACTTGCTTAAAAATTCTAAATGTTATATGATAGAATAGAGAGCTCAGTCAATACTTGAACAATAGATTTATCCAACTCATGCTATATTTCTTGTAAAATAATATAAGCTTTTTCTAAATATTTAAAAGCTTCCTCATATTGTCCTTTCATTTGATAAATAAAAGATATCTACTTCAAAGAATCAACGAATTCTATTGTCCTGCTCTATGATCCATGTACTTATTTCCTTATTTCATAAGATAATTAAGCATATTCCAGAGCTTTAGATCTATTATTACTAAGTTTTAAAGTTATTTAGCTCATAAGCAAGTATGATTTTCCACATAGTTCATTCAGTTCATTTCCTTATATTTTTTGAATAATTTGGTTACAGAATTTCAGTAACTAAATATTGTTCGTAGAATCTGAATCTTTTTATAAAATAACATGTTAATAAATTTTAATTTATTGATTAATTTAATTACTTGATTTAAATTAAGCAAGTGCCTTGCAATATATTTATTCTGCATAGTAAAATGGATTATTCTATTCGTTAATTCTAGCTAAGAGCTAGTCTGCTATTTAGGCAACTATTAATAAACTTGATTTATCATAGTGCTAAATTATAGTGCTATTTATAAATTTATCATAGTATTCTTAGTTTTCAGGTAACATTTTTGGACTTATTTCGCTACATTATAAAATCTAAAGTTCATTTTATAATTATTTATTAATAGTCTAAACCGCTATCATAGCTATGCTTTTGATTTCTTCTCTGCTGACTGAAATTTATGAGTCCTCTTTATTTTTATTTTTTTAGAGAATATACTATTGTTTATTTAGCTTTTGCTGCTAATAATTCAAATTGAGCATTTAAATTTATTCTTATTTTATTTATTCAAAAATAGTATCTTCTATCTAAATAAACTATGGTATAGATTTATCTCTTCTTAGCTTGTTGATATTCTACTAAAAAGCATCTTAATTTTAAGAATTTTTTATAAAAGAAAGCAAATAATCCTGTAATTTAGGGTAGTCGCTCAAGAAATCTATTTCATTTTCCTCCTTGATCCGGATATCTATATTTGCAAAATTCTATTCTAAGAATATATTGTATATTAACGAACATATTTGCATCACTTCATATATTTATATTTTTTACCATGTTTCATTTTGCTCTTTCTAATTCGGGCTTAAAATGCTACTTTGAAGTCCTTCAACTACTTTTCTTTTACTTGATTTGTTTAATTTACTGCTTGAGCTTTAGCTTAATGTTTATGTGTATTATTGTTTGTTAACTTGATGTTATCTATTAGAATTGCTATTCTTATCAGGAGAGTTTAAGTTGCTGTCACTATGCAAGTTGATTTATTATGGACTTAGTTTGAGTTCTTTTTTTGGAATTTCATTTTAAGAATAAATTGAGTTTAATTAGGATTCAATTACTTCATCTTTTTAATCAGAATCGCTTCTATTTGTTATTGATATTGTGGAAGGGTGCTAAGAAAAGTTTGTATTAGTATTACTGAAAACTATATTTTCAAAATGATAATCGTTTTAGTTGTTTGAAGTGTTAACAAGATTTGCATATTTGATTTAGTATTCTTGATACCCACTTTATTTAACAAAAACAAAACCATTCAAGTCTTAATAATTATTATAAAACCATTTATTTTAAATAAACTCAATAGTATTGCATATCATTTACCTCATTAAGCATAATAAATCATTTTCACTGAAAGAAATATTTATCTTTCTATACTTATCATGCATTTGCTTTAAACTAGCTACTCCTGATTCATAAAAAAGTCTCATCCCAACATCATCATAAGCGAGTAAATCTACTATTGAGCTAATTTTTCCCTCTAATCCCTTATGTCTAACTTTCTCTTCATTGTATATTTATTAAGAGCCATCTTAGTTTCTAATGTAATTTTTGGAGAGTATGTTATAGTGTAGTCTATCGCTATAAAACTTTTTCTAAATGTAAAATTAGCTTTTTTCATGTCCTATTTATTTAACATTAAAATAAAGTTAGTTCAATTTAATCATTAATTAATTAATTATATTTTTAATAAAATTTATTAGACTAAATGTAAGCGCATGTTACCCAAGTATGATATATCTGAAAAAGATGAGTTTTCTTTATGAAGAATTTCTAAAAGATTAGTATGAAATTTTTAAAGATACTCCTCTAATTTTCCAATTATTTGTTTTTTCCCTTTTTTTTCAGGAGAAATGCTAGGCTTTTGTATAAATTTTATATGTTAGCTAATTACTCAATTAAAGCTTAATGATTATTTATTTTACCAATAAAAAAGAGTTAGATTTTTATTTTTAAGGAGATTTTTTTATCTAATGCTAAGCAGAGTACTGTGGAAATATCACTGAATTGTTTACCTATTTTTATTAAATTTTAAAACTTCATAATTTGCTGCAATAAAATGAATTTAAATTTAAATGATATATTTATTATTCTCAATAGAGACGTTAATAGTTATTTTAAGGATCAATCTATAAATTAAGTTTTTATATGCTTACTTGTTTTTTTGATAACGGAGAGTAAGAAGGGTTGGTTAAGTATTTCTTTGCAATCACAGGCTCTTTGTGTTTTATTATGCTAAAGATTTATCTTTGAGCTTCTTCTTAAATCTATAAGTTGAATAATAATTTATTTATTACTACTTTATTTTTGTGATGCTTATTTAAGAAAAAAAAGGTACATCAATTTAGTTTTTTGCATCAGAATTATCAAACAGACTTATGCTTCTCTCTTTACTTAGTTGTTAATTGAAGCTATCTATAGATTTATCTGCTTTTGCCTAAGTAGAAATTCTTTTCTTTTAATACTTTTCATTTTCTCTATATATATGATTGAGTTAACTTTAGTAGATTTGCATTTTAGTGGAAGCAAATCAATCAAAAAACTAATAAGAACTTTGATTAATTTTAATATTCTTTTTTGATACTTTTTGTTATAATTTTCATTAGCGAAAAAAAAATTTAATTATTCTATCAAGAGTTTTCAAGATTAAATATTAACTTACTTATTAACTAACTAAAGCTCGCATAAAAGCTTAATATAAAAGTATTTCTGAGCTTATAAAAACAATTTCAGATAATTAAGATTTTTATAAATTAAACACCAAATTATAATAGTCTACATTAAAATATTAAATATCCTTTTAAGCAAATGTTTTATAATATTTGAATCATTTACAAAAAATATACTGTGTGTGTTGTTTCTTCTTGATACATTAAAACATAACTCTTAAAAAGTAAATAAATCTACAAATTTGTTTATAAACTTTAATAAAGTTTTTAAAAAGGTTGAATATCTCTATGATCCTTTAATATATAAATAAATATTTGTAATCCTTTAATTAATTAAGAAAGTTTTTATTTAAATAACACTAAGTTTAAATTAAATTTTATTTTATTTTATTTTAACAACCTGCAAATGTATAAGCTTAAATAATGCAGCCATATTTAAATTAATCTCAATAGACAACCTTATCAATAATAACAACCCTAATTATCTCAATTTTTCTCTTAGCTTTAATAACAAAAATAATTGATAATTTATTTTTAATGAATATATTTTACCTATTAATAACAATTTATTTTATTTAAATTTTGAATTTAATTTTTTTATATTGTTTATGTTTTTTCATTTAAGTAATTATAATATTAAATATTTTCTATAATTGCTTGTTGTTAAATAAAGTTTTATATTTATTTTTGAATATTTTAATAAAAATTGCTAAAAAATAAGGATTTTAAAATGTCTAGCTTTATTTAAAAATGTTATGCAAATGTTTATTGTTTAAAATTATTTAAAAATTAAATTTTATATGTAAGTATTTGATTATTAAAAGAAACAAATACCAAATTAAAACGAATATTTTTGACTGACCTTGTTTATTTTTATTGTTTTTATTGCTTGAATGATGGATAATTTATTTAGATTCAAATTCTTTAAATAAATATTTGATTAAGAGAAATAAATTAAAAGTTATTTTTAAAAATATAATCAAGAAAATAAACATAAAGATTTATTATATTATTCAGCTATTGATAATAAATATAAAGTTAATTAGTTAATAAGTAGGTAAGTGAAGATGAGCTAGTTCGCATACAATCCAAACTAGCAATCAGAGGTTTTATTAATGCCTAAACCTTCAAATAGTGGAGGGTTTGATATTACTGCCTAAACAAACAATATTCAACAAAGATCTTTTTAAGAAAATCTTTAGTTCTTTGCTGTTTTCATGGTTGAATTTTTACTTGATTGCTTTGTAGTGTTTCCTCTCTACCTTTTTAAAATGCTTTTTGAAAGTTTTAGAGTTATTAAATAAAAATATGATGAAGACTAGCAGAAGGATTACAAAAAATATTTGAAATTAGCTGGCTCTTACTTTTTGGATATTGTTTTACCATTGAGTGTTGTAGGTATTACTTTTAAAACAGTTCAGGGAAAGCTCTCTGGTACTGAAGATGTTTATTACATTTGGTGCGAAAATTGCTTTGTCTTTTTCTTATCTTTTATCTTGCTTATTTCCTATCTGTACAACATAAACTAGAAAGATAAACCTAAATTCACATGTTCTTTTAAGTAAGCATTTAACTTTAAATCCAAAAAAAAAATAAAAATTTAAACTTAAATAGGTATTTGATGAGATAGGAGCATTTAGAAACTCTAGGTTTAGGTGTTATTCACAATCAATAGCTTAAATAGTTAAAGTCGGCTGGGTAGTTTTAGAGAGGTACTTAAAAACACATGACTCTTTCTCAGCATTCATTTAGTTAAGATTAAATGGAATTTAACGACAGAGTTGCTAAATTAGCTAAGGAGTTAAATATTGACTTATCTCTCTTCTTCTTTGATTTACTTGATAATAAGCTAAGTAAGAGCACAACATAAAAAATTAGTAAAGATGAGATAGAGGCTCTTAAAATACTCAAGAACTCTGGTATTTAAGGTAAAAATCATATTTATTATATCTTAATATTAGAGTAAAATAAATTTTAATTTAAATTAGCCAAATTAAGTGCAAGAGATAAGATTCTTTGGCCTATCTATGAAAAGAGTATTGATAATATCCAATAGGAATCTGCTCCATTCTTAGTATTTGCAATTATCATTTGCTTGAAAGTTATCATTCCCCTCTGGTACTTGATTGGAAAAAGCAAACTTCATATTGATTTAATGAGCATTTTAAACATTTCTGGTTTTTACATATACATGATTAGTATTTTGTATACAACTATGAACAATCAAGATCTTAAGCGTCGTAACTTTATTATCGACATGGGTATCAATAAGTTATGCGATTTCAAGTACGTAGAAGATTTTACAGAAAAGCTCGATGTAACTTGTCCACTCAGTCTTGAAACATGGGACAACTCTCGTCGTATATTTTGCTAAATTGACCAAGAAAGCACTACAAAATTCGAGTTAAGTTACATTTTCTTAGGGTTTTACTACATTTTTATTGGTCTTATTTGTGTGTCAATTTATGGTGAAATCTACATCATCATTAGTCCTAATTCAGTCTATTTACATCCTCTGATGGTTATTCACACTACTGCTGATTTTATGATGGTTACAATCTTTTTCTTCATTCGTATCTGGTACAGCTCAGAATTCAATGAGAATTTCTAAATTCAAATAGAATTAATTAATGAATTGATTGGTGTTTACGACGATCTTATACAAATGTACGATACTTATTTCTCTGAGCAATTCTAATAAAAAGTTTCAAATCCTCTTTACAAAAAAATGGTATAGTAAATTATTGAGAAGTCCCGTTTTTACACTTCAAGCGATCAGCTGAATCCAAATGGATAGAGAAAAGAGAGAAGATTTAGAGGAAAAGTTTACACCTAACAAGAAGATGCACAGCTCTAAATTGAAATGATGAAAATTAATAGAGAGTCATTAGAAAAAGTTAAAAATTAGATTATAAGAGATGAAAAGATTTTCAAGCACAAGATGTTTGGTAAATTCGATTTGTCCTTCAAGGAAACTGTTACAACTGTTTCTTTTGGTCTACTTACAGTTGCTCCTACTATCTTTAATAAATTGCAACAAATTTTCGATCCTCAACCAGTTAACCCTCCTCCTCACATTATCTAATCAGGAATTTTCCATAAACATAAATGATATGAATACTAAAAAGTTCTAAAATATGTGTAAGTTTAGATACTTTTAATGATATGCTTAAATAGCATCTATACATTTCGAGTATCTGTATATTATCAAAACATAAGCATGCTTTTAAACTATTTTAACCATTAAAAAATATTTGCTTACACTAATAATATTTGTTTGATTAAAATTCAATAAAAATGATTAATTTTATTTAAATTATTTATTTTCATCCTTTAAAATTTTTTAAATAATTTAAAATTTATGAATTTATTTTAAATAAAATGAATTCTTGTTTGTAACTTTTTTAAAGATTAATATATTTTATCAATTTATTAAATAGAATTTTTTGCAATATATTTTTTTTGATTTGTTTTCTCATAAATTAATAGCAATCTTCTAACTATTTTGTTTATAGTTATAGTACACTGTGTAATCATATGTATAACTATTCTAAAATTATTATTTAATTATATATATATATAAATGCAAAATATAGATTAATTTAATTTTATTTTCTTTTTTAATATCTAAAAATTATGAAAGTTAGTGCTTATTTTATGCAATTTTATATGTAAAAACATTAAAGTATAAAGATGGACCATTTATTTTTAATGATCACTTCATAATTTTAAAATATTTAATATTTTGTTTTCAGTTTTTGTTGCCAAATCTTAAGTACTTGAGGAGTTCAGTTAACTTTTCTTCAATTTCTTGATTTTGAGTGTATCTAGCACATTCAGGGAGCCTGATAGGACCAGTGTAGTTTTGACAAGTGTACTTCAACATGTTATCAATAACAGCATTTTCAACATCAGTGTCGTGAACTCCGTTGACAACAACCCATGGAACGTATTTATGGGCAGGAACTAAACTATCGGTTTTGTCAGCAATGACAGCAATTAATTAATCACCTTCAGAATTGTTAGCACATTAGCTAATGCTGTTGACTTAATCTTAAGTTAATTTGACTGATTTATCTTAGCCACAAACAGTTAAGACCTTATCGAAGTTGCCTGAGTAAGTTTTAATATTCTTTTCAATGCATGCAATGAGCTTGAAATATTGTAAGTTTTAGGTGAGGTATTTAGCACCGCAAGCTTCAATTTTATTTCCATAACATTCATTTTCACCGTGTTGGCAAGTAACAGCTCCAGTTTGAGGGTCTCTCTTTGCATTTCCATAAGGATAGAAAGTCAAATCAGCAATTTCTAAGAAATTTTAAACATTGATAGCAGGAACAACAGACTTTTAAATGAAGTTCATGCAGTCAGGGCAAAGAGATTCAATATACATTTCGTATTTGATTCTTTGGCCAGGAGCAGCTTGAGCAGAAGCAAAAGCGCATAATGCAACCAAAAGGATGATAATTTTAGTGTTCATGCTTACTTAATTTATAATATTTCTATTTAATTATTTTGATAATTTAATTAATTATTTCTTATTTATTTTTACTTTATTTTTAATTAAAAAAAGATTGCCTACATAATTGCTTGCTTGCTCGTTCTAGGAAATAGTCTAACTTTAAAAAAGAAAATTAATGAATGTGTAAATAAGTGTATCTTGCTGATTATTCATTCTAAAGTGAGTGTATGATGCAACTAAAGTAATTACTGCAGTTGAAGAATATATTCTTTTATACATTTTAGATGATCTCCAATGCTTAATTAATTTCATAAAGAGAGTGATTCTTATTTACACCTTTCTAAAGAAAATTTGAAGAACAAAAAGAAAAATTATTATGGAAATTCTGAATTTATATTTGAAATTAATAAATTATGAATGTGTAGTGTAATTTATTTATAAATACCATAATCTCGTAGTTGATTTGTTAGATTAGTTGAGATAATAAAAATAAAGTAAGCAAACATAGTGCAACTAACAAAGAGTAATAAATTTAGTTTAAAGAATGTCTATTAAATTTTAATAATTTTAATATAAAATAATTGTCATAAATAACTTTTTTAAAATATTTTTTATTCAAATATTTTAATTTTTTTATATAAAAATATTAATTTTTCGAATTTGAGCTAAAGAAATCTGCATTATAAGTAAATATTTGGTTAACAAAACTATGGAAAGCTTTATTTTTTAATAAATATTTGCAAATATTTTAAAATGATTTACTTTTAAATTTAAGTTTATTGCTGGCTTAATGTAAAACATGTGATAATGATTAATTTAGATTAATTATAATTTTGTTGAATTTTGTGAATTTAATAGGTTGTAGATTAAGCTTTTTAATAGAATTAAAGATATTTTGAAATGGATACAAAGTAAAATAGTTCAAGTATTTACGTTGAGAGTAAAAAAGGTAATAATTAAAAAAATATTTCATTAAGTTAAATTGATTAAAATATTCTCTTCTGTAAAAATAAAGGTGCACATTCTAAACCAATCATTTCAATAGATGTGAATAAAAGCAATCCATTTTAAGCTTTAACATCTTCAGATGATAAAACTTTAAGATTATGGGATTTAAAATCAAAAATATCTGTAAAGATGTTCACTAGCAATGAACAAAAGAAGGCAGAATAAATAGCAAATTGTATATTTGGACCAGAGTTTTAAATATATGTGGCTGCATCTAAAAATGTAATTATTTTTGATAAAGTAGAGATAAATTAGTTAATATTGATTTTTAAAGGTAATTTAATATGATCTTAGAAAAGAAGGAATCGTTGTAACAAGTATAGAGAAAGCAAGCAACTTTGAAATGGACGATATAAATTAGATTTCTCTAGATTAAAATAATAAGTTCCTTGCTTGCTGTGATGACCAGTAACTAATTAATTATATTTCCCTTTTTGTTTAATTTCTACTCACTTGAATCTCATAATAATTATAAAAGAGGTGACACTCATTTATTAGACCCAATGACTCTAGAACGCCAAAAAACTTTAGGCATGCAGCATATAAATGTAAAATCAAAAAAATATAAAACTTATATTAAATGGGTTTTTATTTAAAAAAACAAACAGATATCATTTTCGACTGATTTTTGTTATAGCGATAGCAACTATACGAAGCCCATGTGTAAATAAATAAATAAATTTAGATGTTAGTCTTATGAAGGCTAAAATAATTTTTATATAATAAAAATGAAAATAATTAAAAGGTATAACAAGTGGCTTCGATTGCAAATTAATTTTATGGGATATTGAGGAGAAGAAGATATTGAGATAAAATAATATTTATGAAATATGCTAAAAATATTTTCCAGGATAGTTGCTGTGCCCTCCCAATATTTATAATGTACATGGAAATAAAACTTAGATTTTAGTTAGTACAGAAACTGGACACATACTTTGTTTTACATAGAAGGAATTAAAAAAACCAAAATATATTATAGATGGCCATTTAGGTAAAGTTATGAGAAGTGTTTTTGCAAAATTCAATGAAAATAGAATTATAAGTTGTTCAACTGATAAAACATTTGCAATTTGGGACACAGCTAATAGAAATGAATTTGATATTCCATAAATGGTTGAAAGGATTTCAATTCCTGAAAAACCAAATTGGATAGAGACATCTAAAAACAACTAAATATTTGTACCTGATATCACACCAATCTTGAATATTTACACTATTAAAGCCTGAATTTATATATAAGTTAATAATATTTGTTTTTTATTGCTTTTGTATAAATAATAAATAATTAAAACATTTAATTTCTTAAATTATTTTCAATCAAAATAAAATCTTAATAATGGCTTAAATCATTAGTATATAATTAAGTAACATGCATGATATTATTTTAATCTTTTAGTTAAAAATAATTAAATATTACAATACAAGTCAAATAAGTTTATCTTAAAGGTATATTCATAAAAATAGATTTTTTCATTGTTTATTTTCCAAATAAAAAAAATCTCTAAAAATTTTCTAAATTGTTAAGTAGATGAATGTAAAAAAAATAAAAAATTTATATAAATCTTTCAAAATATCTTTTTACACAATTAATTTGCATGAATTAAAGATAGTTTTTTTATTGATTAAATTTCATTCAAGTAAATGTTAAAAACATTTCTCATCAAGAAAAGTATTTAATGTAACTAATGAAAAAATTTATGATGCTAAAAAAAATTTAACATTAACAACTTATTGTTTGCTAAATAAAAATGTATCAAAATTTTGTTTTTAAGCTATAATTTATCATTTAAAACATAAATCAAATGACATTCTTAGTCAGGTTTTCATTTACCTCATAAAACACAAAATTTACCAAAATTGAATATTTTGAGATTCTCAATTAAAAACTTTTATTCTAATTTAGGATTAAAAAATATGAGATAAAATATTTTATCAAAAACATTTCTTTTGATATATTTTTATTCAAAGTTATATTATAAGATGGACATTTTTTGTGATAATAAATTGTATTAAAAAGGTTTTAATGAGGTCGTCAGGTAAAAAAAATGATTATTAAATCGTTTATAAAGCATATTTAAAGCTTAAAGTTAAAAACACAAATTTACTTTAAAAAGAAAATTAATACAAAAATATTAATTCAAATCTATACATTTGAATGAATGCTATTAATAAATATTATGTATAAAAAAAGAAAATTAATTATTTTACAAACTAAAATTTGATCGATTTTAATTACTTTTCAAATTTTATATGATGCATTTGTCAATCTGTCTTTTCTTGTTGGCACATATCTTTGTTTTTTTATTAAGGTATATTATTAGAATAGTTTTCTTCGAAAAATTTTTGATTTTAATGTTTAAAATAAGAAAAAAAATTGTAAAATAAAATATTCTAACAAAAAATTAATAATTAATTAATAATTTATATATTGTAGATAGGTGAAAAATGAATCAAAAGCTTAAATAAAAAATTTAGATTTCTGCTCCTAGGCCATTAAATTAAGATACATAGTCATCGCAGATTAGGTCTTAACAGTAAAGTCAGGAATAGCAGTCATAGCAGTTGAGAGCAGCGACTTAACCTGTAAATGTTCAATTTTTGAAATTTTTTTAATCTTATTTATTATTCTAACTCAATCAATAGGCATTCAATTTTAGTTAAGTTCCCAAATAGTTTACAGCAAGCTAATATAACTAGCAAAATGTTTAACAATAGAATAATTAAATCTAAAGTGGATTCAACTTTTAGGGAATTAATATTACAAATTCTAGTCCTATAACTTAATAAATTCAATAGTCTGGTATTAGAAATTAAAAAATAGAAAATATTCCCATCAATAGCAACTCATAAATTTAAAGCAACTAAATCTAGCCACCCTATGCAAACTAAGGCAGTTAACTTTCTTAATTTAACAATGTTCAATCTTAAAATGTAGTAGAAAATTAAGGCTATGTGTAACAACCTATTTTGAATGCAGTTTAATTCTAAAATCCTTCTGCTAACTAAAATATTGAAAATAACCGCATTTATAATTATGATACTGCATAATTAGTTGTTCCTAAATTTAAAAACACTATTCTTGAGGAATTTGAGCTCGCTCTTGCTTGTAAAGATAAGAGTGAAGCTTAGCAATACTTTAGGTCAAATATTTAAAGTTTAAACTCTTGTTCATTCGATAGTCAACCAAATATTTTTGATTTACCTAAAGTGATAGAAAGAACTAAAATATTTTGTTAGAAAAATTAAAATTTAGCTAAAAAGCTGAAATAAACAATGGAAAATCTTCTTATGTATGATAACAAAACAAATCATGAGGCCTGTTTTGATAGATTTTGTTAATTAAACAATGTTCCTCCCAATATTTAGAATTTTAGTAATGTGCAGTAAGAATTAAGCCCCTACTAATAATAATAGATTCAAGTATCAGTACCCTTTGATGCTAATATTCTTTAGCAGGAAATATAATATTTAGCTAAACTGAATACAATTTATTAGCTATTTGATTCACATACGAAAGGATATTTCAAGAGTGCTGTTTAAATCGAAGTCAAGTCCCTACCAATTTACTCCATATTTCTATATAATTTCTTAATCAAATAAAGAGTTTTTCATATCACTGTAGAATATTAAGACTACTACTTTTTTGAATCTATAACTCAATAAAAAAATTAAATAGAGAATGAAAAGTTTTTAGCTCTTTTGCTTTATGCATTCAAGTGTGAACAAAGACTCTTTTCTTTAGTTTACTCTGACTCAAATTGCACTGTTGATAAATACATAGATTTTGATGCAATTTCTCAATTCTTTCAAAACTATAATTTTCAAAATTTCGTGACTATGCAAATTTAGATAGGAAACCCACCTGATTACACTAAAAGAGTATCTAAATATTAAAATTATTTTATTTTATTTTCTTTTTCTTTAAATTTCTCATTATTTCTGTTAAAATAATAAAGTGTAAATATTTAAACAAATAATAATCCCAAAAATTAGCTCAAAAATTAATTAATTAATTAGTTAATTAATTAATTGAGTGATTAATTTACTTAATTATTCACTATATTTTATCATTAACACACACAAAAAAAAAAGAAAAGTAAATAATTAAAACTTTTGAAAAAATTAAAAGCCCTTGGACAAATATTAGGAGTTATTATAGCACTATGAAAAAGGATGCAAAAGCTAAATTTTTAATTTCATCATTGATGGAAAGTGGCCTGAAAACTCATTTTAGAAGAATTTCGATGATCAGGTGAATGTTCTAAGATAATTTTAGCTTTGGCTAATATGGATGAGATAAATGTAAGAAAAAATAATAGATTTCTAGCTATTCATTCGCGCAAAGGTTAAATAAGGTAGTATGGATTCAGTAAATAAAGAATTTTCTCTGTATTTTAGCTAAAAATTAAAATAATTTTATTTGGATATTGAAAATTCAATTTATTCAAATCTTTCCAAATCTCTTTACTGCATTTCGCATAATGTAGTTAGTTAAGAGAAAGCAAAAATAGGTTCTCAAGTAAAGTAGATTATCTATTCTATGCAAGATCAAAGCAAGATTATGACTGGTAACATTATTTGTAAGAGAAATATGGATAGTTGCTGCTTTTACTTTAAAGATGTGAAGGATTAGCAAATTAAAAAAGTACTAGTTACTATAATCCCTCCTCAATAGTTAGCATAATAGAGATAAATATCTTGTCAGAGTGACTTCTCAATGAGGCTTACAACTTAAGTGGATAGAACCTACTAAATATATGTAACTGACTAAAGAAATCTAAATGCTTAGCTTTAATAATGTGGCAAATTCTATGACACGCTGCTCATTAATTAGTTAATACAATTAACACGAAAGAATGAATTACATTAGGATATTGAATTGGGGTTACTTCTGTCCCAAATTCGATGACAAATGGTATAAATGTAGAGGTGCAATAGATGAAATATTCTTTAAAATGATTATAAATTAGATCATATCACATATTTTTTATGTATAAATGTATGTTTTCATATAATATATTTTAACAATTACAAAAATGTTAAATTTTTCAAACTTTCTTTGCAAATCGTGACTTTAGATTTAAAATTTACATCACTTTTTATTAATTAATATAGTTAGGATTTAAACAGAGGTTTTTAATTTATTATTTATTTCTAAATATAGCCAGGCTTACTAAATACAAATTTTAACTTTTGTGATGCAATTTTATATTTAATTATGTAAATAGATAAAATAAATTCTTAAAGTGTTAGCAAGATAAAATAATTGGTAAAATGTTGAAAATGAGTTGAAAATTGTAGAAAGATAGCATTTTAAAATGTGATAGAATATGTTGCTTCTATATAATTTAATTGCTTTTTATGATATATGATTAATTTTATTATTAATATAGTATAAATAATAAAAATATATTTACTTAATCTAAGTAACTCAAAAAGGTGGAAAAAGATGAATTTATAGTATAAAATTAGTTTGTATATTTACTTTTCGTTAGTAATTAGGGCATTTGCTAACAAAGCTAATGAAATATTTCAAGTAAACATTTTAAGTTAGATTCGTGGCATCTTTATTTTGTTTTGATAATAGAATTAGAAAAATTAGTTGAAGGATGATGAAGACATTTTAGAATTTTAAACTTGTAGCTAATCTGCTTGCTCTAAAGATTTAGAAATTGTTTAAAATAATTTTATGCTAGCTGTTGAATACACTGGAATTCTAGATTGCATGCTGTATAAAGAAGAGTGCTTAAAAATAGAAAACCCGAAAACAATTGAAGAGTATAATAAAATTAAATAAGTGCATCGTTGCTTTTAATTTTGTTTTAACTTGAGGAAATTTAGTAAAGAAATAGAAAATTTAAATAAATGCAATCTCTAATGTGTAGAAACTACAATACAGAATATTAATTAAAGGGACTTGTAAAATAGTCATCTCTCTGATCCCTTTAATGTAAAAGCAATTTTTTTTTCAACACTGACTGTTGTATCAATAATTTTTGGAATCTATTATCTGATTTAAAGAAGAAGGAACCAAACGATAGAAAAACAATTGCATTTAGATTACAAATTTATTGATAGAAGTTAGAACAATACCAAAGATAATACAGTACCACCCTGAAATTTTTTAAATTTTATGCGTTTGATTATTATTTTAAATAAATAGTTCATACTTGATGATAATTAGAAAATAAATAAATAATAGTTCGTTCGCATTTATTAAATGTATGAAAATTTACCTATAAGTTTGGGATTTTTTTATTTTGTAAATATTATTAATTTATTTATCATCTTAATATTTTTTTACTCAAAGTATTTCGAAAATTTAAATATTTTATAAAGAAATAATACTATTTTTGTTATATTAGTTATAATTCAAGCGCTGATTATATTTATATTGCCAAAAATAAATTTAAATAATTCTTTCTAATTTTTTATATAAACTATGTATAATTTCAGAGATTCATGTCAGAAGTTACCTATTAAAAGTTACTAAGAATCAACTAAAATTTCAAAAGAAATTTTCCAAAAACTCAAAAAAGTTTACAAAAAATGTTAAAATTTAAAAAGTGAATATCATCTATAATGTATGAAAAGAATTTTTTATTTTTTATTTTTTATAATACCTACTACGTGTGTTTAATTGTTTCTAAAAAATAATTAAATTTACTGAAGTGGTCAAGTGCAAAATCAGCTTTTTTCCTCTTTATCTTGTCAAATGATTTGTAGCTTTATATCTGGTTTATTCCTTAGAAGTAAGAGTAATGGAATATATATTCTTTAATGGATAAAAGTTAGTTTTTTTTTTCAAACATCCTTAATATTTTTCATTTTTTGTTGCTACAAAAATTATTAGTTTAACTGTATCAGAAGGAGAGGTTCATTGATTAAATTTTGTATATAAATAACTAAAGAAGAGAAAGCTTAATAGTAAAAAAATAACTAAAATTAGTCTGCTCTTTATTCTTAATTGAGCTAGCTTATAGAGTTTCAAATGAAGAACAGAAAATTTACTTTTTTTCAAATTTACAGTCAATATCAAGTATCAAAATTGAAAAAAGCTTCCAATTTTTATAAGTTTAATGGCTAGATAAAAGAAAGAAGGATTCTTGTGAGTAATATGTTTAAAAAACAACATATTTTTGTATTTTTAGTGAAAATACATGATAAAGTTAAAATATTCATTCTCTAGTAGATTAAAGGCTTTGCTCTTTTAGAATTCTGAAATGAAAACTAAGTAAAAAAGTATAGCTTTGATCTACCAATTAACTGAAAAGGAGTTCTGAGTAATTATAAAATTATTATAAAGCTAACACATATATTTGAATGTACATATGCAACTTTTAAAGATATTAACATATTCTTATAGTTTTATTAATAAGTTTTATCAAAGGATTATATAAATATATCCATTTTATAAAGAAATAAAAAATATCTATATTATTGCAATAATTAATGAAAATTTTTTTAAAACTAGATTTTTTTATCAGATCTCAAGGTTAAAAAAGCATGATCATTAGTAAAATATTATAATTACTTATTATATTCTTTAAAAAACTGTCGTAAAATAGTTTGTAATAATGTTGAGATATCAAAAAATAGATAGAATTGGTTGATTAATTTGATACTAAGTAGATACGTTTAAGTAGCTAAGTATATTTATTTATTTAAATTTGCATCAGCATCAGCTTAATATTTGAACATCTAATTAGAAGTAAATTGTAAAGAAAAATTTTTCGTTTATTAATTTTAAAAATAATAAATAAATTAAAGGAGATGAATCGTTTTTACCCTATCCCTGAAATCAGTGCTCATGATATTATTTAGAAATAGCATGCGATTGTTTATAAAAAAAGAAGATTAGTAAATTAATTCATTTATAAATAAAAAATTGATCCACAAAAAAAATATAAAGTTAATAAAAAGCATTCTTCCTACACTTCCCAGCCTAGTCAAATAAAAAAAAACATAATAAATTAAAATTTGCTATCAGGCTTAAACATAAATAAAAAATAATTAAAATATTGCTTTTTAAGTATCTAAAGAAACTTTTTAAAAAACAAACAAACAAATAAATAAATCTAATTATGAAGATTAAAATCCCTATGAACTAATAGAATATCATTTTAGATGATACTTACTAAAATCTAAGCCATATAAGACTTACAAAATTGTAAAGTAACAGTTGCTCTTCTTTAGTCTAAAGTATTGATGAATAATATAATGAAGGAAAAAAGAGATGCTCTTTTAAGTATTTAAATCCTAGCTCAACTCACAAAAATACGATTATATGTGAATTTAGTAATAAAATATCCTCCCACTTAAAAGTAAAGCCTCAAAGTAAAATTTGTCACTACAAGCTGCTTTTTCCGTAACTTTCTCGTAAAAGTAGTTAAGAGTAATCAATTAAGTAGTAAAATGATTATAATGAGTATTTGAATAGGATATCTAATACCTAGTATAATATTTCGACAATTAACTTAAAAATTGAGCAAAACAACCCATTTCCCTCAATTTATATGACTTAGAGCTAATAATCCGATATAAAGTCTTTGTCTAATGAAAAACTTTAAAAATAAGAGAATAGAGCTTGTGAAAAAAAGAAAAAAATCAGCAAGACTAAAGAGAAAAGAAAAATTCTTTTAAACGATTAGAATGTAAAAGTTTTGATCGAAGAGTACAAGTAAATTAAAGATTAGAATTGTCTTAAAAATATTAAAGAAGCCTTCCTTAGGCATATAAATTCTAATCTATCAGAAGACACTAAAAATATGTATGTAAATAAAATGGGAGGAGGTGTATAATTTGGACAGATAAAAAAGAAAATCAACTTCAGTTTGAAAGAGAACTCTACTAATAACAAGTGCATTAAATTTATGTGCAAGAGTAACTAAGTAAAACCAGCATTTCATTACTTTCTAGAACATATAGAAGAGTTCTGGCTAAATGATTCTAAAGTTTAGAACAAAGAAACTTGTAAGATTATCGTATAATTCCTCATAAAAATCATAAACAATGTATAGTGTGTAGATTTTATTGAACATTACCAGACAAAATGAGGATTTATGTAATGACTTAATTATATAATATAATATCAAAACTATTACATTTAATCTATTTATTTATTTATTAATTTCCTTTCTATACTAAATTCGTCACTTACTTACTCACTCACATATTAACTAACAAATTGCCTATAAACTAAACAGCAATCAAATAAACAAATTACTTTTTGTAACATTAATAATCAACTAAAAAGTTTTAATTGTTATGTAAATAAACCATATTATTTATTATACGTGCAGTATTCCTTTTTCAAAAAGGTTTTGTTTCGATGCTAATATTGCATATTTTAAATTTTTGTGCCATTGTTTAATATTATCAGAAACCAAAATCAATAAAAACTTAACTTATAAAAAAAATAAATTAAAAGATAAATTTTCTAAAAAAGTATAAGCTTTTTTTAATTTTATTGGATATTTAATAACAGAAACGCAATATTAAAAATGCAAACTAAAGCAATTTAATATTGATTTTTACTTTTAACATTATTTGAAATATTTTTCATCTAAATTTTACATGTTTAAGATGATTAAGATGTATTAAGTTTAAATAAAAAAACAATTTACTTAATTTATTTAGAAATTTACTAAATTTTTTTGATAAAAGCTAGACTTTGTTAATTATTCAATCTAAACAAATGGTCTATCTCAAAAAATTCAAATATTTTCTTTAACAATACTTTCTTTGTTGATTTTAAAAGTTAGTTATGACTCAACTTTCTATCAAGTAACCTATTATTATAAATTTTATACGATGTCCAAGAAAATGCCATTTCATTTTGATGCAATTAATATAGAAAGTAATAATTAGTCTATGAGGATTTAAGTTATGACAATTTTTAAAAAAAGTATCTAATAGAAAACGAAAAGCTCACAAATTTAAAGAGCAATACATATCTCAAACTTTTGTTGATTCTAGGAATAAAATAATTATTAAGTCTCATATTAGTAAAATTACTGTTTTATCTATGTATAACAATTATTACTTCTTTCAAATAGAAAAAAATATTAAATTTTTAATAAAGTAAGCAACTTTTTAATTGATAAAATTGAGCTTCTTGAAATTAGTAAATTTTCTATTTAGCTAATTTAATTAAAATTTTATAATTTTAACTTGTAACATAATCATTAACATTTAATTTATTAGATCTATTAAATATAATAGTTCACTTTATTCTAAGCGGACACATATTTTACATAACAATCTTAATAAGACTATAAAAGTAAACTAAAAAGGTGTTTGTATTACAAGTTTTTATTACTTAGCGAGAGCATTTTAGATACATAAGAAAAACATACATTTACACATACATTCAAAGTTAAACAAAAAGAGCAGAAATAAGTATACGTAATCAATGAACGAATTAAGGATATACACTTAAAATCAAAATATTTTGAATAAAATTTTTTCTATCTTGAAAATTTGATATTAATAATTAAAATAAAGTGTTTTATAATAAAAAATACCGATATTTGTTATGCCGTTCTTTCCGTATTTTTAGATATTTTTCCAAAAAAAGTGAATTAATGCTGTTTATTTTGAATTCTTTTCTAGTGCTTAAAAGTTTACAAGCAACTATTTATTAATTTTAATTACTCATAAAAAACTGATAAACTATTTATCAATTTTTATCTATTTTACTGCTTGAAATTGTTATTTTACTTTACAAAAAAAATTAATCTAAACCATTTATCAGAATTATAAAATATAAATTCTTCTTTTTTAATACAAAATAGTATTTATCTAAAAATTAGATTTTTCATATTAAACTCTAAGTACCCTCTTTCTAAGACAGAACATGTTAAAAGATATTTAGAAAAATTAATATACTTTTACATGTGCCTAAATAACCTGAATTAATACTAATAGGTTAAATAAAAATACACAAAGAAATTTAACAAGTATTTATTTTTCATATGTAATTTATAAAATATTATTCTAAAATAATCAAATAAAAACAAAAAGTGAAAAAGTGAATGTTTGATTTTATAAACTTATTGATTTTTTAATTACTTTACTTTTTAAGATTAATTGTCTATTTAATTTTATTTTCTTTCAATTCTGATTTCATTTGTACAAAAAACATCTTGAAGGTCTTTTTCACAAAAAAAAATTTCTATCCTTCGTAATTTTATTACGTAATTATATTATAATAAAAATTTAATGCTGATCTAAAATTTGATATAATTTTTATGAGCTGCATTGAAAAATATGTACCTATTACTTATTTTTTCTCATAATTCCAAGTATTTATCAATCATAATCTTATTAAAGGCGCTACTAGTACAATTTATTATTCGTAACAATTTAAAAATGGATAAATATCTAAAATTATTGATTCATTCATTCAATTTGAAATTTTGAACTATTAATATGGAATGCAAATAAAACTAAAAAAATATAGCCACATAATTTAAAAATTATGAAGCTCTTTTGAAATTTAGAGTTTTAATTTACTAAAATATTTTCAAAGTGTAATGTTTATGAATAAATAATAGAATTTCGTTTAATAATTCTAATTGTAATACTCAACTAAATACCATCTTATATAAAAATATCTTTAAAATAGAAAAATTATAAATATTTGATTCTTTCTTAAAAATATAATAATAAGTAAGCTGGGAAAGATAATAATTAGACAAATTATTAAAAGATACCAACAAAAGGATTTAAATTATAAAAAATAAACATTCTTACTAAATAAATTGTAACAGAGAATTTTTTATCAATCCCTACAGTAAAAATAAAACAATTTAAAAAGTTAATTTGAACATCAAAAAAATATGTTATTTATCTATGATAAAAAGGATCATTTGAATAAATGTAATATTTAATTTCATGAATAAAAATAAAAATCTAAAAACTCATTAATTAATTGTTTAATTTTAATTTTTTAATAAATTATTTACATTTTGAAATTAAAAAATAATTATGATTTTTAAAAAAACCAATCAAAATATATTTTATTATAATTTATAATTAAATATATTATAAAAAATGAATGACTTTGGATTTATAAATAATTTTATTTTATATTTTTGATAAAAAATTATTAAGAAATTTGCTAAAAAATTAATAAAAAATATTAAAAACTCTTTAGTTGATTTAGAAAAAAAAATATAATTAAAAATAAATAAGCAAATTTAATTGAATAATTTAACAATTTTTAGTACATAAATATTAAAAAAATTGGACAGAAAACATAAAATTGTAAAATAATATAAAGCTAATTTATAAAATTAGATATTTTGTATGAAATATCACTTAAAAAATACTAAACATATGCAGTGTTTATATTATTATAATTTATCTGTAAATAAAATAAAACTTGCCAAACTGGATACTCTTATAATGAGAACTCGTTATAAATGTGCAAACTTTTTTTTTATCACAAATTTAAATATAAAATTATATAATCCATCTATAAGTTTAACACCTGTATATTTTGAGAAACATCTTTGGTCCTGTAGGTACCCAAGTTTAGACAGGTTTCACTTCTTATATTAAAAAATTGTTTTGGATTTATGAATAATTTTATTTATTATTTTTAAGAAAAAAAAAATCACTAAAATAATCATTAAAAATATAAAAAATTCTTTAGTTAATTTAGAAGAATGTCTAGTAATTAAGCATAAGTAATTTTTGTTGAATCATAAAATAATTTTCAGTATACTAGTATTTATAAAGTTGTCCAAAAAGCATCAAATTTAAAAGTAATAAAAAAAGAAATAATTATATATTAATAAATTACTTTTTCAATAATAGTTATCTCAAATTTATCTGTTTAGTTATTGAAAAAATATTTCAATTCTTTAAAAAAGTACGAAAGAAGTTAGTTGGCTTTAAATATAAAGAATAATATACATTTTACAAATACATATATTCAATTATTTTAATCATAATTATTTCTCTAAATTAATTACATTAAGTCTGTCTTATTTATTATTTTGATATATATTATTGGTATATATTTCCTTTTTTAGAAATAAATTTATTAAAATATTTTTATCTTTTATATTTTTAAGATATTCTTTATGAGATAAAATATTTAAGTAATAAACATTTTTAAAACTTACAAAAATTGTATACATATCTAATAGTTATAAAAAATGTTGATAATTCTCTTTTACTTATTCTCAATAAAATTTTTTTAATTTTAATTTAAGAAAATTAAACTGAGAAATTTTTTATTCAAATAAATATCAAAATTATATTATTTATTTACCTAAGTAATTTTTAGATCTACTTATTAGTGATAAAATAAATTAATAAAAATATTTTAGATGATGAATTTAACACTTTTTTGATGATAATTTTCAAAAATCATCAGAGAAAAACCAAAAAATTGTCTAAGAAAAATCATTAATGGTTAAATATAATAACTTTAAATTATTAAACAAAAATATGGATTTTATGAAAAATTACAATCTCACTTTTTTTAAAAAAAATACACTGTTATTTTTATATCATTTAAAGTTGTAATAATTATTTTTGCAAATAAACCATAACGAATAGGTCATCTGTCCATTTTTAAATTGATCATAAAATAACTAAAATAACTATAGGTTTAAAGTAAAAGATTTTTTAATGTTTTTAGAAAATAATATATAAATTTCCAAAAAAAAGGTATTATTAAATTAAATTGTGAAGTTAGAGTGAATTAAAGATATAGAGACCAATTAAAAATTATAATTTTTTAAATATTTCATATAAAAAGTGATTGATATTATTTTATTTAATGTAGAAGAAGAACCTGATCAAGTTAAAAGAAAGGTAAGAATAAAACAATAAATAGTGTGTTGGTAATTTCTTTCTTTTTTAAATAATTTTTAAAAATCTTTAGGATGAAAAACTTTAATTTAACTTATTTTTAGTGCAATCAAAATGAGGATTTTGATAAAATTAATAAAATATGATAAATAAGAAAATTAGTTTATATTTTGAAAACTAATTGATTTATTAAATATATTTTATAAAAGAAGCAAACCAAATCTTAATTAAATAATCATTTAACTTATTTTTTATAAAAAAAGCTTAATAATACTCTTTTGGAATATATATTCAAAAATATTAAACGCTAATATAAATTTTGCCACTTTAAAATTAACTTTTATTTTCTTTTGTAACTAAAGCATATTGAAGATTTTATTATTTTATTTACATATTCGAATTTTAAAAAGTTAAAAAATAATAACTTACTTTTGATGAATTTATTTAACATACCTAAAATTTATAAACTCAATTAATAAAATTATTAATGTAAATATTTAATTTTTTATTTGAATAATTTCATCTGCAGAAATGCCAAAAAACGATTGTACAATTTACATAGAAATTTAAATTATTTCTAAAAAGTATTTATTTAATTCCAAAAATTCTTTGAAATGTAGTAAGTATTTAATTCAATATAATCAACTGACATAAATTAAAGCTTTAATTTGATGGTTTATCATTAAAAGTATTCAATTCTAAATATTTAGTATTTTATTTGTTAAATATCACAAAATATTCAAACTAATTTTCATGATGGCTAGACATTTATTTACAAAGTAAAAGTAGAATAGCAAAAATAAATTAAGAAATTAAACATATTCTTCTTCAAAATGGCTTCTAATTAGTAGATGTTTCATATTTTATTAGGTTTTTATTAAAACATTATTTCAATAAATTATATTTTATTAATGTGCTTATTATTCTAAATTATAAATTCTTTCTACTATTTAAAATGATATTAGTTAGTGCTTTTAATTAAATTAAATGATATTGCTCACTTTTTTCTAGATAAGAATTTAAATTAAAAAATGATAAATATATATTGATTGATTGATTGATAAACTTCATGTTAATAATAAATCCTTGGAATAACGATTCAGTTTTTTATGATAAAATGATTGCAAAATTGAGATACTAATACGATTAATTGTAAACATGCTAACTAAAATAATAATATTTATATAATTAAGCAAGCTTTGAACGAATTAATAGGCTTGGCAACTAGCAATCTCTTTTTGCAAGTAAATGATTTACTACAAATTTTCTTGTAGTTATTAAGCTTTTTATTAATTTATTATGTAAGGAAACTCTTTAAAATCCAGATCATGTGTAATAATTGAAGCCCATATAGACCCATCCTAAAACGAATAAGGCGGCACCCCAAATTTCATAGAAACCTCTATGAGTTTAGTGGTGATATCTGACCATCTTTCTGTGGGTATTATTACAGAAAGGAGCATTGGCAGAGAATTTACAGTTGCAGATTTTATAGTAGCCACTCTAAGAAACGTTGAAAACAACAGGACGACATCTAGTTACTACAGAGTTGCACAAACCATCACACCAAGGACCAGATTGAGAAATACCACAACTGCACCAAGAATAAACTTTACCTTATTGTAAATAACAGTTATAAGGGAAGAAACCAGCAACCATAGGGATACTAGCAGGTCTGTATTTACCTTCCTATAGTATTTAAAAAATGAAAGTTATTACAAATAATAGAAAAAGATTGATTTGCGAAAGAGGGCATCTTAAATTGCAATGATTTTTATCATGTTTCATTATGCTTTCATTTCAAAATCTTTTATTTAGTTTCAAATATTCTGAAATTTGCAAGCATGATTTTTAACAAAATGAAATTGATAAATGAGTAAATTCGAAAATGAACAAAGCTCAACTGCTAAATTTATAAATTTCATGCTTCATAAGATATCAAGATAATTTAAACTATCGTATCTGACTTCTTTTTACCATTCACATTTAGATTTACTATACTATCTTTGAATTATCTTTTCATATTTTTCTTTTTTATTGCTTTTTTCCTTTCAAATCAAGGATATATCTTGATATCTCTTTGCTTTTATGCCTATAATATATTGATTTTATTAGGATTTTTTAATACCTAGTAAGGAATGGATTCAGGAAGAGGGATAAGTTTTTGGGCAGGGAAATCAGTGATATCATCAGGCTTCTTATCCTTGCGAGGAGCAGGAGGCTTGAGGATAACTGGAGGGGGAGTGAAGGGATCTCTTAAATGGGCTTCACCTTCACAAAGAATAGAAGAAACTCTCTTATACTTAGCAGCTCTCTTTAAAATAGCTGACATTTCTCTCAACCTTAATTAAATTGTTTTTAATTAATCTTTTAATATTCTTTCTTTTTATTTATATTTTTAATTTATATTTTTCTTTCTTTTGTTTTTGTTTCCCTTTTATTACTTTTTTGATATTTCATCTAAAAAGGTCATTCTTTAAATATTAAATAAATTAATAAATGAGGCATTGCAATCTTTATTAAATTGATTCATTTCTTTATCCATTTTTTTTCATTCTCTTTATTATATAAATATTCCAATGTATATCTTTCCATTTTTATTTTGATTTTATTCCTGTTTCCTCTTGCTTCCTTCCCTTCGACTTAAATCTCTATTAGATAGCTAGCTATCCATACTAAAATATTAATCAATTGGGGTTTACTAAATAAAATAAATTCAAGGCAAATAAATATATTAATTTTTTTAATTGTTTACAAAATCTAAATCATTAAATAAATTAAAATTTATAAAATTAATTTAACTTAGCTTATTAATTATGAGTTTTTTATTTTTAATTAGGATTTTGCTATTTATTTAAATATAAAATTCAATTTTAAATTCTATTTTATTTTTTTAAAGTTCTCAATTTATTTGCATTTTAAATCTACAACTAAATCTATTATTTTAAATTTATAAGTTTCCCATAATATTTATTTGTAATAATGTGTTTATGCTTAAAATATCGTTGAGTAAACATTTTATTTTTCTTTAAATAAACTTTAAATTTTAAATATTGAAAATGTTTGTTCATATTTTTGTTCTAATTTTATAAATCTTTATTACAAAATTAAATTATGTTTAAAATAATTACACAATACAATTAATATGAATACCTTAATAAAATATAGTTCAATTTTAAAAGTTTTTTGTTGTGTATGACTTAAGGAGATATTTAAAATTTGAAAAATTAATATAATTGTTTGGTTGCTCAAAAAATTTATAAGCAGGAATTATCAAGTACTATTTTGCAGCATTAAATGGCAAAATTATTTTAATAGATAATTAAAATAAATGTAAGAAGAATTTATAATTAACATTTTTTTTTTTTATATTCTCTTTTCAAATATATTTAATTGCTATTATTTATTTATTTAAAACTTATTAGTGAGGTCTTTATACATGTTTATTTTAATTTAAATTTAGAAATAATCCTCAACTAATGAGGGCAATTAAACTTCACCTTACTTTCCATTTAAAATAAAACATATTTAAGTATCACATTTCTACATTAATTTACCTTATCTCGAAAGATTCTTTTTGTTTTCTGGCAGATATCAATGATATACTAGATTAGATCACACATCATGTAATGTTTCTAAGGCATAAATTATGACGATTGATTAAATTATGATTTTAAGAATGGGTAATCATTGATATCTATTTTAAGATTCAAAATATCTACAAAATATTATAAATTTTTTAATTCATCAAATTTCTGAAATAAATTGTAAATAAAGCAAAACGGCATTTCAAGCAAACACAAATAAATTAACAAATAAACATTACAAATGAGAAATCTTCTTCTTGGAACTTTAGCATTCGGTACTGCTGGTTACTACTACTACAATAAAGAATAGTTTACTTAATTAGCTAAACCTAAGCTTGATTATCAAGCTGTCAGAGGTGATATAGCTGATATCCTTGAATAGTAAGGTTGGGATGGCTACAATCATATTGGCCCTGTTCTTGTTAGACTTGGATGGCATGCTTCAGGAACCTACAACAAAGCTGATAAGACTGGTGGTTCCGATGGTGCAACCATGAGATTTAACAAGGAATAGAATGATCCTGCTAATGCCGGTCTTCATCATGCCCAAAAGTTCCTTGAACCTGTCAAGGCTAAACACCCTGTAATTTTTTAAACATCAAACAAATGATAAACCTTAATTGCAAACATGATAAAATATTAAATAATAAAATTTAATTTCAATCCAATCTACCATGTTGAAAAAGAGATTAAGTTTTTGGCTGTTCGAAAAATAAATTCATATTTTTAGCATTTTGTCAATTAGAATATAAATTACTTCTTTAAAATTAGGGTATTTCATATGCTGATCTCTGGGTTTTGGCTAGTTACGTAGCTATTGAAGAAATGGGAGGTCCTAAAATCGATTTTACTCCTGGTAGAAAGGATGCTCCTTCAGAAGCTTCCTGCCCTCCTAATGGCAGACTTCCTGATGCAAGCAAGGGAAGTTCTCATATTAGAGATGTTTTCTACAGAATGGGATTAAATGATAGAGAAATTGTTGCTTTGATTGGTGGTGGACACGGTATTGGTAAGTGCCACACCGATAGAAGTGGATATGATGGTCCTTGGACTAATGCCCCTACTACTTTCACTAACCTTTACTTTAAGGAACTCTTCGATAAGACATGGACTGAGAAGAAGTGGAAGGGACCTCTCTAATATGAAGACAATACCAAAAAGCTAATGATGCTTCCTGCTGATCTTGAAATAAGAAATGACCCTGAATTTAAAAGAATCGCTCTTGAATATAAAGAAAACAAGGATTTATTCTTTAAAGACTTTGCTTCTGCTTTCAAAAAACTTACAGAGCTCGGCTTTAAGCAATTTTGATTGACACTAATTAGTTATAAGTAGGATTTAAAGCAATTATCTATATGTTTTTATATTTACTATCTATCAGTTTGTTTTGTCTAATTGCTTGCTAAATAAATAAATAAATATCTCCTTTTTAAAATTTTAAAAATAAGCAATCAGCTTACTATTATTTTTATTTATTTAAATTAAAATTGAAGAAACAAATATTCTTAAAATATTTCAAAATTAACAGCTAACTGTATATTCCATCTTTGAAATATTATTTTGAGAAAATTGCAAGTGTTATTCTAAAATAAACACAAAAATTAAAATAAAAGACTTAAAACTGTTCAAATTTTCTGATCTATTTTAATTTTTATTTACTAATCTAAAATACTTCTAAAAATATAAACATTAAAAAATAGATTGATCTATTTAAGAATAGTTGATATAAATAAACCAAATTTCAAAAAAAATTCAGCATTTTAAAATATCATAAATTAAACTAAAATAAACTTTAAATAAAATATTTAATTTTAAACATTAAAACATTAATTACTCAACATATAAAAAAACTATGATAACAATAAGAGAGTAGCTTTAATTTGAATATTTTATTTTGCATTTATTAAAATAAAATTAATTTTAGAAAACTAATATCTAACAAAACATGCAAATATTATGTATTGCATTAATTATATCCAAAACTAATATATTCATGCTATCTTTGCATTTTCAATAAAATATTATACCTTCAGTATTAAAAACATTACATGTAAAAAAAACTATTATAAAAATAAGAGAGTAGCCTTAATTTAAATATTTTATAATGTATTTATTGAAATAAAATTAATTTAAAAAAACTAATATCTAACAAAACAAGCAAATATTATTTATTGGATTAATTATATCCAAAAATAATAGATTCATACTATTTTTTCTGTAGCAAAAATGCAATATATATGCACTGATCAGAAATATATTTAACTTTAGATATAGTAAACTTCTTCAAAGAATTTGATTATTTTAATATTTATTTTTTTTTAGTTTGATTGGTATATCTAGGGTTTCTATTCATGATAAAATATAAATAGAGCCATTATTTTATTTCTAATAATTCATACTTAAAATAAACAAATTAAATTTATTTACACTTACTTTAAATTTTTTAAAAAGAACTTTTGTTTTGATAAACTAATAAATTGTTTTCTTTATAAATTATTATTAATTCTTTTACAAAATAAATAGAAAGTCTTTTCGATGAAATTTTTAATCTTATCTAGAAGATTTTTTGAAAGTATGTATGTAAGATAAATCTAAGAATTTAAATAAAAATACTATCAAATTTATTTATTTTATAATTTCTTTTTGCATAAGTATTTTATTTTCTCAGTATTATAAGGTATGAAAAAGAATTGAAGATTATTTAAGTAAATATATTTTGTATAGTATTATCTACCTATTTATCAATAATTATTAGAGTATATTTGATACATATGCCTAAAAAATAAATGCTTATTTCTTTATATTATGCTTTTGTTATAAAAGAATTTTAGAATTATGACATAAATTTTATAATTTGAATTCACGAATTAACATTAGATTTTTTATTTATTTAATTATTATTAATATAGAGGAAATTTTATCATAGTCCTGAGCATGTGTGATAACGAGGATAGAATACTTGAGAATAGAAGAAATAACTGAGAGATTAGAATTCCTTTTCATGAGTCAAAAAGCAATTTGAAAATAAGTTATCTTGATCAATGTACTCAGATCCCTTGGCATGGTTAATAAAACCCCAAAATTAGGAACATTAAATAGGATTTGTTTCAACTTCAAATTATCTCTCTGATTATTTACAGAATTAGTAATCATCAGCTTAGTCTGAGATGTCATCACAAGTATGAGTGCTAGTGCTATAGCATTGCATCCAATCTGCAACTGTAATCTAGCTAGCAGAGACATCCTTTCTAAAAAGAAGAGTGGTAGCTCCAATTAATGCCAAAGATATTAATGCTACTGCTAAAATAGTGTTTCTCATTTTATATTTCTTGTTTTTTTTTACTTTACAATTAAATCTTTTTTCTTATATTATTAATTAATTGATGAATGAATCTCTTGTTTGGTTAGCTAAATTTTACATATTTTGATTTAAATTCATTAATCAAATCTTTTAATATTCGTTTGTGGTAAAATATTACAAGGTACAATAGGGAAATTTGAAATAAACAGATCAAATCTTACAAATTTTAATCAAAATTATATGATTGAATAGAATTTTTCTGATAAAACTTTATTCTTTTAAAGACTAATTGATTTCTCCTATTAATTTTAATTTGAAATTTTTAAGTAAAATCAAATCTCTTTAAACTGTTTTTCTTGCAAACAATAGATTTCCTATTTAACTATTTTATTTTTTCAACTTAAAAAGAAAATAGGTTATATTCAATCAGATTTAAAAAAAGCTCTTTACTCTTTTTTAAAAGTTAGTTTTTTTCTAACATATTATTTAAAAATTAGAATAACAAAACATAAAATATAAATAATTTTGATATTTATTTATGCTATTAACTTAACTTAAGTTTTTATTATTCATAAGCATACATTTTCTATTGATATAAATAGTAAAATAAACTTAAAATATAGATTGAGATCACAGAATATTTCTAATTTAAATGATAATAACTATATGTGCTTTTTCGAATGTTCTAAATATTCTAAAATTTACAATAATTTTTTGTAAAGAATATTTTAGAATATATTTTGTGATATCAATTATCTAGTATAGAATGATTTTTTCGTCTAAAGTTTAAACATCAAACAACATTTTTTCAAGTTTGAAGTAAAAAATTTAATCAAAATAAAAATTGTATTATTTTAAATGTAAAATTAAAATCTGCTTTTATAAGATTTAACAAACATGAAGTAGATTATAATTATTAAATGTGTTAAAATAAAATTTTTCTGTGTTTCAAAAGAATTTTTTTTTTATGACTAATATAAATGAATATATCAGATTGTTACTTTCTTAAAATAGCATAAAAGTTACTCTTCAAAATTTGTATTTTTAATTACCATAATAGCTAATAATTATTATGATTATTTCGAAAATCCTAACTTTTTTTCATAAAATTAATTTTAATAAAATTAAAATGTTCATAAATATTCAATTTGTTTAATAAAATCTGTTTTATTTTTTGCTTATATAAAAGGTGTTATAAAAATAGTTTTTTTTACTCTAAGTTTTATCAAATATAAACAGAATTCGCTGGCAGATAAATATAATAAAAATTAAATTCTTGTTGTTGGAATATTTTATTCCTAATTAAAATATTAATTAATTGATTACATATTTAAAATTTATGTTTTTACAGATTTTTAACTAAAGATTTTATTATGAAAAAATTTAATATTTCTTTCATAAAGTTGAAAATTTTTGTTTGTCTTAAATAAAATAAAAATTTTTAATTTTAAGCAGCATTTTTAGTACTGCTCAAAAATTAAAAACGGCAATTTTTTTTATTTCTTTGTTGATTTTAATTTTAGCAAATAGATTTTCTCATGCCCTTAATTTAAAAACTAACATTTCATATTTAAAAAAATGTTTGTTACTCTATAAAATAATATTATTTTAGCTAAATAATAAATATTATATTTTGTTTTATAGAAAATAGCATACTTGAGTTGTTCATATATTATTTATAACTTACTTTTATATATTGTTGATTATATTAATCATAATTTATAGAAAAAACCTTAATTATTTTTTTAGTGATTGGTAAAGATTTTATAAAAAAAGAAGTGAAATATAATTCGAGAGAAACTTAAAAGCTAATTTTTTAAAAATTTAATAAAGGTTTTTTCTTTTATTATATAATTTTTTCATTCTGCTTTATATAACACAATTATTTATAAAAATGAGTAATATTGAAACAAGATCTATAAAAGTCAATTAATTTTATAAAATAATAATAGAAATTTATAACCAACAATTGATACTTTATTTTATAATTGCTAATAGAATTTTATTGATGATTAAAAAAATTCGATAAATATTTAGATTTCTAGTATTTAGCATTTAAAATAGTAGGTATTTTTGAGATATCTTAAAATATTCTATTTATATCTACAATAAAAAGCATTATTAAATAGATAGATAATAAGAAAAATAAAATTTAATTAAAATGACTTTTAATTAAATGTTTTCATCAAAAATTTTCCAAAAAATATTTTCAAGCACTTGAATTTTTAAGAATTATGATGCTGGCTTAATTCATTTATATTAATTTATTTATTCTTTTATCTATGAGTAAGAACAAGATTAGTTACTAATTCCAAAAATATGTAAAAAGTTACAGATTTTTACAAAGAAAAAGCATTCTACTTTACTAGAATAGTGTTTTATAAATGAGATTGAATAATTCAAAAAATAAAAAGCTGTTTGCATTTTCACTAATCAAAAAATATTAATTATATTTTGTATTTATTTTGTAGCTAGTTAGAAACAAGTATATTTTTATAGCCTTAATTATATGCAAGAACTTAATAGATAGTATATTTTTACAGTTTAATTTAATTAAAAATTTTTAGTATTTAAATTTGAAGATTGAGATCATCAATCAATCAATCTATATGTATGTATGTATGAATATAAATTATATATTATAATTGATTTATTTGGCTAGTTAGATGGTTGGTTTGATTAATCAAAATTTTGTTTACAGAAGAAAATAAAATTGTTTAGAGTTACCTTAATTAATATCTTTTAAGAATAATTTAAACAAATATTTATTTCAATTGATTTAATTTACTAGTTTGTATTTTATTTAAAAAAAAATATTAGTATTCAAATTTCACTATTTGTATTCTTTTGATGAATTATTTTTGGTATCATGATTTTTAAATGCATAGAGCAGTAAATAAAAACACCATTAGATTAATTATAATAAGTTAGTAAAGTTAGAGGTTAGAATTATTTAGTTTTAATTAAAATTGAAAATTGTAACAGTAAAAGAAATTTTTAATATTGAGAATATAAAATAGCTGATGCAGATTTATTAATATAATTCATGTTTGTTTTTATTATAACTAAAGTTAAGTTATTAAGTAGTATTTGTAATTCTGTTTGGTTTATTTTATATTATTATTTGCTCAAAAATTTCTTTAGATATTTCCTAGTAGTTTATTAATTGTTACTTGAATAAATAAAAATTAAATGCGTTTATCTTTATTTATTTTATTAAAATAGTGACGTTAACTTTTTGTGATCTTTAATTAAAACATAAATTCAAAAGTAATAACAAACATTTTTCTTTTAAGAACATCCGCTGAATGATATTTAAAGGCAAATATTTGATTAACACAACTAGGAAAAATAGTCAATTTGATATTTAAAGTATTTTTTAGTCGATAATCTTACAATTTTACTTTTTGATTAACTTTATCTAAATGAAGAAATTTTTAATTGCCAAACTAGACTCTGCTTAACATTTAAAAGGGAAAAATTTTGGATTCCTTATTTGAGAGAAATTAATTAATTTATTTTTCACAAAATTTCATTTATCCTTAAAACATAAAATAAAAATAGTATTTATGTTTTGTTTTTTATTTTCATTTAACTTTTTTAACTCTTGATTGAATATTTTTTTCAGTTTTAGTTGATATAGAAAAGTTTGTTTTTGAAATTTTCTTTTTTTATGATGCTTAATGAAATATTGATAGATGATTGGTAGAAACTCGTTTACATTTATAAAATTAAAATTTATATTTAAAAAAAAAATAGACACATATTTTGATCAAAATTTTTAATAATTTATTAGGTCGTATTACAACTTTTCTTTAATTTTTTAAAAGACTTATGTTGTAAAATAGTATGAGTTTTTTTAATTTTTGGAAAATTCATGATAACAATTCTAATAATGTATTTTTAAGGAGAAGAAATAATCGAAATGGGGGTATTAATAATCAAAATAGCATATGTATTTACCTAACTTTTACATATTTCAAATATAATGATTGGTGTTTTTTGTAAGTAATTAAATAATTTAATTATTTAAATAATCAAATAAAAGTAACATGCATTTTAAAGTTAGAAATTAAACATTTGGAGTTAATGGCAAAAATAAAATAGTAAAGTATTTATATAAATAGGTATTAAGCTAAATTTAAGCTAAATAGATTTGAAATAAATCATACAAGTATGTATGTACCAATGAATGAAGGTAATTTGGCAGATAGGTGAATGAATAATGAGTGACTAGATTATCGAATGGTGTAAAAAAGAATATAAATAGAAGAATTGATATCACGATTAGAAAAAGTAAGGAAATAAAAAAGATAATAATATTAGCATAATTCAATAGATTAGGTGGGAAATAAATTGAGAATGTATCCAATTATATGTAGCGAGATGTAATAATATAAAGAACTTTATATATTATAAATTACTTAAAGGCAAATTTTGATTTGAGGGTAGCTCCTAAATTTAAATCTGCATGCGTGGTTTTAATTTATTGTTTTAAGTTCCTTGCAGGCATATATTTTAAAATAGTTTAAAATAAAATATTCCTCAATCTACATTAGTTAGTTATACTGATTAAATTATTTAAGAAACATTTCAACGTAATTTAAATTATTTACCTGGTCGCTATTTGATATTTATTGTAACAAAAATGAAAAATAAATAATTTGATTTAGGCAAAATAAACCAGCTTAAATTAAAAATTGTAAGTATGTATGTGTGTGTCTTAAATTAAAAAAGGCTACATGATACGAGAAATATTGAAGCGAATTGAAGAAGAAACGTATTTTGTTTAGATGAAATTTTTGCTTTTTAAATAGACATTTTTTGTACTTTTTTTTTAAAAGTAATATTTTTTATATTAGATAATAAAAAATGCATTCAATACTGCTTTTATTATTTAAGCTGCTCGATAGCGCACAAAAGTAAAAAAAAAAGGGCTAATTTAAAGAAGTTGTAGTTTATTATTAAATTATGCAATTTTTTTAGAAAGCAATTATCGAATCAACCCAATCAAGCTTTTTATTTTAAGGTGAATATTTTTCTTCTATTATTAAAACTTAATATTTAATTAATTAATTAATTTTCCTTTGGCCTCTTCATCCTTCCTTACTAATTATTTAAATGAAAAAAATTTATAAACATTTAAACAAAAATTAATCAAATAAAAATTAGATACTAACAATCAAATAAACAAACAATTAATCCATCCATCAATCAACTAAACAAAATAAAGTCTAACTTTATTATACTAAATAAAAAAACCACGAAAATCTAATATAAAAATTACAAGAATCCTTATAAAATCACTACAATTAGTAACCAACTGACTAGAAATCTGTATAAACTAAATCATTAGACTGTTGAAATCTTTGCAGCTTACTTAAACCTACACTAACATACTAAACTCTTTTAAATACTACTTTCGTTTTGTAAGAAGAATAATATTTTGAAAGTCAAGTATATTTTATTTTAAACTTGCAACAAAGCAAACAAACAAACTAACTAAGTACTAATCTTCTAAATAAAATAATGGGCTGTGCTGTAGGAAAAGAAAAACCTACTTCTAGAGAAACCAAATTCACTTTAAAAGCCTAAGAGCTTTGCGAAAATTTTAATGAGTTGAAAATTGATATCATCAAGACTAGAAATCTTTTATATTAAAAATTCAATATTAAAAACCGTATTAAATCAAGCAGCGGTGATTCGAAAAATTCTATTGATACCTAGACTTTTACAGGTAATATACAACATGTAAACAAAGACTTCTCCAAAAATACTACCTTTGTAAACATCTAAAATGAGGATTAGATTACAGGTGTTTAAATTTAAACTCTTTAAAATATTCCTAATACATCATAAATGGTAAGTATCGAAGACTTTATCATGATTGACACCGCTACAGAGTGGAAATACTTCAAGGAGACATATACAATTTACACAAGCAATCACAAAAACACCTAAAAAATATGTGACATGTGTCGCTTTTTCCTCTAAAAAATGGAAGAATAAGTTAGCCATCTAGAAGAAATGAATAAATAATCTGACATTTTGTACAAGTGTGTACGTGCATTTAAAAACGAAATGAAGAACAAGCGCTCTAACCTATTCAACGATCTTGGCTTGATTGTTGAAAATTCAAAAAAATTGCTTGATCAACTCAAGTCAACTAAATCAAACGTTTCTCAACTTTCGCTTATGACTTTAGTGGCTGATACATCAGATTCTTTGGTGAACTGCAATTCGATCCAAGCCCACTGATCCACAAAACTTTTAAAAAATTTTCAGATGTGAATAGCAAGATTGTAAAATACTAAACAAATAAACAAATATATTACCAACTTTCCCATAATTAAATTACAATAAATAGATCAACTTATTACAAAATACTAATTTCGACTACCAAATATAAAATAAAAAACATAAACCAATCAACCATATTAACCAAAACACCCTTTCCCAAATTTCCAACTATTGTTTTCCTCTAAATTCTCATCCTTCATTCTTTTCTATTTATCTTTGTCTTTCTTAATATAATAAACTATAAAATAAAAGCGTAAACAAACAAAATAACTTCAAATTTTAATAAATTATTATTTTGTTGCATTCATATGTATAAAATGCATATCTACCAATAAGTTATTTTAAATTATTTGCCAAAATATACCAAACCCTCATAAATTAGAGCTTAAAATTAAATTAGTTATTCTAATGTTATTTAGCTACCAAAAAACAATTAAATTTGTTAATAGTAAATATAAACTGACCTCCAATTAAAAAAAGCATTTTTAAATGAAATTGCTTATTGAGCCTTACTAATATTTAAGTAAATAATTTCAAATTTGAGTAATTAATAATAATCGCTTTTAGTCAATAACTTAGGCCTTGATTTTATAAATATATCACCAATCACAAAAACAAAAAATTTTAAGAAAATTTATATAAATTCAGGAACGAATAATTTAAAATTTCCCACTTACTTACAATCTAAAGTAAAAGAATAGATCAATCTGAAATAGATAATGTGCAGACTTAACCAAGATATTTTTAACTAATTAGAATAGCATTAATCTTCAAAAAAAAAAAAATGAACTCTACATGAATCATATTTTTGTAGTAATCTATTTCTTCTCAAAGATTCGAGAGCTAGATCTAAAATACCTAATTTGAACTTGATTTTTATTTTTAATAATTTTAAGTGATTATGGCTTAAATAATTCTACTTAAAGGAGCTTATTGTAATTATATTCTATACCAATAAAATGAAAAATTCAACTTTTTATTATTTCTAATAACCACGCAAAGAAAAATTTACTGATCCTATATGTCTTTAAAGTTAATTTAATTGATCATCAAGCAAGCATTTTATGGCACTGTATCAAATTTATAATTCTAATTAGAAATAATTGGTTCATTGAGATAATTAATAAGTTGCGATAGCATAAATTTAGCATTGTTTCATTCAAAAAAAACAAAAATAAATTGAAAACTCAAAATTATTAGCGAATAAAATTAGATTATGTCTTACTAATATATACATTCATTCACACATCACCATCTAATAAATTTTATTAAAAATTCTAAAAATTAACTAATTTTTCATCTCAGTATTTGAAAAATTAAAGTTTTTAAGTAGATTTTTATACTAACCTTATTGATTATTTCATTTAATCCAAGTTATTTATCTTGGTAATATTTAATAAAAATACAAAAATAAGCTAGATGATGCGTTTAGTTCTTTAGCTCTGAAGAAATTCAAATTTAAGCAGAGGATAGATAGTTTATTAAAAGATAAATACTTAGTTAGATTAAAAGAGAAATAAAAACTTTTTGGATGGCTCATAAAGCATAACGCAAATCAAAATACAGTCACTTGAATCATATAAACAATAATAATAAAAAATACTAACATAAAAGAGTGTAAAAATTAAACAGCAAGGAAGACATTAAAGTTATATTATCTCCATCTTATATTTCAATTTAAATTACATTATAATTACTACTTAATTATTTAGATGATTATTAAAATTTATTATATTATGTGTAAATTATTTGTTTGTTTTCTCATCTTTCTTTTCTTTCTCATACATTCACTTATATTCTTATAGTTTTCTAATAAACTACCTCATATTCTTATAATCAAATATCTTATAGATACAAAAAAAGGATACTAAATATCTTTAATTTTTTTATCTTTTATTTTTGATAATTATTTGTAACCTATACCACGAGATCCACATAAATTCAAGCAGCTTTGAGTTCAAAATAGAAAATAATAAATAATCAAATAACTTATTTCTTTAAGATAGATTACATTATTCGATAACATTTTTGTTTTCAACTTTTGTTCCCCACTTTTGCTTTTGGCTGTACAATATAATAAACACACACAAACATTTTTGAAAAAAAATTTTACACCATTCTAAAATTAGAAACATAATTTTAGACTCCAAATAATAAATAATTACATGGTAAATTGAAAATAAAATTAAGAAAAGATGTTTTAATTATAAAGCTTAAAAGTATTTATTTAAATTAGAATAACATGTGCACTTTGAGTAATGTAATGTAATTTGAATTGAATATTTCCTACCAGCAGCCAAGCTCTAATCTTTTATGAAATTCCTTTAAATTGATTTTTATATATATTCTTATTAGTTGATAATTTAGGTATAGTATAATAAACAATAAATTTACTATCATAAATAAAAAATTTTTATATTTTAAAAGCAGAGATGTAAGTTTTTAGACCAAAGGAAATTTTTAAAATGTGGCTTTATTCTATGTTTTGGCATCTTTAACACCTCCACTGATTTAATAGAAATAACAAAATAATTTCATCAAACTAAAGAAAATTATATTAAACAATAGAAATGCACTGTATATTTAGTTCAAAAATTTTTGATTTTTGATAATTTTACTCATGATTTGTATTTGATAATCAAGTATCTTTTACAATCAAAATTTCTTTTGGTGGTTGTGCTTACAATTTAGCAAATATTGCTTGCTTCTTGTGTTTTTAATAATTAAAAAAATTGCTTATTTTAATTTAAATTACACATTAACCCACTTGCAAACATAAAGTGTAATACAATTAATATTTTTCTTTAAGCAGGAAAATTCATTTAATTTCTATACAATATCTTAAGAAAGCTCCCAATATATAAGTAAAATCCCACAAAATTTGTCTTCGAAATAATTCTAATCAGCTAATAAATTTAAAAATAGCTATTCTTTTGATTGCTTCACTTTTTAATAAATTATAATATGATATTTGAATAAAAGAGTGAGCTGATGTTACTCTAAACCTTAATTCATTCCTACCATTAAAATACTTTGGTAATTTACAATTTGTAATCCTCTAAATAAGAATTTATTAAAATTTATGATTGGCTGTGAATTCACAAGTTAAACTGTGTTTTTAGTGAATATCTTACTATGAATAATCCTCAATACAAATATATTTAATACTATTTATTAAATTAAATTAATCTGATAATTAAGCAAAAACCACTCTATGATATTTTTATAAATTTTATTGATAGAAAAAAAAATTACTTTTTCGTTCATCCTGTAAATAAATTAAGTGATTTTTATGTAGCAGATTACAATAAATTGTAAAGTATTATTGCAAATACATCTTTTATCCAAAAAATATTTGAATTATTTACAATTATAAAGAAAATCTTTAATTAAATAGCAAAAAACATACCCATATTTTTTTAAATTAATCACTATCAAAATTTTCAGAATAGAGTATTTTATAAGAAAAATTTTGGAAGTAAAATTTATTTTTCTCTTACCTAATTTTATGTATTAAATTTTTCTTATACACACATTCGCTCACTTATTTGCTTTTTGTATGATAAATATGATCTGAAAAAATATTTATTACTATTTTCTCAATTTACATTACCAAACTAAACAAAAACAAAAAAAGCTATTTAAAAAACAACATTTAAGTGCTAATAAAAAAGCCAGATAAATAATTTATTTTATCTTAATGATTGCTTTTTGAGTGTTCTTTAATTGAAACCTATATAATCCATTTATTTATTGTAAAAACAAAATCAAATTTCATCAATTCCTTCTATTTTTTTTTAGTTACATTTTTACCTTCTTTAGCTTAGAAATACAATTTATTGTATTATTTAATCATATATTTAATTCAAAGAATGTTTAAAAGTTAATACTTTTAATAATTGATCTAACAATATAAAATATTTAATTGGAATTTAGAAAATATATTTTGAATACATCCAAAATTTATAAATTGTAAATTAAAGAGTCATATTTATTTTTTCAGTAAGAAAAGATTATTCCTTCTAATATTTTGTAATAAATATGGGTTTTAACAAAGTTAATTTTTTTCTTAACAGATGTTGTTCCGTTTTTATGATTGAATGTATTATTAAATTCTTTGAAATCATCCTTACTTTTTTTAAAATGAAATTCAGATCTTAATTTTTGAATATTAACCTTAAAATATTTATTAAATTACATGAATTAAATGGTAACTTTGTAAACTTATTATCTTTTAAAATATGATAATACATTATTATTAACATTTATTTTAGTTTTATGTCCTACTTATTGTTTAGTTAGCAGTTATGATCTGTTTTAATTTATTAAAATGACACATTTTACCTTCTTCCTTAAAGTATGCTCTTAGTAAATAGAGATGAAAAAAATATTTTAAAAATATGTTGACCAAAAATAGTTTCTTTTCTTATGATTAACAAATTTTAAGTTTTTTTAAAATAAATACCCAAGAGTCTAACCAAAAAACAAGGATTACCTTCTGATTCGTTCATTTTTAAAAATTGTTTCATAATTAAAATATAAAATTAAATTAATTTTAAACAACTATTTTTTTGATAAAATTAAGATTTTTGAAGCATTCAAATAAGTTTTAATATTTAATATTTCATTTAATACAAAGTATTTTTTAATCGTTCGTTTGTTTAAATGACAAATAAAATATATTATTTAAAATTAAATATAGATCGTTGCTTCATTTGCTCTTTCATTTATTATTTTATGTATGTTTTGTAAATATTAAATAAAAAATATTGATTTTGAAAGATATTGCGCAAAATTAAATTCAATTAATAATTATTAAAGAAAAAGGATATAAATAGCTAAAGAATAGATAGGTAGAAATGAAGACATAGAAATATTTAAGAGAGCCTTAAAGATTTTTGATATATGATGTGCGTTAATACAATAATCCATTATATGAACCTGCTAGCGATAGAAAACCTACATTGATTTAGAATGATTATAATACAGAAATACCAATTTTAATTGACTATGGTAGTGGCATAACAAAAGCTGTAATTTACAATTTTAATTGCTTATTTTTTTAATCGCTTAATATAATTATTTTTGTTAAAGGGTTGGGGTAATAGTACTAAACCTGATCTCTCAGTGCAATCATTACTTAGCAAGTCTAAAGACTCAAAAACTAGCATAACTTAGGCATTAACTTCTAGCAAGATAAAAGATGTTGATTTATTCAAGGGAAATTATAGATCGCCTTATGAAAGAAATATAATATAGCAATTTGGTTTGCTAGAAAACCTTAATGATTTTATTTTTAATGAGATTGGTGTAGTTGAATCCAAGGTAGATCATCCTTTGATTATAACTGAACCTGTTGCCAACCCAGAATATTGCAGATAAAATTTGCTTGAATAATATTTCGAATGTTATGAAGTAAAAATATTTACAAAATATCTTTATTTTAAAAAAGATGTTAGTTAGACGCTAAGGGTGATATATTTTTAAAAATTAGATTCCTTCTGTGATGATAGGTGTAGATACATTTTTTGCAACATTTTATGAATTCGGGTAGGATAGATATCAATCTGAAACATGCTTAATTATAAGTATAGGCCACACCACATGCCACATTATTCCTATGGTAAATGGCTAGATAATTTTTGAAGAAATAAAGAGAATAAATGTTGGATATTTTAATAGCTTTGAAGTTCTATATAAGCAGCTTATTTTAAAGAACAATCATTAAAAACATCACTTAGATTATTAAACTGTTTAAGCAATACATTTGAATAATTGTTCTGTTGCTGTTAATTATGATGAATAGCTTAAATATTTAAAATTAGGCACAGATGGTTTCCAAAATAAATTTTATAGCAATCCTATTGTAAGAGAAAACAACATTCTTACTGATTTAGAGTGTCTATAAGAACCTATTTACATAGATTTCCCTATACAATAAAAAATTATAGATGAAAGCGAACTTCTAAGAAAGTAAGAAATTAGATAGAAATAAGCAGAGAGACTTAAAGAAGCAATGCAAAAAAAAAGGGAAGAGAAAAAAAGAGCTCATGAAAAAGAGTTAGCAGAACTAGAATCATTAGAAATTAAATTCAAGGAAGACTAACAATCAGCAAAAGTAAATTAAAAATTTAAATAGGAATATTTTTTAATAGAGTTGTATGGTGCATTATTAATATTATTAATGATTCGATAGATAGATTGATACCTGTTCATATTAGTTTTAGAAATAAATTACTTTCAATTTGCTAATTCAATTAATAAGTTTGAATTTATTTTTATTTTGGCGGAAGTTATCAATCACCAATAAAAATTTTATTTTTCATATTTTCAGAAATATTTTAACAAATATTTATTTTTTAAAAAAGATGGTTATAGAGCAGTATTTTGGTAAAGGTAAGGGAATAGAAGAAGTTCGTAAAAGAATATAAAAAGTCAAAGTAAAACTAGGCTTTCTCCCAAAAGACACTTTGGAAGAAGATAAATATACCCTAATAAATATTGCAGATTCTTAGCTAACAGCTTAGCAACAAAAACAAAAAAAATTACAAATAATACAGAAGCAAGCTGCAGAAACAAGAGCTGAAAAAAAGGCTCTTGAAAAATAGAAAAAAGAGGAAATAATTAAAATGAAAACTTCTAACCCAGAAGTTTATCTGAATATGCTTTATGAAAAAAGATTAAAAATAATAAAGAAAGTAGATGAAAAAAAGAAACATCAACAAGAGCTTTCCACTAGAAATTCTAGAGTTAACTAAAAAAGAATGTAAACTATTGCTTAGTTAGGAGCTTCTGAGAAAGTATTTCAATCTATTTATTTTTAAGAATATTACAATCTAATTTACTTTTTATTCATTCAAAGATCGGAAAAGATGATAATTTTGGTATGAACGATGAAGATTGGAATATCTATATTGGCATACAAAAGGACTATGAATCAGATGAAGAGAATTAAGAAATGAAGCTAAATGAAATCGAAATAGAATTGAGAGAAATGGATCCAAGTAATTCAAAAATACTTTTTTTATTTAAAAAATTTTTTTTTCTTCTTTTGAAATTTTTTCTTTGAAGTTATTAAATAAAGAAGATTAAATTAATAATTTTATAAAGCAATATTTAATTGGTTTTTTTCTAAAAGAATTGCTAATAATTATTCAATTATTTTTAAATATATTTGTTTACTAATATTATTTTATTTTAGATTTTGATGATAAAATCAAAATTGGTGAAGTAAATCCGTACGGTCTTAGTATGTAAGAACCATTTATAGAACTTTCAGTAGATCGCTTTAGAGGTAACGAAGCTATATTCTAGCCAGGAATAGTTGGAGTTGATCAATCAGGTCTTTCAGATGTTATCACATTTGTGCTTAACAAATTCCCAGCAGAAACATAAGCAAAGCTTCTTTCAAATATAAGAATCACTGTATTTAAATTAAAGAAAATAATATTTATTTAATTTTTTTATATATTTACAGGGAGGAGGTAGTGTTATGCAAGGATTAGCTAAAAGAATGGAAAGAGATTTAACTTCTAACTTCAAGGTAGGAAGTGTTGTTTAAGTTAATCTTATGTCGGAACCTATATTTGGTGCTTGGCTAGGTATGCAAAAAGTTTATAAATAATATGGAAATAAATTAAATGATTACTTTATTTCTAAGCAGGAATATTTTGAAAAAGGATCTTCTGAAGGTCTTTTTAAAAGTAATCCTTTTTCAAATGTTGTTATTCCTTATTGAGTATATTTTTTATATGAAAGTGTTTGTATAAATATGGCTTTGCTAAAATCAAATTTAACTTGACTATTTTTATGAATTTGTGTACTAATTATAGTTTTTATTTTGATATAATTTATTACTTTTTAATATAGTAGTTAGTTGTGTGTGGTGTAATGAAATAAATTTGATTGGATATTAAAATAGGAAAAATAAAAAAGACATAGTATCTTAATTAAAAATATTATTAAATTTAAGATAAAAGTATGAGTAAATTTAATGTATTAATAAGCCAAATAATATATCTCCTATAACATTAATTGATATAACAAATGGAGACTGTTTTGTGTTTTATAATAATTTTACAGAGTTGCACTAACCTAAGGAAATAATAATATTCACAGATAGATAAATAAACAAACAGTGAATAGTATTCACTAGTTTTTGTGAATTTTATTAATAGTATGAGTAATTAAATTAAATTAATAAGAAAGAAGATAATTTATTAAATATATTACCAATTAAATCATAAATATTAATTCTTATTTATTATATATAATATTCATGAAAGAAACATCTCACAATTTTGAAGATAGTTCTTAAAATCCACCTGAAAAAGAAGCAGCCAATAAAAATACTTAATAATACAATAGAAATAACTCCTACTAAAAAGTTAGCGATCCTCCATAAGATAAATAGTAAACTTGTTTAAAATCATTTAAAATTAGCATATTAGTCCATTAATTCATCAATATAAATAAAGTTACTAAAATCAATCTCTTTGGTTTAAAACATTCTGCAAGAAATAAAAACTAGTTATTTAGTTTTAATAAAGAATATTTAGCATTTTTTAAGAAAATTAATCACTTTTGATTTTTCTTCAACAAATGTTTCTTCCTTTTTTCTTAAATACTTTTTGTTTATATGATAATGTTATCAGTCTAATTCCAACGACTAATTAATAAATAAATAAAACTAATCTTTTGTTTATTAGGTTAAATCTAAAGGAAATTCAGCAAGCCAAGGAATTTTAAAAAAACGACATAGGAAGTGGAGAACCTTCAACTAGAATTTAAACTTAATCATAGCATCCGATGAGTAGCGGGAGCAATAAAAATAATTAAAATGGATCTATTTAGCAAGATTTAAATAGTACTAATATTTAAAGTTCTAATTAGTAAAGTCCTCAAATGAACAGCATTAACTATAAACCAGGAAAAAATTAAACTCCACAATCAAGCAATAATAAAGAAAATATAATATCTGGATAAAATTCAATAGATATGCAGATAAGCAACGTAGATGATTAATATATATCTTAAAGGTAACAGCCTTAGCAAATGGGTTATTCTTCAAGAATAAGAAATTAAAAAAGTGATAGTTTTATAGACGAATCTAATTTGAATCGCTCTCATCATAATATGATTGTGGCAATTGATAATTAAGGAACCACGGGATTTGGAACATAAAGCTAAATATTTGAAGGAAATTTTAATACACAATAATAAGCTGTTTTTTAACGTATATTGTATCTTAAGGAATAGATATAGGCTCTTTAAGACCATGATAGTCTTCTTGAATTTTTCAAAGCATATACAGTTCATAACCCTGATATTATTACTATAGATGAAATTTTAAAGTCTGAACATGTTAAATTGAAAAGATACAAATAGTCAGTTTATTTTGGAGATATGATTAATAATTAAAGGTGTGGAAAAGGTAAATGAATAAATAAATAAATATATAACTACTATATCCTTCAACTTAATATAAAATGATGTTATTATTTTATTTTTTGAAATTTAATGAGCTTTCTATAATATTGATTTTAGCTTTTTATTGCTATTCAAAATTAGCAAGATTAGAAATAAAATATTTCAAGTTATTTTTTACATTTTTTTCATCATTAACTTACTATAAGGATAGCCAACAAATCAATCAATGATTTACTTTGATTAGCTTACACTTTTCTATTAGAAAAATTTGATTTTAAATTATATTAATATTAATTATATTTTTACTTGTAGGTATTATGATATATTTCAATGGAAGAGCCTATGAGGGAGAATGGTAAAATGATTATAAATTTGGAAGAGGTTTTGAGCTTTACCCAAATGGGAACAGATACGAAGGATACTTTGTGAATGGAAAAAGTGAAGGTATGGGTACATATGTATGGGCAAATAATGAAATATATGACGGATAATGGCTTGGAGGTATGAAGCATGGATCGGGAATGTGGAGAGGTCCAAAGGGAGATTCCTATATTGGAGAATGGAAATTCGGAAAATCTGATGGATATGGTGTTCACACATGGGTCAATGGTAATTTAAAATTTTCAGGGTAAAATATTTATTTGAAGATTTCTACTTCGATAATCAGGTGACAGGTATGAAGGACAATTCAAAGTTTGTCTAAAACATGGAGAAGGGTCTGAAAGATTTTCAAATGGAGATCTTTACCAAGGTCAATACGTTAATGGAAGACCTGAAGGGTATGGAGAGTATACTTGGGCAAATAATAGCCATTATAAAGGTACTTTTAAAAATGGACTAAGGCATGGAAAAGGTAAATTTAAATTAGATCAAAAAGTATCTATCAATCTATCTATATGCTAAATAAATAAATAACTAATTATAAAGGTGTTTGGAGAAGAAACTTGTAAGACATCAATTCTGATAAATATGAAGGTGAATATTAAAATGATAAAAAATGTGGATTCGGTGTTTTTAGATGGGCATCAGGAAATGAATTTAGAGGAAATTATTTTGATGACTTAAGGCACGGATATGGAGAAATGTTTTGGACTGATGGAAGCTATTATAAAGTAAACTAACTTTTAATTTTTTTAAAATTATTTAATTTTTAAATTAAACTAGGGATTTTGGGAAAGAGGTATTCAAAGTGGTGAAGGAGAGTTATTTATTCCTGGTGAAGGAGTTAAAAGAGGTTTGTTCGTCAATAATATCTTTAAAGGAAATTGTGTCAGCGATGAAGATGAGTTTGTAAATAAGCAATAACAAAACCTAATTTAATACAACCAACAGCAACAGTTATTCAGAGAAAGCAGTAAATTTAGGCTGAGCCCAACTAAACAATAAAATTTATCAAAATCTGTTTTGAGAAATAAAGCCCCTCAAAATGCTTAAAAACATAACAGCGTATCACCAAACCATACAAGCCTATCTAAGAGAACACCAAGTAAAAGCTCAACAAAAAAGAACTTGCCTGATTCAGTGTAAATTTTTAGAACAATTGTCCAATATATTATTTTCTCTACAAAATTGAATTTTGAATTTATAATAATTTTTAATTTTTAAAATAAATGTTATAATAAAAATAGGCAAAAGTCAAATGGTAAAATAGGTATAAAGTAAACTCCATCAAGGAAAAGTGCAATGCTGAACAGCACTAATAGCAATAGTAAAAATTTAAAATCTTTTCTGTAAGATGAAAATATAATACCTGAATCAAGCAAAAGCAATCAAAACTCTTCAATCGAAAATAATCCAATATTTTCTAAAGGTAATTAAAAATAATTTCTAATCTTAACTAAATAGAAGAATATTATTATTTTAAAACTTAGAAGCTATAAAACAATCGAATTCAAACATTGAAGGAAATGGTAACGACAATGATTAAAACACTCAATAAAATCAAGATAAATATAAAGAAACAGCAAATTACTTGAGAAATAGCTATACTGAAGAAGATCAAGCCAATCATATTAGAAATAGCTCTGATGAATAGCGAAGAACTAAAAGCAGTAATGGAAACAATTTAAATGCTAAAATTAATCAATAACCTTATAATAAAATTTACAATAATAACAACTCTAATTCATAAATTAGTAGTAATAATTAAGATAAGAGAAGGAGTATATCAGTAAGCGGAAACAGACCAAACTTTTTCATGCCTAATCTAAGAAATAGCTCAATAACTCCTAACCCAAATAAAAATAACTCTTTTGCTAATAATTAACATTCTGTACTACCACAAATAAATGGCTCTGGTGTTAATAATAAAGAAGACTCCATAGAAAGAAAAAAAAATGGAAGAAAATAAAAATAAATACTATTGAAAAAGCATGAGATTATCTTATGGAAAAATTTACGTCCTAAACTTAATCTCAGAAAGGGAATGTATAAAGACTATACTGACCCTATTACTGTATAAAGAATAAGAATGTTGCTTCATCCTCCTGTCTGGAAACCAGCAGGAATCAGTAATTTAGACTATTCCCCAGAGAGAGAAAAGTCTAGTGATAAATTTAATGAAGTCAATCATAGTTTATCTCATATTTATACTAACCAAAAAAGATTAAATAGCAACTACTAATGAAGATCATATGGATCTTATTTTTCCATGATTCTTTTGTATAAAAAGCATAAAAAATATCTAAATAATTTATAAATAAGTAGTTAAATATAAACTATAAGGTAACTAATTACAATTAAAATAAATAAACAAATAAATAAATTAATCTATAAATTAACAAAATAATAACCTTAAAAACCAGACAAAAGTTTTTAAAAGAAAATTATTTTAAATTTAACCATATTAAACGAATTTATTGGTTAAGTTTGAATCCTAAATTGTAAATATGTATTCAATCCACTTTATCATCACTATCTATCTTTAATTTATCTCTTGCTTGACAAAAAAATATTCAGAAATTTGAATTTTAGTTTGAAAAATTAAATCTCGAAATGAGAAAAATTAATTTTAAAGGATTTTTTAAGATAAATATAATTGTAAGTTATTGTAAAATTTCTTGTTTTTATTATTTTAATTTTAGTAAAATTTTAAATAAATAAAAATTCAATATCTTAAATCCAACTCAGTTATTAAATAAAAAAATGTGATTTGATTTACTAAAATCATGGTTGATTTTTTTAAATATATGAATTAAAAAAGGTTTAAGAAAAGCTTTTTTTGTAATAGATAGAATTATAATATTTTGATTTTAATGATTGATATGATTATTAACTTTAAAATAAAAATGATTACAATTTTAAGATTTATATAAAGACAATTAATTATTAATATATTATAAAGTAGAGTTTTAAAATTTAATATACTAATTTGTATTCTTAGCTTTAAATTATTTTATTTTATTTAATTAATTATTAATATATTTATTTTATTTAAATTTTTCTGATTTTATGATCAATAAAAAATATTCAGTTTCTAGATTATTAAGAAACCCATTCAATCTATTAAATAATTAAAAATAAATTCTATAAAAAGTTTATTCCAATAAAAATTACCTCAAAAGGAAACACTACAATTTTATCTTTAGATTTAGAGATGTAGGATTCATCAATATGATCATAATTTTTATTTGCAAAATCTACTATTTAAAATACTATATTCTAAATATCACTTTCTACCTATTTAAAAAATCAATTAATTATTAAGGATTGAACCTATATATAAAAGAAATAAATATACATACTCTTTGAATGTTAATAGCTTCTTAATTTTTTTTTATTTCTAAAGAAATCAGCCACTTTTCAAAAACTTTAGCAGGTTTTTTGTCTAAAAAGGACAAATACTTTGTCTTTTCTTAATTTTTAAATGTCAATTTTATTTATCCAATTAAATTTTTATCTGATTTTGACTATATGTCTTTCTCTATTTAGCTAATCAAATTTTTTATGGACTCATTTACTTATTCATCACCACAGTACATCTAATAAAGTAAATTAATCTTATAAATACCTTTCTAATTTAATTTCTAATGCAAGTTTTTTTACATATGTTGTATTCGTGAGCTTTTAGCATTATTAGAAGTTTACAAACACTGTTCCTAATGCCCTGTGATATATTATAGTTTACATTATACTGCTAACTACATCGCTAACTAATTCCTAGCTAATTGCCTTTTGTTAAATTATGATGATTTTAAATGCATTCTTTTGCTTCAATATTCTTGAAATTTGTTAAAAATTTTACTATTTTATTTAGAGTAAAGGTGACAGGATCTAATTCCATGTTTATAGTTATGCTAAACTAGTTTATTTTACTTTTATAATATTTTTTTTCTTAAATATTTGTTCTAAAATTTTATAAAAATTTGCAATTTAAAACCTGTAGAATTTAATTCAGAAAAAATACTGATAATTAAAAGTTTTGTTTGGTAGTTTTTGTTTAATGAAAATTAATTAAATGATTTCTATTCTAATTATTTAAAGTAATTATTAAATAATTGAACAGCTTTATAAAGATTATTACCAAATGTCAACTAATATTTACTAAAAAATTTATCAATTAAAATTGTTTGAATATTTTGTTTGCAATTCAAAAGCTATCTATCAATCTATTATATCAATATTAGTCAATCTAGTTTTTTTTCTATTCATAAACATATTAAATAATAATTAAATTTGATTGGTTATAAACAAAAATTTTAAATAAAATCCTTTTTAATAATAAAACATTAGACAAATTTAAATGAGGAATAATCAACTATCTAATCTAATAATATTTGAAAAATAAAATGAATTTTTGTAAAATAAATAGATTTGTGCTTTATTTGTTTTTCTCTTTTTGTATTTTTAAAAATATAAAAAATATATTTTTAGCCTAATTTCTTTAAGTTAAATAAAATTAATGTAAGTAAATAAAATTAATATTTAATTTCTAACAATATTTTAAAAATTTAAACTTTAAAACTCTTAAATTAATTAGATGAAAATAAAATTATTTAAAACAATTAAAACAACCTTAAATATTTTTATTTGTTTCATATAACAATCAAAAAGAACAAATAATTTTAATAAAAAAGAATAAATTAAATAAAATCTTAATTTATTTTCCCATAAATGTTAATTATTATTCTTGTAAAAAATGATTCAATGATATTGTAATTATTATAAAAATAGACTTGGTTTTTAAAATTTAAATCTTATGTTACTTTTAAAAATGTATATCTAGTATGAGTAAGCGAATACTTGAGTTAAATATTTAATTCATTAAATATGGTTTATCTAATTATCTTTACAATTCTGATTCAGATTAAATTTGAAGATAAGAATATTCTCATGCTTATTTGCTTATTGCTTAATAATTCAATGATAAGTATTGATATAAGTAGTAAAATGACATGTTATTTTTAACAAATCTTTTAATATAAAAGATTTAACTAATTGATTCTTTAATATTTATAATTTTAACAATTAAAAATCAATCAATAAGTAGGAAAAATGTGGAGTAAAATATTACTTAACCCTTCAATTAAATTGGAAAACTCTAGAGCTATTTTGACTCATATTTCTTTAGATCATTTGAAACCATTAAGTCAAATTGGCTTAGATCCTAGAATATGGACTCATAACCCATCTTATTTTTGTGATACAGAAGAAAAATTAAAGATTTATATTTAAGATGCTATAAAGTGTAGGTAGGATTTTACTAGAGTTTCCTTTGCAGTTTTTGACAAAAAGTTTAATAAATATGGCGGGTCATCAAGCTTTTATGCAATCTCAGAACCAAACAAAAGAATTGCAATAGGTAAACTTTAAATTTTTTACAAAATTCTAATTAAACACTTTTATATTTTATTAGGATATACATGGTACGGTATAGATTTCCAGAGAACTGGATTAAATGCATCTGTCAAAAGTATTATGTATGACCTAGCTTTTAATACCCTAGGCGTAAGATTAATTTATTATTTACAAATCTAATATTTCCATTTTTCAAAGTGTAATCGCATAGAATTTCATACTGATTCTAATAATGCTGCCTCAAGAGCTTAAATACAGCATTATGGTGCTTAATTAGAAGGCATTTTTAGATAGCACACTGTTAGACATAATGGAACATTAAGGGATACAGCTAATTTTTCTATTCTCTCACATGAATATGCTCAGTAGAAAGATAGACTACATATTGACTGATCATACAAATAAATTTTAACATATTATTATTATTATTTCTATATATATATATATATATATAGACAACGTTGCAATTAAAAGTAGCTAAGATTAAGATTTAAATATGATTGATAAATAATTAACTTTAATATTTAGTAATTAATTTTGATGTAAAATATAAAGAATCATAACTAAAAAATAAAAAATAATTTAATATCTTTATTCATTTATTTAGTTTAAAAAAAATACAATTAATTCTAATTTGTATTTGTAATAAAAAATTCAAAATAAAATTTGTTAGAAATACCAATAAAATCAGTCTATTATTTTTATCAGAAATTTTTTATGAGAAATCAATCTGTTTTTTTTGATAGATTTTGATTTAAGATATTTTTACATTTAAGTAAATTATCTGATTTTGATTAATTCTTATTTTTGCGATACAAAGGAAAAATTAAAGATTTATATTTAAGCTATAAGTGTAGGTAGGATTTACTAGAGTTTTCTTTTCAATTTTTGATAAAAAGTTTAATAAATATGGCGGATCATCAAATTTATATGATATCTCAGAACCAAATAAAAGAATTGCAATAGATAAACTTAGAATCTTTTACAAATTTCTAATTAAGCTCTTTATTTTTTATTAGGATATACTTGTAACGGTATAAATTTCCAGAGAAATGGATTAAATGCACTTGTCAAAAGTATTATGTATGACCAAGCTTTTAATACCCTAGGCGTAAGGTTAATTTATTATTTACTAATCTATTAATAATTTATTTTAATTAATTGTATAATTTGATTTGCAGAAGAGTAGAATTTCACATTAATAATAAAAATTAAGCTTCGAGGGCAAGTGTTGAGTATTATGGAGCTAAATTAGAAGGAATAATTAGAAACGATTGTTTTAGATATAATGGAGAGAATGTTGATACTGCTTTATACTCAATGTTACCTGAAGATTATGAAAATATAAAAGAAAAATTAAGCGCTTACTGAAAATATTCTTTAATGACTCTACTAAAGGAAATAAAAAATGATTTAATTTATAAAAATTATATTTATTATTAAGGTTATTAATATTATCTAATAAATATTTTCTTAGGTTGATTTTTGAAATTTAAGAATAAATTATATAAAATATTTTTTGATTAGTTTGTAAAAAGTAAAAAAATAATTTTTAATTTTCAAATTAAACTTTAAGTGTTTTAAAATATAATTTAATTAAAATTTTTTATTTTTAAAGCAAAAAGAATCATTCATTTTATTGACTAAATTTAAGATTATTTTGTTAAAAAATTTTTGATGAAGAAGTTTTATAATTAATTTATTAGAAAATGAGACCATTTAAATTTAATTTTTTAATAATCCTTTATTTATTTAATATATTAAATATTTAATTTTTATATTTTAGAGTTAAATTTTGTATTAATATTGATGTAATTTACAACAATTTTGACATATATTCTTATTTTTTCTACATTATGAACGATATAAAAAATACTTTATGAAAAAATAGTAAAATAATGAAATGTTTTTTAAAATTTGTTTAAATAAGGCATAAGATAATGTCCTATTAAGTTAATCTGTTGGAAAGAAGCTTTATTTTATTGAATATTAAATATTTTTATATGAAAATTTGTGAGTTGCATGAAATAAATATTCTATTATCGAAGTAGTAAACACAATGTATTACATATATTTTAATAAGTTATAAGTTGGTTATTATTATTATTGTCAAAATAGTAGTTTTTATTTATAATTTAAAAAGTTTGTTTTATATTCATTATTAATTATTCTTTCTTAAAATTTGAAGCTCAGTCAGTTTTCATCTTCTTGTAACATATGATTTGTTTTTAGATATTCTATATGTTCTTATGAGAGCTGAATAGGCTTTCCTTCATCATCAAGTATGTAATTTCCTTTTTCGTCTATTAAATATCCTTTATCATCAAGTTCGTAAACTACTTCTTCCTCCTCCTCTTCTTCCTCATTATCTTCTTCTTTAAAGCGTCTGCCTCTATTTTTCTAATTGAATAATAAAATTAATAAAATATGCCAAAAATTATATATAATTAATTTACTTCTGAATTGATTTATTTTTATTGTTGTGCTTTTTTAATTTCACTTTCTTACTCATTAGGGATTTATTAGTTCAAATTACTTTTTGTGTATTCATCATAATCTTAATGATCTTTTTTGAAATAAAAAAATAAATAAATAACTGATAGGAGACAAAAAAATTACTTTGATTTTTATCTAAATCATCTTCTTGTATTTCATTTCTTTGTGAAAGATATTCTTAAACTTCTTTGTTAAAATCTTCATATTTTTACAAGTAGTCATCATATTTAGTAGAAACCTAACTTTCCTTACCGTTTATAACCTGATTCAAATTATCACTTTAGAAATTACTTTTATTATTTTAAGGAAGATTCTTTTTAATAGGAGACACGCTAGGATTTTGCTAGATTTGGTTTAAAATTTTATTGTTTTGTTATTGTTCAAGATTTATTTTTTAATTAAACTGTTAAATATTTTCATCTAAAGCATTTTAGAAAGCAGACATCTATGTGAGAAGTATTTACATTTCTTTGTTTAAATTCTCAACTTTATCATCCATATTTTGATGACTTAATGCTAAGTCATTTTACACCTTAGAGTTATTTTTACTCATATTATCTTCAAACATATTTAAATCTTTAACTAACTTTTCAAATCTTTCTTCACTTTACTATTTTAATTCAAAGACGTTAGAGTCATGAGATTTTAGTTCTTATTGTAAATTCTCATACTATTCATTCAACTAGTTTATTTGTTCTTCAAATTATTAAATCATATATTCTTATTACTTCACTTAATTTTCAATTGAAGCAGAATTCTCAAATTTATCTTTTAGCTTCTGGTTGTAGTCTCTTAATTTAGCTTCAACATATTACTCAAACTTTCTTATTCTTCCCTCGAATTCCATTGCACTCTTTTCAACCTAACAAAAGTAAAAAATGTTAAGATCATTTTATATTTCTTTTATTCATATAATTTTCTTTTTAACAATTCAATTTAATATTTATCTATTTGCATTTAATATTTCTATTTATTTATTTATTTATTTATTTATTTATTTATTTATTTATTTATTTATTAATAATCTTTTTTTTTGTCAGAATATTTAATCTGAAAAATTTTGCTTTTGTATTACAATAAAAAATATAAAATCTAAAATTTCTTATTCATAAATAAAAAAACTTAATTATTATTGGGATCTTTAAAATAAATTGTAATTCATTTAATAAAGCCTTTATTAATTATTTTAATTATTCATTTAAATTAAAAAAAATGTTATTACTTCTTGAGAATTTTCTTCCATTAAACGCTTTAGATTTTCTACTTCTAAGCCAATTTTGTTAAAAATTTCATTTTCTTTGATGTTTTTATATCCATGTATAACTTCTTGTAGTTGAGATTTATCTAGTTTGCTGTCTATTTAAGCTTTGACATGCATTAATTAACTTTCGTATCTTTTCACACATTCATCAAATTTTTGGTATATTTCATTTTACATGAACTCAGCTTTAGGGATAGCCTTTTCTTTCTTAAAGTTTTCAAGACTTTGTTCTATATTATTTATCTGATATAAGTAAAAATTTAATTAAGTATTTTTACTCAATAAATAAATAAATAAAATACTTTTGTATTCATTTAATCAAACACCAGATTAAGTTTTTTCTCCCATTGATGTTTAACGTCTGATATATTTTGGTAGATTATTTCATCTTCTTCTTGTGCTTTTGTTTAAATGGCATTTCCAATAGAATTCATTTAGTCAGCTATTTCTTTTACAAGCTAATCCTTTAAATTGTCCAACACTAATCTTATCTCATTCTAGCTTGCTTCGATGTTCTCAATTTTATCTTCATATAAATTTCTTATAGTTTGCTAGACTTCTCTCTCTAAATACTCCTAATTTAAATTAAGTTCTTGATTTTGAGGTAAATTCCTAATTTCATCAATTTGAATATTTATATTCTCCATTTTCTACTGAACTTAGTTTATGTCTAACTTATTACTTCCAACTTGTCTCTTCAAGTTTTCGATTGCACTATATTTAAAATTATATTGATAAATGACAATATTTTTAAAAATATAAATCAAATGAGATTTTTTTTGAATTACTTGCTACTTATTTAGTTCTTTTAGATTGTTTCTTAGACGACATTTTAAAAATTTTTCATCAACTCAACTTTAAAGTCTTCTAATTGCTCTGTTACATAGTTTTTAAGCTATTCTGGAGTAAACCTAGAACTTGATGGAGTAGAATTTTATTATTGATAGTATTAGTTATTTGGCGAGACTGGAACTCTTTAAGAGTTATACTATTGTTATTGACTGGTGTTATGATTGTTAAAAAATTCTTTTGAATAGCTTGAACTTTAAGCATTCTAGTTGGGTTATTAGTAAGCTGGAGGGGGATAATTTGAATTAGAAGGTTTGTTGCTTTAGTAATTTGGGAGAGTTTATACAGACTGATAAGGAGGAGTGTTATTTTCTTTATTTTCAGTTGAAGCATTTCTTGCCCCATGCATATATTAAGGAGTTGGAATATTATATTGACCTCTTTCAATCATTTATCTATTTGATGAAAAGGAATCAGGATTAATGGCATTTCTATTTTATGTAAAGGAGTTATTGTTCTAAGAAATATTTGGGTTTGAGATTCTATGAGGTGGTTGCTATTGTTCTTTTATTGGAAAATAGTTAAATTTTAAATTAAAATGATTTTTTTAGTTTATTTATGTTTTTTAATGTTAAAATAAGTGTGAACTAATTTTTTTAATGTATACAAATCATCTATTAAATTGACTGCTGAGATTTGCTAGGTTAAATAGGGTATTATCCTGTTGGAGTAAAGCTTCTATGATGACTCTGTTATTAAGAAGATGATTGATGATTCTAATGTGAATGCATTTTTTAAAAATAAGGCTAAATAAATTATTTGCGATAATAGTTTAAATTTTAGAGGTGCTATATTTTTTATATTATAAAATTAAATGAAATCCTAAGCAAAATTCAAATTAATGTTTATAGCTAGTTTTTAATTTGAAATTAAGCAGAAACAAAGATTTATTTTTTTATTTCAAATTTTACAAAATATATATTTCAAATAATAAAATTGCGTAATTTATTAAAATTATAAAAAAAGCAATACATACATTTTAAATCAATCAGTACAACCATGTAAATAATTTTAGTAATAAACTGCGATGTCAATTTTATTATTTAGTTTTAAATCTAATAATTTATGTGTGAAATTTAATTTTTATTTTTCTACAAAATTCTATGATAAATTAAATCTTTAAAGAGTGATTTTATAAAAGTAAACAAAATAAAGAATGGCCTGCCAAAAACAAATTTTAACAAAAATTGTATATTTTATTGATTTAATTTAGAAAATCAACTGCTATTTAAAAATATTATGAAGAAAATAGTTTAAAAAACTAAGGATTGTTACTCTGTATCAAGTAAAATCTGAATATTCTCATAGTTATTTTTTAGTTTATAAAGAAATGTATTTATGATCCTCATACTTATAAATAACTTATTTATTTATTCTCTTTAGATTAATTTTACACAACAAAAAAAAACCAAAATAGAATAATATTAATAAAAATCTATTTTAATCCTAATCCATTTTTAATTATAAAGGTGAAATTAATTAAAAATTTTATATTTAGTTGTATTTTATTAAATCTTATATTTAATTAGTATATAGAAAAATATGTAGTAACTATTATAAGAAATACTTTTAGTTTGCAAAACTATTTGTTAAATTCTTAAATCAAAATATTTAAACATAATTGGAATTTTTTATTTACTTATTTTTATAATAATAATAAGTATAAATCATTTTTAACATGCATATATCAGATCTATATAATTTAAATAAATAAAAAACTTATAAAACAAAGCAGTAATTCTAGGAATTTCTATTCTTTCTATAGTCCTATTACGATGATTTTTATTTTGTGCTTTTATATACTCTTTGATAGTGATGGTTTGAGCACATCTCAGATATTAATGATAAAATGATATAGACAACAGGTTTCTCTATGAAAATATCAATAAGTACAGTGCAAATAAATAAAGAAGGAAATAATAACTATAGGGAATCAAAAATTTTAGGATTTGCTGATTTTTTAAAATATTAAAATATCATTTTATTTTATTTTAAATTTTATAAAGTATATAAAATATAAAAAATTAAAGAAAACTATTGTCTTTCTCTCTTTGAAACATTGAAATAAATTTATGAAAAATGAATGAAATAATATGGTTTTAAAATATTAATGGAAAAGAATTGATAACAAACATTATAAATACTTATATAAAAAAATTGAAAAAATGAAAGAGACAAAAATTTATAATATCATATTTCATTTTAGTATTTAAATTTTTGATGAGGATGATTATATTTAAAATTCGATATTACCTATCTAACGCATTAGCCTTAAATTAATAAAAACGATATATAAGATCTTAAACGCTTGTTTTATTTGCGTTAAAGGTAAAACTCAATTTTTAATTAAGAGACGTTACTAGACACTTTAATTGATTGTAAAGCTTATTAACTTTATCATTATTTTATTTAATTTTAATCTGTAAACTAAATGAGTTTACCAGCTTGAATTTCATTTTTACTTTTTGCAACTACTTATAAATTTTGATAAAAATGTTTTTAAAAAAAAAGTGAGGCACTTATTTCCACTTATCTCTCTTTCTCTCTCACTGGTAATAAAGTGAAATAATATTTCAATCAATATGTTTATCATTAATATTAAAATATTGTAATGTAAGAAAGGTTGGAAAAGAATATTATAATTCACAAAATTTCTTTTATTTTCACTTTTACAAAAAATATCATTTTATTTGTTATATTTTGAAATTTCATACCAGACAAATGAATATTTCTAGCAAATTAGAAAAAACGTTACAAAATTAACTATAAAATTATAAATTACTAGTCACAATTAAATTATTCTCAAAATATGATATTTTAATTTTATTTGTCTATTTTAATAAATAATATAAGTAAGTAAATAAATAAATGGGCTGACAGTAATTCATAAAAAAATAACTTGATATCGCAAATATTAAATAAAATTACAAAGGAATTCAATTCACATTTTTATAAATTTACTCTTGTGTATTCTCTAAGTAATTCATTTTTAAGAATTCATTTCCCTTTAAAAGACTATCATTATTTTCTTAATCTGTGAAAAAATTTAACGAATTAAAAAAAAAAAAATATTTTTAAAGTGATTTTAAACATTTTCAAAATAGTAAAGACAAATTAATAAAATAACTGTTTTATTAATTATAAAAAAATATGTTTTTTATTTGTTTTGTTAACGCCCTTACTATATTGAATTTAAGCTTGCTATGAAATCAATGAATTTGAAGCAATCTTGTAAATTTAATAAAGTATTAATCTTTTGAGCATTTAAGAGAGTTTTGAATTAAAAGTTATTTTTATCACACAGTCTTTTTAAAAATAAAGAAATTCCAATAAATCAAGTATTAAGAAATGAGAGAAATAAGAAATAAGAAATATAGAAGAACTTTAATTGAATAATTTAATTTTATAAATATATTTATTTATTTAGTTATTTATTGTAAATCAGTTTTGTGAATAGTTAATTTTTATAAGTTGTTATGAGCATTCATTATATTGACTGCTGTATGAGCTGGTTTCAGAATATTATGAAATAGATTTTGAGTCTTGATTTAATTATTAATTGTTATTATTTTGCATGTTTAATTATCTCTTTTTAACGAGTCTTTCAACAATATCAGAGTCAACTTCTAATAATTTTGATTATTGCCATGTTTTTTTATTTGGGTAGTATTTTTATATAAAATTTTAAGAAGCAGAGGAATAAACATATTCTTGAGCTTGGAATCTTAACTTTTTGTTAATTTCAGAAACTTGGCTAGTAAGGATGCTCTCATTTTAGTAATATTGGATTTCGAGATAAAAGCCATTATTTAAATTTATAGTTTCGCATTCTGCTTGACCATAGATAGCACCAACAGAAGAAATGTTAAATACATACTTGTTCTGGCATGTTGTGTAGTCATTTTAGCTATAAGATTAGTCCAAAAGTCTGAAGTTGATTTCGAAAAAATTTTTTTGATAAAATCTGTCTACAAATGGAGATGCACCGAATCTAATATGAACATACTAGTAGAAATCAGGTGACATTTTCAAAGCACTAAGAGCAGAGTTTGAAATTCCATGTTTTAAAAAAAATTTTTAATTATCCTCAGTCATGTAGTAAAGATTAAACTTGAAAAGATTGTTTGCTCTCTAATTAAGGATCGATTCAGCATTCAAAAAGACTTCCTTCTATATGATGTCAGAAGATTGTGAGAATTCATGCTATATGTCTAAGTTGTCTGAGTTTACATCATTATTAACATCATTTATAAGTCTGTAATAGAGTTAGCTAGCCTTTGTCACCTTAGTGGCGCATACTTCTTACAATTATTCACAAATGAATAAATTAGAGAAATTTTTATTTCTGTTAGAATTTTAAAGATGCAATTCAACAAAGTGCTTTGATTTTTTAGTGCTAACTACATTTAAGAAATGGTTATTAGGATGGATTTTTGGCTTGTAAGTTTACTTGTAAAATTAGAAATAACCTAGATCAATTATAGATTCACCTTTAAGACTTATATTTTATTAGGAATTGGCATTGTTTTTAGATTAAACTTTAAGATCATACTGCTAATAATCAGAGGATGGGATTAAGTTTTGAGTAAATTGGCTTGTAGTGGAACACATTTTATTAAAATGAGATATTATTTGTAATTTAGTTGAATTTTATTATTGTTGATAACTGAGTTGTATTTTAGCTTATTTTAAAATTTTTATTTTTTTTTAATTATATAAGTTTATAATGGTAATCTTCAGAATTTGATTGTATGTTAGTTACAAATAAATCAAACACAGTTGCTAGATTAAATAGATTGATTGTCCCTTGAATGAAACTATTTGTCTTTTATTTTAATTAATATTTTTCTTAATCAAAAGTACTAATTAAATTTGATATTGAATTAATTAAATCTTCAGTGTGTCATTAAAATACCAAGCTGCTACGACAAGAATAAATACTTTAATTTTCATTAAAGATAGATATTTTATCTTAAATTAATTTTAACCTTGAAAGTATACAGCCAAACAAATAAATTTTCATAATAAATATTTATTTTTTTAAGATATTTTAAAATAGTTGTAATTATTATCAATTTTCCAAATAATGAAACATTTCTTAAATCGGATTTTATGGATTATCAAATAAGGAGGACTATATATATTTATTAATTTAAGTAACGCATATACGACTAGATGATCTTATATTAGTAAGTAGATAAATCAAATTAATTATTAATATAGAAAAATTAATTATTTCCTTGTAGGAGATTCTATATTAATTCTTATTTTTTTATTGAAATCTGATATTTTCTTAGTACGACTATTAAAGTATTTGCTTCTATAAAGTATGAAAATAAATGAATAAAATGATTGAATAAAAGATATTATTTTATTCTAAAACTTAAATTAATTAGTGTTTATTCTAAAACGCAAAAGTACTATTGCTTGAATTTCTAATTGATTTATTTTATTCGAAATTAAAAACAGAAATAAACTAAAAACCAAATTAGCAAAGGAGTTATGAAATTTAAAAATATTTGTATAAATATCAATAAACCTAATCAAAAAGCATATTTTTTTTTTAAATACATAAAGAAACATAAAAATATATTTTATTTATATGCTAAAAATATACAAGGTTGAATGTCTCTGAGTAATTTAACAAAATATAATAATAAAAATAAATAAATCTACTTTTTATAAAGCTTCTAATAGACTCAATTAAATTTATTTACTTATTTATCTATCTATCCAATTTATTCATTTACATTTTTAAAAAGATCTTAATTTAATATAGAAAATTATTTTTTAATCTCAAGCAAAGCAACAATTTCTGATTTAGTAATTTTAATTGATTGAAAATAATTTAGTTTTAATGTTATTGATGCAAATATAACTTTTAATATCAAGAAATTTAAATAAATATATTATTTATTACTGGCTTATATTTATAAATAAACTAGTAAAAATAAATATTTAATGTTTTCAGCTAGAGTAAGAGGTAGAAGCTATTATATAAGATCTCTTAGTTTAAAAATATAAATATTGCTAAATTAATGTTTAATACTTATAAAAATACATTATAAGAATTATTTTCAACAAGTCACTTTTCAAGCATTGATAATTTAAAATTTCTATTTCAAATAAATATTTAAATTTTATTATTTGCTTAATTTAAAGGATTTAATTTATCCTTTTTTTTCAACAGAAGATTTAGATATAATCTAATCTATATTGTTTTTTCTATATTGGTAATTAAATAAAATGAATGAATAGCGTTAAGAAAATATTCATGAATTAATTAATACTGCTTTCTGATTTGAAATTAAAGAAAACTTAATTTATTTTTTATATAAAATTCTCTACGTTATTCTTAATAATATAAAATTGCTACTTTTTTAATGGTTGGGACATCAATTATTAATTTAAATTAACTAAAATGAATATATAAAACAAAGGATTTTAATTAAGTAATTTTATTTTAAATACCAAATATAAGTATTACTAAGTTAATGATTTATTATATTATGTATATATGTAGTTGATCGATCAACATTATTGATTGAATCTTCTCAAATTTATCAAAATCAATTAATAGATTAATTAAAGAAATATTCTTTGTAATAGATTCCACTTTTTACTTGACTATTTAATTATGAATAATATACTGACCACACAAGATTCAGGGACTGGGAGTTAGGATATTTAGAAGAGTTAGATATATTATTCTCCATATCCTAGAAAGAGCCTATCTTTAAAAAAGAGTAGTTTTATTAGTGGCTCTTAGCTCAAAAATATGAATTAATCTGCTATTTAATTTACGACTACTAACCCTACTAATGCTACTAAAGATATTTAGCAGAATGAGATAGGCCAGCAAAGAAACTTTAATTTTAAAAAATCTATGACAGAAAAGGTAGTAGAAGAGGCTCTATAGGATTTAAGTGATGCAATACGCTTGAATCAAAGTTTAGTTAGACAGCAATCACTTGTTAATCATAGCACTAGTTTTATTTCTATGAGCGAATAGGATAAAATTTAGCTACGAAAAAACAGAATTTAACACCAGATAAATGGGCTGCTAATATAGCAATATTCGAGGACAGATCCGTTAACAATTAAAATTTATTCAATTAAATCCAAATAGCTTCCATATTTGCTTGAGATAAAGGAAGTAATTATCAAACTTTTTGAATTTGTTTAAAAAATCTATTAATAGCAAAATATCTTGAGCAACTTATTTGAAAGATATTTAGCAATCATAAAAAGTGTTAAGCTGTTAGATACTATTTTAAAGAACAACAAAAATTAAAATATAGTTTTATTTAGTTGTATATTTAAATTTTAATGATGGTTTTTTATTATTTTTTAAATATGATAGATACACGACAACAAGAGATTTTAAGAAGATTAAGAAGTTTTTTTAACCTATGATCATATTAGCAACTATTATTATAATATGAAAATATATATTGTGGAGAAAGGTTCTGATGATGCTATTTTGTTTGCAATAGATAATTCCTTCTTTTTGTTTGAAACAAATTATGAACAAGCAAAAGAAAATAAAATTAAAGTATTTTGTTTAGAAAATGTTGATAGAAATCAATTAAACATTTTCGTATTGCAAAAAACTAGCCCAATATTGAATAATGATAGCGATGAAAATTCTGATAGCAGTGAGGATGAACTTTAAAATGAAAATAATTCTATTTAAAAATAATAATAAAACAAAAGTAATTTAAATTAAAATGAAAATTAAACTGAGCAAAGTAAAAACAAGAATTAACATGGAAAGAAATAAAGGCTTAATATGAGCTATACTCGCATTTAGGAAGAAAAGATACAAAAGACAGTGAAAAAATATATAAAAATTGCAAGGGCATATTCATTTTTGGGATAACCAGAAATGGCAATAAATTATTACAATAGAATTTTTAATAATAAAAATATTAACAAATTTAATGTGAGTGAAGTTGATGCTTTAGAAGAACTCATGTTTTTCCTAGAAGATATGGAGAAAGAAGCTGAAGCTATCAAAAAGGCTGACAGGCTGTTGGAAATATATGCAAAACTTGGAAATATAGAAAAGCTCAAATAAATTATATTCTTTAAAGGCAATTTGTCAATAAAGCTGGGAGATTTCAAAACTGCAGAGAAGGAATATTGTAAATTGCTCGAATACTTAAATTTAGAAGACGGAGATGAAATTTCTTACTTTACTGCTATTGCTTATGGGAAATTAGCAGATATTTAATTTATAATAGCCAATTATGAAAAATGCCTGGAGCTGCTAAATGATAAATATAATACTTTGAAGGATATTTATAGGTAATAAGATTTACCTTAGATTTAAGAAATTAATGATGATGAAGATGAATATTAGCAATTTGAAAGGAATAGCTATGAGTCATAGAAATGTAATTAACAACTCAATGATTCCACGAATAATTATACAAATTAATAATCTGAGGTTAGGGAGGATTATTAAGATTATAATGATTCAGAGTATAAGCGCTTTTAAGTAATAGAAAAAAAATTTCTTTAAATTAAAGAATAAGAGCAAAATAACCAACTGGAAGACGATTATGAAATTGAATATCTTGAAGGTGATGGCAAATCGTAATCAAAAAACTAGGATAACCAAAATACTTAAAATAGGTACATGAGACAATTTGAAGAATTCGAAGAAGAGGAATAAGAATAATTTTCTATATAGTAGAGTGAAGAATCAGATCTTAAATATACAGATATTAAGAATATTGTAGAATAAAAAATGTAATAGCAAAGTGAAATGGAGTAATCTCCAATGCTCAAAAATTCCTAGAAATTGCAATAGAATTAATAAAATACATAAACTTTATTCTATCATTCATGTTAGTAATCGATGATGAATACTGAAATCCTCTCCTTTCACTAAAAAATTCTTAAAGAATTATGGGATTGTTCTATGCAAATTGCTGATGTGTACTTTTAGCAAGAAGATATTCAATTCAGCATAAATTATTATAGCAAAAGTTTGGAATTTGCAGAAAAGCTTTTTGGCAAAGATTCACTTTAGGTTGCTTAATTATACGAAAGCATAGGGCTAGTTTGTTTAGAAAATATGGATTTCGATGAGAGTCTAGATGCATTTTAGAAATCGTTAGCTATCAAATAAAAGATTTGTTGCTAAAATCATCCTTAACTTGCTTTTTCATATTCATATTTGGGATGTCTTTATGCAAAATTTCATATGTATAAATAAGCTAAAGAAGAGTATTAAAAGTCTCTAAGTATTTATCAACATAAATTCAAAAAATTCAAAAAAGAATTATCTGAAACATATAATAATATAGCCAATATACATCTCAATGAGGCAGAAATTGAATTAGCTGTATAATCATATGAAAAAGCACTAGAACTCTTTAACTAGCTCTAGAATGAAATACCAACTTTGCACTTTGCATAGATATATGAGAATCTAGGAATTGCTTATTACTAGCTAGGGTAATTTAAAAAAGCTCAATAGTACTTTTAAGATTCTGAAAATAAATTTTTGATACTATACGATGAGAATCACCACTCTGTTGCAAGAGTTAAAAATTGGTAAAAAACAAATCAAGATAGAATGGAAAATAGTAAAATATAATCTTCATGATAATATTAAACAGGATAATACTTACTTTCAACTAAATCCCTAAATCTAAAATAATTTTCTAAGCTCTTAATTTATAAAATAAAAGGAATAATTAATGATTTTTGTAAAAAAATTTTGTTGTAATAAGCTTTAAAAATCATATAAAATTATTAAATGAAATTCATTTTAAAAATTAAAAAACTTAAAATTGATGGAATAAATATATCTTACAATCTCTCAAAAATTTCAAAGTATACTGTCTAAATTGTTAATAAAAGCATAATATAGACTTTATTTTATGTAAATTAAAGAATTTTTTTTTGAGTGCGAGTCTTTAAAAATTAAATTTTAAGAGTTTAAGATAAGATAAAATAAAATTATAAAATTAATATTAATTGTTTTTTTTTTAAAGTTAAAAGGAGAAAACAATTAAAAAAATTATATGTAATACTTATTTGTATTGTAAAATTTATTCATTATGATAAATGAATATTAAAAATATATTTTTATAATAAAATTCTTATTTTAAATATTAAATATGTTTGAAAAAATAAAATTTTACAAAATTGAATTACCTCTTTGTTATTTTTTATGAGTTAAGAATAGTGTTAAAATAAAAGAATTTATATGTAATAGTTTGTTACACTAAATGAATTAATGTTGATAATAAAATACTAAAATACATTATTTATAAATAATATTCGAATTGATTGATATTTCATGGATTTTAGCTTGATGTTATAGTTGGTGAATTGATGCTTTTATTACCATAGATTTATATTAGGATACATTCCTAATATATCAACGAGATTGATTTTCGAATAATTTATTATATCAATCTTAAACTATTAAAAAGTTTGGTTTTGGTTAATGTAATATTGAAATATTTGTTATCAAATAAAAATTAGAAAATAAACTCAAAATTTAAATATAGTAATTAATAGGTTAATCAGTCAATATATTATTAAAGTTCAAAGCTAGTTATTTAGTTAGTGAGTTAGTTAGTTAGTTAGTTAGTTATTCGAGATAAATAGCAAATAAGTTTACAAACGCAAAATGATATTTACTCTTATTTTTATGAGAATAATATTTCTCATATAGCTTATAAAGATTGGTATTCATTTATTATTTTTTACTTTAAATATTTTGCTTCACTTTTCTAAAATTTACATCAGGATGTTAAAATATTTTTTATCTAATAATAATTAAATAATTTATAGAAATACCGTTTACTATTATATTAAGCTACTTATTTTATTGTTTAATGATTAGGTAATAGTTAGCAATGGCAATTAGTTAAATAGTTTTGCATGAATACTAATACAGATACTGATTGTCAAATATCTGCTTCACCTTTTCAAGCAAATACAGATTTTACATCATAATAGTGTGGGGCTCATTATGTGCTTGAAAGTATTAGCTCTAGCACAACTTTAAATGCTAATATCGATATTAAGGATGCTGGTGGCAATAAATTGACACATTTTTAAATTAGAATAAGCTTTAATTATTTTTAAATAGATGCGTAAATTCATTATAGATATTTTTTAAATAAATTTTCATAATTTTTTGAAATTTAATTAAAGTATGTTCTACATTCTTTTTTAAAAATTAGTCATTGGCAAGGAGGATTTATACAAATTGTTTTAGGAGGCAATATATATAAAACACCACCTTTTAATTCATCTTTAGGTGGTAGTCTAATTTGTGGAAACCCCGATTAAAGAGATAATTAAGGATTTTTTACTCAAGATATCACTCACAGTGATGATACTTTAGATTTATAAATTATGGATCTAATTGATATCCCAAATTCTGGATTTACTGGAATTTGGGCCATTTAAAAGTATTTTGAAATATTGAAAATGCTGATCTATTAACTAAAATTTTAATAATTAACAGTTTGGAAATTTATGCTTTTACCTGCAGTCCATTTTGCCTTTAATGCCAAACTGCTACAAGTAAGACTTATTTTATGAATAACCAACCTATAGATAATCTATCTAAGATATTAATTAAAATATAATAAATTAATTTGGATTACTTTATATTTTTGATACACTTAACTTACTTAACTTTTTTTCTCTTATGTAACTAATACAAATAAATTATCTTTTAAATTCAAATTAAAAATAGCCTGCTAATCATGTCAGCCTAATATGTAATTGACATCTACAGGATTATGCATTTGTAATTCTAATTATTATTTTGATAATGCAACAAATATGTGTTAACCATGTGATGCTTCTTGTGCAACATGTGTTGAAAAACATGATAAATGCCTAACTTGCCCTATAACTAGTTATTTTTGGTAAAATTAATGCCTAAGTAACTGTGCTAACAATTAATATTCTACAGGGAATATATGCTATCCTTGTGATGCTACTTGTGATACTTGTGTAGGCCCATCGCCTTCATAATGTAAAACGTGTTCTGGTGCTTTATATCTAGAAAGTGGGAGTTGTGTACCCTCGTGCAGTTCATATTTTTACCAAACTGCAACTGGCAACAAATGCTTACCATGCTTTAGTAATCTTTCAAATGATAACAACCCCTAAGTAAAATTCTTTTTATTTTTATAAATTCATTAAGTTTAATATTTTATAGAGATGCTTTAGATGCTTAGGAGGTTCTTCCACTGATTGTACTAAGTGTGCAAATTAGACGTTTTTATAATTAGTTAATTAATCTGACCCTACAGGTACTTGCTAAAACTAATGTAATACTTCTTATTATCAAAGATAATCTGATAATACTTGTTAACCTTGTGATGTTTCTTGTACTGCATGCTAAGATGTAAATTTTTAAATTATGAATTTTTTAATTTTCATATTAATAAACATATAAAATAAACAAAAGAATTCATTAAATTGCTAAAGCTGTGCTCTAGGATGGTTTTTAAAGGGAAATACTTGTGTTCGAACTTGTGGTGATCCATATTATTAAAAAGATGGAAAGTGTATTAAGTGTGATATAAAATGCTAAAAATGCTCTCTTGTAGGTATTTCAGAGTTTTGTGACCTATGCTAAAATGGATATAAAAGAAACGATGATGGAACTGTAACTAGAATTAAAAAATTGATTTTTCTAATATAATGATTTATTTTTCTAAATAGTGCTAAAATTTATGTGCAAAATCTAATCAATATTCAGATAATCTTGGAATTTGTAAAGATTGTGATAGCTCATGTGCTAGATGTACAGGGCCATCTAATATAGAATGTACTCAATGCAACCCCTCAACTTTTCTTGAAGACAACTAATGTAAACATTCTTGTGATCATATAAACCATTGGCCAAATCCTAATAATAATAATTGTGATCCTTGCGATACAACTTGCAGAAGTTGCAGCGGAGGAACCAGTGATAAATGTTTAACTTGTGATGGTTCTTCAGGAAATGATAGATACTTACTTATCGTTGGAGGAGCTTCTGAGTGCGTTTTATCATGCCCACATTTTTCTATGTATATGGATAAAACAGATCCGTAAAAAAAATTAATTTTTTAATATCAATTTATTTTAATTTTTATTTAATTATTTCATATATTTAGAAATAATTTTCAGTGTAAAAATTGCGATAGTACTTGTCTCGCTTGTGGTAAATATGATTCTACATTTTGTACTGCTTGTTTTTGTAGCCCTGCTTTAAATATGACTAATTAATGGTGTGAGCAAAATTAAAATTAAGCAATGAGGTTTTTTCACAATAATAAATGCTTGGCAGTATGTCCAATAGAAGGTGGAGTATAACTTTATGGAAACAGGAAAACGATGACTTGTAATCCATCATGCGAACCTGGATATTATCCAAGTAGTTCAACTTTTGAATGCACAAAATGCGATCCTAGCTGCACTCTTTGTACAGGACCAAATCCATCAACAGATTGCTAAGCCTGTGCATCTGGCTTTTTCAAAAGTACCACAGTAAATGGATGTTTTACTTACTGTTCCTCTACAGAGTATAAAGATAGTCCAACTAATTCTTGTATTCCTTGTAATCCAGGTAAAAATAATTACTCTTTTTTGGTTTTTAGAATTTTTACTTAAAATAAAATTGCTAATTTAAAAGCTTGCTAAGAATGCACTGGCCCTAATCCAAACTAATGCCTTACTTGTAAACCGACAGATTATTAATTAAATACAATTTGCTATCATTAATGTCCTAAACCATATTGGGGGCGATCAGTGGAAGGAGTATTAACTTGTTTAAGTAATTGCTACCCAGGAGAATATGGGGATTATTATGATCCATTCAGGTTAAAAGAAATTAATTACTTTTTTTAAAAGATCTCATTTTTTAATATTAAATTTGAATAGGAGTTGCAAGTAATGTAATAGTTAATGTTAATCGTGTTATGGAGGTTAAAATAGTCAATGTTATACCTGCAGTAGCTCTTACTTTTTGTTATTTACTACTTGTGATAAATGTCCTATTAGCTATTATGGAGATACTAATAGTAGATAGTGTGTTTAATGTCACCAGACGTAAATTTATTTCTTTTTAAAAATATTTAAAATAGTAATTATTTTTAACTAGTTGTTAAAGTTGCTAAGGATAATCAGATAAAGATTGTATTTCGTGTTAAATTGGAAGATTCCTTTTAAATCATATTTGTTATGCTTAATGTCCTAGCGGTACATACTCTGATTCGATTTCATAAACATGTGTAAAATAATGTCCTAAGATAAATTAATATCAAGATGATATTGATAATACTTGTAGTTATTGCCACCCAAATTGTAAAACATGCACTGGCCCAAGTAATATTTTTTTAACTTTAATGAATATTAAATGAACATCAAACAAGCATAAAACTAATGTTAAACATGCGAAACGGGCTTCTATAAAAACGGAACTTCCTGTCTAAGTATTTGTCCTCCTGGTTATTATTAAGATTCAGTTAATTTTGTTTGCCTAAAATGCAATGGAGAGTGTGATACATGCTATGGTCCAGATAAAAATTAGTGTTAATCTTGCAAACTTCCAAGAATATTCTATCTTAACTAATGTATCACATAATGTCCAACTGGGTTTTTTATGCACCCAACGTCAAATAGTTGTGTTACTGTTTGCCCTAAATCGTACTACCCAGATACAAATTCCGCTCAGTGCCTTCCTTGCCATAATGTAAGAAACATAATAAATTATTTATTTAATCATTTATATAAATAAAAAGTTTTGCAGTACTTGCTTTGGAAGTGGAAATACTAAATGTAATACCTGTAAAACACCTTATCTTTATAACAACAATATTTGCTCAGAATCATGCCTACCAGGTATTAATAAATATTTTATAAATAAACATAAAATAATGTAATTTAACATTAATCAATGCTAAAAAAATTTTTCATTAAAACTTTCAGGATATTTTTTATTTAAAAATTTTTTTAATTGAAAGCATAATCAATAATTAATTAATTAGTCACAAATTATAATATATTTATAATTTATATCAACATTTTTTAGGCTCTTATCCAAATGGTTAGGGTAGCTGCAGCGATTGTGATAAATCATGCTAAACTTGCTTTGGATCTACAAGTTAGAGTTGTATCACATGTAGAAGCGGCTATTTTAAATCTGGAGACACCTAATGTGTCTCAGACTGCTAAGATGGGTATGTGATAGATTAAAGTCTTTAAAAATGTGTAACATGTCCAAGCTCTACGTATTATGAAAACAAAGAGTGCAAATGTATTATCTTTAACATATTTTAATTATATGATAAACTTTTTTTCAAATAATAGAATGCCATCCAACTTGTTTAAGCTGTTTAGGACCTGCCGAAAATTAGTGCATTAAATGCATAGAATCTAGGTAAAGCAAACATTTTAAAAATTATTATACTTATTTATTAAATCACATAACAATAATAAAAGAGGAGTTGACAACTCTTAAAATCCAATTCATGGAATTTGTGAGTGTGCTCCAGGATATTTAGAAGTAAATTAAGTAAATTGCTAAAATAGTAGTGGTACTTCTGCATAGACAACTGCTATGACTTCATAAGTTGGATTTTATATTGGTGAAAGTGTAGGCATGATAGATTATATAGTTGGGTTAGGGCCATTTTATTTTTTCAATTTAATGGATTTTTGCTAATTTATAAGTTATTTCTAGTATATTAATATAAAATATCCACTTAATGTGAAAGATTTACTAGAAAAGCTATATCTGTCTCACTTTACATCAATTTTAGAATCTAATTAATAAGTAATACTAAATAACTTTGTTTGTTTCTGCTATTTTATTTAAAATAAATTAAAAATCTAAAGGTTACCGCAAATAAGAGATTGCTTAGCTCAGGAATTATAGAATATGATAATCCTCAATTGAAATTTAGCATTAACAATAGAATTTATCCTTTGAGAATCGTTTTTCTTCCATTAATACTTTTAAATTTTTGTGTTTGGATATTTATGGGTTTTATATCTTTCCTTGGATAGTATCTTAAAACAAATAATAACAAGAGATTTTTGATAGAAAAGATTAAAAGCTATACTAATTATTCTTTAGGCTTACAGATCTTTATTAGGACATTTATGGAATTGATGCTGTTTTTATTTTTATAAGCTAAAATGAATATTTGGGACTCCATGGATATATTTACTATAATTGTTGTTGCTTCCTATGTGTTGGTTCTAATAGGATTTATAGCAAAGCAATCTTTTAAAGATTCAAAAACTTAGTAGGTATTCGATGAAAAAGCTGTTGATGTAAATGTTTAAAAGAGCATTTAATCTTATCCTGTAATTTATTTTAAATATTTTTCTTAAAACTAAAAAATGAATGAATTAACTAAAAGGTCAGATGCTTATTTGAGGATAAGAAAGAAGATATTTTTTCCAAAAATTTTGTATTGTCACAATTAATTTTTAAAGTTATCTTCACAGCCATAATTGTTTTTATCTTAGGAAATCCTGAAATTTAGGTAAGTATTTTTAAAAAAATCAATATTTTAATTGTTCAAAATATTGTATTAGGCTTTGGGAATAATTGTAGCAAAGTTTGTTTTCTTTGGATTTTATTTATTAGTAAGACCTTATAAATAAATGCTTGATAATATTGTCTTTCTTCTTACTGAATTATTCATGCTTGGTGTTGCATTTTCAGTTTTCATGCTGATCAAATATTCCAACAGCAGTAACTCTCAAAATTTTGGCTGGGCTTTACTAGTGCTTATTCTTTTAGCAGTGCTTTTGAATCTTGTTGCATCAATTCTTCAATTTTTGGTTTTTGTTTTAAGAAAGTTTTGTGTGTCTGCCATTAAAAAAAGAAGAGTTGTAGATGAACTAGGTGTAGAGAGAGAAGAAGAAGAACTCTCATCAGATGTTTAATATATCACTGAAAATAGCAATAAATAAAAATCAAAAAAATAAATTCAAGTCGACATTTCGAGTTAGTATTAGGACTAGATTCAGAAAGACTATATTTTTAATTTTAACAATTCTGGTTTAGATTAAATAGTTACAAGAATAAATAATTCCAATATTATAAATAATTAGAGTATCATTTAAAGATAAAATGTTTAAACTACAGTAAACTTTACAGAGTAAGATGAGCTATTTAAGAAGCCAAGAGCAAGAAATATTAATATCGAAAATGATTCACCAAAAATATAGTAAAATAATATACAGGACTAAGAAAATACAGAATAAAAAGAAATAAGAAGAAGCTAGTAAATATAAAAACCTTTAGTACATAATATAGCAATGATATAAAACTAGCTAGATAGAGTTATAAAAATAGATAAGTTGCAGGTATATGACGAATCAGAAATAGAATAGAGTTTAAATAAAAAGTAAAGTGAATAAATTGACTACCAATAAATTAACCTTGATTAAAACGATTTGAGAAATAGTGCTAATTCTTCTTTAGTCAAATGGAGAGATAACAACTAAAGTGGAATAATGTCTGACAGAAACTAATTAGTCGATGATTTACAAATTCAATCAAGAGTTAGAAAATTTATAGATGAAAATGAATAACATCAAAATAAATAATTCTAAACTCCTATTCACGAAATGAGGGATTATAGGGAAGAATAACTAAAATTATAAATGGATTATCAAGATAATTAAATGTTATAAAATTATAGAGATGGATTAGGATATTATGATTTCCCATAAAGCTATGCCCAAGGAATAAACTAAAAACCATAAATGAAAAATCCTTACAGTAATAGATATAATTAGCCAGAGTAAAATGTATAAGGATAAGGATAGAGCTAAAATAATTTTAACATAAAAAAGTTGAAAGCTTTACCTGGAATTGTTAAAAATGAATTCATTAATTCTTAAGAAACACCAATCATTTTAAACAATAACATAGCACAGTAGTTGCCTACAACAAACTCATATATAGTACCTCAATTTGGATAGAAAGATGAGAATGATAATTAAAATTATATAGATTAATACTAAGGATAAACATATATGAATTAGTTGTAAGAATAAAAAGGATAGTAAATTTAAACTGAGTAGTAGTTCTCGGAATAACAACATAATAATGGTCAAAGCTTCTTATAAAACTTGTTACAAAAGAAAGTAAAAAATAAGCTTTAAATAAGTGATAAAAATAAAGATTTGAATGCAAACAATTTAAAGAACTTTAACCAAGTATCATTTTAAATTTATAAAATTATTGTTATTTTTTGTATTAATAAAGGATCAATCAATAAAAATTATTTAATTAATAAATTAGGATAATATTAGGAAGAATAGCAATTAAAACTTTACTACTAAAGATAATTTCGAAGATATAAGAGATAACTTATCTATATAATAGTATAATTTTAATACTAACTAAGGTGAAAACACTATAGGTTAAGACTTTGGCATGACTAATTATTAATCACATAAAAATTCTGTTTTCATTAAATAATAAAACTAAATAAATGAGTAGAATGGGTAAGTCATAAATTTGGACAATTAAAATTACGAGCATGAAGAAGATTTCAATATGCCATAAAATTTGTAAAAGAGTGACAACTAAAACATTCAGTTAAAACTCTCTCAAATTGCAAAGGAATCTTCAATCAAAAACTCATAAATAAATAACCACAAAAGATTAGACAATAAAATACAAAAACCCCAAACTCTTAAAGAAGAGTTAAATATGAGCTAAGGAAAGTCTATCCTAAATCAAAATACAAGCTTGTTATAAGAATTTTAAAAATTGCAGGAATAAAAAACTAAAGTTAGAGAATCGTAGTTGAACATTCAAAATGCAAATACCCAGCAGAACTTTTACCTAGATAGAAGCTAAACATCTTAGAGTCAAAGAAAGACAAAAACTAAAATCAAGAAAATATAACCATCTCATATTGTTTCCTTTTAAAGGTAGTAACCAAATTATTGAAAATCAATTTATATATTTTCTCAATTTTTGTTTATTTACATTACATGTCTTATTCATAAAATTAGCTGAGAAATATTTTTTAATATATATAATAAATTTTTTTCGATTCAATAATATCTTAATATTTTTTCTTTACAAATTATAATTGGCAATATAGATTAAACTATAAAAAAATTCTTTGTTTACTCTGGTAAATATTAAAATAAGATTCTCAATCATTAAAACTGTTAAAAATACTTGATATTTTAATCAAGGCTATTCAATTTCTTGAGTAAGAAAAAAAGGAAATAAGCTGTTAAAAATATAAATTAAAATTTTTCAATCATGTTTATAGTATTAAATAAATAATTTAAGAATTTAAATTAAAAAAAAAAAATTTTAATATTGTTGTTTATTTATTTTCACATCATATTTAATTCTTATTTTTAAAAATTTGGTATCATAAAAAAAATTTTTGACACTATTGTGTTTTAAACAATTTTTTAAGTAAATAAAAAGTATTTTATTTTATATTTTATAATCTTTATTATAAACAAACAAAAGACTAAATAAAAGAAAAAAGTAAAATATCTGAGCAATATATTTACATATATAAAACATAAATTAATTTCTAATAAGTTTTATTATAATTATATTCAAATCTAAATTAATTATTTAATATAGTTAGAGTAATGTAATATTTATTTATTTTTTTTTTCAATTCTGCTTAGTATTTATTCCTTGGTTGCAATTTATCTATTAAGGACTTAGGGATATTGTCCTTATGTTTGCTCCACAATTGATGTTGCTTCTTATAATTTTGGTTAGGTCCTCAATTTCTTTATCTTTTGTCTCATTTTATCTTAGTTAAATCAAATCTAAAACTTGCTTGATTCTTGATTGGATGTTATCTTTTTAAAAAAATAAATTTAATTTTAAAAATAAAAAAATGCAAATAATTTGTACCTTTGAAATTTATTGAGTAAGAAACATTTTTTATTATGTTAAGAGACATGAGAATGTTTCTGCTATCAAATTGGCATTCTAATAGTTGCAGCAATATAATCATATTTGAGTCTTATGATAACTAGCGGATAAAAGACATGTAATTAGATGAAGCTTACTTGAAGCTTATTAAGAATTCAAGAGCTTAACAAACTATTTAAGTGTTTGCAAAGTTTATATTGCGGAGTGATACAAAAATAACACTTAAAACATTATTTTCTCTGATAAAATCAGAGACTGACTAAACTTGAATCTGAGATTAAATCTCTGAGAAGAACTTATTTAAAATAGTCATAATATCATTTTTGTTATTGGATATTATCAAAATATTTAAGTAGATTAGCATTTTCAAAATGAAATATTTTGATTTAGAATCTGCACTTTGGTATTAACGTTCATAAGAAGCTAATTTATGAAGATGCTAAGTGAGCACATGTGTTAAAATGTCAATAATACCTTGATTATTTATAATTAAATTTTTAGGATGGAATCTACTTTCGTTATTATTCTAAGTATTGTTTGCAAATGATGTTTACAAATCATTTCTCAATCTGCTTAGCTACTAAATTTAGCTTTACTTTGAATCATGGCATATTTTTTACAATTCGAATATATCAGGTTTGCTTGTAGGAGTTAAATTAGATGATGAAGCAGTTTTTTAAAGGTTTTGTCTTTGAGAGCGAATTGGTGTACTTAAATTATTGTTAGAATTTAGAGATGCTTACTAAACGTTATTATTTGTATCTACAAAGCTGCAGAAAAATTCTTTATTATTGTTTTCTGACAAAATCTTTTTCCAACATTTGTTCATAGGAATTGATGTAATGTGAACATTCTTAGAAGTAGTTTCATCGGGAGTACTTTGTTGATCTGAGTAGTCAGAGAGCTAGTAGATGTACATTTATAGACTATAAAAATATTTGAGGAAATTGTATATTTAGTCATAATTAAATAGACGCACTTCACGGATTAATGGGAGAATATCTATCATGCTTTATAACTTTTCAACAGCTTGGTCTAAACTTAATGATGATATTTATTAATTTTCTCTTCCTATTCCGTATTTTCCGGTAATTGATGCTGCATTTATTACAAAGCTTCCAAAATTGCTATTTCCACCAAATCCTGATATTCCCTACCCATAAGAGAGATTCTATCTTCTAACTTTCTCAGAAAAGTCTTTAATTTAGCTTTAAGAAATGAAAACATCCAATACTTTAAGCAAGCTAATTTTATCGCTAGTATCTAAGAACTAAGTGTTGTCCATCATTATAGGCTCTAGAACCTGACCTTCTGTTTTATTTTTTTTGAAAGCGTTTTAATTTTGATGAACTTAAAATTCGCTAAGTGCTTTGATTGCTGATTGAGGTACTTTTGATGAAGATTAAAATCCACCTTAAGGCACAGCTTGATCCTCTAATGTCATTAATGCATAACTAAGATTACAGCTCTCATTATCTGAAGTATCAGTATGTATACGAGGAGTTTGCTTGATGTTACTTTATTGGTCTTTAGGTTGGTCAGCATTTTTAGCATTTTTTGATATGGATTATCTAATTTTATATTCTTCTAACTGCTTTATTTGTTGTTCAAAGAAAACTTTTTATTGTTGTACTAACTGTTGATACTGATCTTAAAGATTATTCTCATAAAGAGTTTGCATATTCTTCATTCCAAAATCTAAATACTTTTCACATTTTTCGTGTAATTTATCGTTTTCAGAAAGCAACTTAGAATTCTCAGACTTCAAAGAATCTACCAATAATTATAATTACTTGATTTCTAAGTCTTTTGAATTAATTTCTTCGTTTAATTCAGCTTTTTCACCTTGAAGTTACTTTATTTTTTTGACTTGAGATGCTTCTTGAGAAAATAGACCATAATTATCAGTAACTTTATCAGAAACTACTCTAAGCATTTGCTCTGTCTCTTTAAATTTAACCATCATTCTTCTCATTTCTACATTAAATTTAGAATATATCTCATTTTCCATATCTCTGTAGAGTCCTTCAACGAATTCCTTTAGTTTAAAATTTGTAAAAATTTAAATATTATTTTTTATAAAAAATAAATTAATTAATTAATTACCTAAATTAAATTCATTATATTTTGAACATCCTTTGACTGAATATAATGTTGGATACCATTGTTTTACAATTATTTTTAGAAAACTGTCTAAAAATTTTCTAAAAGATTTTGATTTTGTGAGCAAACAGAATTATGTGCTTAATGGCTGTAAATGCTTGCATTTTCTTACTAGTTTTAGAGCTAAACTAATTGAATATCACTGTTTGTTCTCATAAGCGACTAAAAATTTCCAGTGTAGAGCCTGGAATTTTCTTCTGAGCTTAAATCTTTAAGCGCTTTGAGAATCAAGCCAAGTAAACCAGTTGTCTTAGTATATGTTTAGAGCTTAAAAAGATTCACAAATTCGTTATTCTATTCATCTTATACAAGAAAAGCGATTTTTTCTTTTAATTCTGTCAATAAATTTTCTCCAATTTAATGATCTTCAAGTACTTCAGGAAACTCTGTGATCAAAAGCTTAATAAAATAAATAATAGGAATGGAATTCCAATTTTCACAAATAAGCTTATCTCCAACTAAAAAGTGTCTTTACAAAAAGCGTTAAACATCATAGTTTGTGATGATTTATTCCATTTGGAAGAAATCTGAAGGTATGGTAGAGTTCTTTATTTATTGTAGAGCTTAACAGAAGTTAGTGCTCAAAGGTGTTTTAGGAGTTGCTGCTTATTTTAAGTTATTGATTGGTGATAATGCAAGATAGGGATTTTAATTCAAAATCATTTATGGAGTTAAATTATTATAAGTACTATTGTTGTTCTAACTTTATAATAGACTTGTCTGAGATTATGAACGAGGAGTGGCATGAAGATTGCTATTATTTTGGTAACTGTATTAGTATTCCAACATATCTGGACTTGGATTAAGCTGAGATATATTTTACTAATGGAAAATGAACTAATTGCTTTAGTTATGATTTAATTAACTTTCGTTTTAAGTTTTTTGCTTCAAGATTTATTTTGGTTACATTTATTTGTTGGGAGTTTATTGTTTTGTATTATTAGGTGAGGCATCCCTTCTATTTTAAATTTAGGAGTTATTTAATTTCGCTTGATGTTGAGAACGATTTTGAGCTTCTTTTTTGTATGAAAATTTTTACGGCTCATTTTTATCTAATTTCTTAGCCTAAGCAGTAGTAGCTTAATAGCTCTAATTAGCTTGATATGATTTTTCAGAGGGAGAACCATGATTTCTAGTCTATTTTTTTAAGTAAGGATGTTAAGTGACTAAACTATTATTTGACTTAGAGCGTAATAATGATGGTTACTACATAGTTTAATTTTTAGGAACTTAAGAATAGTTCTAAATTTTCTTTTTACTACTGCTTTATTATCTATTTGATTCTTCAGTATTATGGGGATATTTGCAGTTAATATGAGATTTAGAAGGACTGTGAGATGTGTTCAAAGTTTATCTTTCTACTAAGGTGAGGCGTTATTGCTAATCTTTTTAACTAGGTCTGTTTGTTAAATTACTAGATGAAAGTGTAGAGTTGTTTAAATTTTATTATTATCTTTTATTCATAGGTGATATTGGAGAAAGATTAGGTTTATTTTCTTAAATTTCTATAAATTAAGAATTATTTTGATTGTTATTTCTATTATTTATAGAGTTGGAGTTGTTAGAATGCTTAGTTGACTAATAATTATAATCTTAGTTTGAAGTATTTCTTGGAGTCAAGTTGTCATTTACAGAAAAATAATTCTACTATGTCTATACAAAAGGAAGAGTCTGATTAGAAAAATCTTCAACAAGAATATTTGGATTGGAAACTTACTACTGCTAGTAGATATTTCTTTAAGAATAGTAATTTATTTACTAGTCTACTGGCTCAACAGGATTTGATATAACTCTTTCTGATTGATTTATTGCTTTTTATATCGCATTTTCTAAAAGAAGAGAAAGAGGTCTTTCATTTTATTCAATTTTAAAGTTAATATTAGAAAGTGAAGTTTACTTTTCTGCCTAATTCTAGTATACGTTACTATTATTGTTGCTTAAAGTTGGTTATGAGTAGGGTATAGAAGAACTTGATGGTATACCACTGTAATTATGATAGCTATCATAATTAAGGTTAGTCTAATCTATCTATGATTAGTTGAATGAAGAATCATGCATATTTTGCTTACTTTATTCTTTTGTGTAAAAAGAATTTGGATTATATTATTACTGTTGTTGCTATTGTAAAATAGGTGGAGCTTTCAAGCTATTAAAATAGTCATTTCTAGCAGATTAGGCATCATTTTTATAATTTTATTAAATCTATACTGGAATCTACAAGTTTGGACTAAACTATTGTACTTAAAGAGGCATTTTAGTGGTAGGTTATTAGTTTAGCTTATTTTGGTTGATAAATTCTTAAGTGAAAAGCTTAGTAGGATTTATAAAATCATTATTATTAAACTTATTTTCATTTTTTGATGAGTTTACTGAGAATGGCTGCTCTCTCAAAAAGATAGGACTACTATTTTCTTTATTTGCCTAGTACCCAAAATTTTAGAAGGCACCATACTAATTATTAATATAGGGTGATAACCCTTGAATTCCATTTGGTTGTTGAGCAGAAGTAGAATCAGCAAGTGAAGATTCAGAAGATGCATTAGTTAGAGAAGTTAGCTAGTTTATTTGAGCTTAGTTGTATTGATTTTGATTTAACATTCTGTGACTGGGACTAAATCCAGAAATATGAGGTTTTTATTAGATTTGTTGAATATTCAGGGAAGCTAGAGCCAAGGGAGACTACAAATTGACTTGATCTCCTAATAAGATTTTTTTTTTTAATTAATGAATGAAAATCTAAAAAATTATAAATGTTACCTTAAGAAAGCTATCTTTGGAAAAGATTAGACATAAAATATGTTGAGAGTTACTTGCTTGGCTTTAGAAAGATAGGTATCGAAACAGAAATATTATATAGAATACTTAATAGTAATTAGCAAGTTCTCCTACTTATGAATGCTTTTTAAGAATTGTTGGGTTATCTTTTTAGTATTAATTAATATTTGTTTTTTTTTTTATATTTATTTTTTCAGTGAAATGAATTCTTTTGTTTCTTTCTTTGTTTCTTATTAGATTAAATTAATAACTTGATAATTAGATTTTTTACAATTTGAATAAAATGGAATTTAATATTAATTTTTGTTTCGCGCAACTTATCAATTGATATATATTAATACATACACATTAGATACTTAACGATTTAACGAATTTTTTTTTTTTTTCGTATCCGAGCATTTTAGATATTATTTTTTTTCATTTTTAAACATAAAGTCACTTCCTTGTAGTTTAAATATAAACATATTTTTAAATTTTATTATGCTGATTTGAAAATAAGCAATTGTATGAGAAAATCAAATATACAAAATAATGAATTTTTAAACTAGGTTTATTTATATGTAGATTTGTTATAAGTATTTCTTTTGCGAGAAGTAAGGATTTAATAGAATTATTTAGAGTTTTCTAAATATTTTGTGTTTGAAAATTCGATTAATTATTTTAAGAAATTTAATCATAGCTATTGATAAATTTTATTTTTAAGTATTTTCAGTTTAATGATAGAAAAAATCTTTCAAAAAAAAAAAACCCAATTTAATTAAAAATTTTTTGGCTCAGTAAAGATTTTGTGTAAAGATTCAAAATATAATTTTAAGCACAACAAGACGTAAGTTTTTTTTCATGAATTCGTTTTTTAAAGTAATTTTTCTTTCAATATCATCATAGCTGATTCGATTATATCTTTTACATAATTTTAATTAATTTAATACTCATAATAATTTATTTTATAAAAATAATTACCTATAATTTAAATTTACATATTATAAATGTTTACTATTTGATAAACTCCTAGCCAGTGTCTTTATTTCATTAAATCCTATGTGATTTGCCCTAATAATAAGAAAATTTAATATTAATTAATAGCTTAATTTTTTAAAACAAAGTACTCAAAATCTATTTCAAATATTATAAGATTTTATAACTACTATACATTCTAAGCTATACACATTGCACCTGAGTAGCTTATCAAATTAACCCTATTATTAGTATTTTATGTAAAAACATTTTGCTTAAATATAAAACGATTAAAATCTAAGATAATTTTTTATGCTTAATATTTAGCAATGATAAATTACAAAGACTTATTATTTGTAAAAAATATATTAATTTACGCTAAAATTAATTTGATTTGCTCTAATGATTTATATTGTGCCAATTGTTTAAAAAAGAAAGAAACACTGTTTTCTTCTAAGCAGTAATACCTAATTATTTATTATAAAATTTCTGATTAACAAATGCAAAATTGGATGGCTATTTACTTAAGATCTAGGTCAAATATTTTAACTTTTCTAAATTTTTTCATTACACTCACCAAGTTTTTCTCACCAGATTTAAAATCTAATTTTTAATTACTAGAATAATTTTGTAGGATTATAAAGTTTTTATTTAAATTTACTTCATAACTATGAGGTACTATCTCATAAACTTTAATCTCCTAAATTTTAGCCAATTAGTAAATCCTCCACTTTTTTAAAATAAGCAATTACCCATTTGTTTTTAAAAAATGATGAATAGTTTTATTGTTCAACTTATAGAAATTTTAATATTTCTTTTTAATTTCCTTATATCAGAATCTCAAAAAAATAGATATAATGTAAATTTAATAAGTTTTTTAAGATGAGTAAAGTAATATAAGTCCCTTATTGCAAATATATTTAGATTTCACGCTTTAAATAGTGTAAATTCGAAGTGAGCTATAAAATAAACATTTCATTATTATTACATTTAAATAAAATAATTAATAAGTAATTTTAATTTTAACTTTTTTATTATAATATCAAATAAAATGATTTTGTTTAAAATTGAACAATTATCAATCCTCCACAATTAAATATTATCTTAGTTATCATAAATTTAGGCTCTTCATTCTATCAAAATTAAATATCAAGGAAAATAAACATATGAACTAACATTTAAATAACATGTTGAAATCTCCCTTCAAACTTCATGATTTAAATGTTTTTACATGAGTTATTAAAATATTATTAAAATTGTAAATCATTTCACATAGAAAATTAAAAGGAAGAAATTTTAAGGGTTTGTACTAAAAAATGAATGAAGACATAAACTATATAAGCTAGAAATATAAAATAAAAACAGTTAAAATGCTCAAATAGTAACACTCTATTACATATTTTAGATATTTTTAATTTTTTTAAAAATAGATTTTATTAAATTTTTTTCAATCAATTCAATATTTAGATTTATAATCTTTATTTATATACAATTTATCCATTAGATAATATTTTCAAGATTTTCTAAATAAATTAGTTACTTAATACTATAATATGTCTAGCATATATTTATAAATTTTATATTTTACAAATAAAAACATCAAAAGTTATTCATTTTTAAAATCTTTGTTAATATAAAATAGATTTAATAACAAAAATTATGTAAAACATTAACTTGTTAAACTTTGATGTTCTCTTTAGAAGTTATTTATAAATTAGTAATTGATATGAATTTAAAAATTTTAGATAATAGCAGTAATCTAGAAGCTTTTAGTTTTTAAAGAGTTAATAATTAAGTTTTTTTAAACAAAATAAATGACAATAAAGTTAATCTATTTTTAAATAAATATTAAATTTAATGTAAAAGGAAATTATTATTGGCTTTAACTAAAAAGTCAAAAAAATTTTTTTAATATTTATTAATAATGATTATTTTGAAATCTAATTTGATCGAATTTATGAATCCTTTAACAATAATGATTTTAAAAAGCTCCATAAATTATTAATATTGCTAATATTTCATTAGTAAAATATTTTGTAAAATGTAAATAGGTTTAAATGTTTTAATAGATAAATTTGATTCTTTTCAATGAATAATTTGATTAATGTAATATTGATCACATATTTTTAAAATACTTGCAGAAATTAGTAATTAAGACCATGAAAAATGGATGATTAATAAATGGCTAGCTTAATAATACAAAACGAATAAATGAATGGATTAAAGACATAAAATTTTGAATTTTTTTTAATTTATTGGTATAAAATGCTAATTAAAGCAGCTATTCTAATACTTTCAAATAAATAAAAGTAAGTGTTATTAAAAATATCAATGTATTTATTTTATTATACAATCTAATGTAAATAGTTGCATGACTAATGACTATTAAAAAAGATTGTTAATTTGCAAAAATTAAATTCTCTGTTATTTTGGATTTTGAATAATTAAATGCTTTAATTAATTAAGTAGTTAGTAAACTTTAAAAAAAAAAAATCAAATACAAATTAGTATTTCAATCAAAAGACAAGAAATATTAAAGGAAGTTCAAAAAATTAATAAAAGAAAGCTGTGTCAATAACTATACTTAAAAGTAAATAAAATATTAATCAAAACAGCATGAAAATACAGCAAAAGAGGGTATCTACAACTCCCTCAGTTTCAGGAAATTAGGCAATACCTTTGATTAATTCTTAATAAGGAAGTAGAGGAGAAGAAAAAAATAATTTTTAGATTGCAGTAGCACTATTAGCAGCTTAAAAGTAGAAAAAAGTAGGTAATATGCCACCATCTCATAAAAATAGCATACCAGAAAACGGAACTAATTGCTAAGAATAGAATAGCAGCTTCAACAATAATCATCTTGTGTTTTAGCAAATATAGAATAACAATATAAACTAATAAAACTGCAATTAAGCCACATAGAAATAAAATCAAAGCTTCAATAAAGGTCTATCTGGTTAACAACATCAGCAATTTCATTTGCCTATTGCAAATAACATAAATTAGTAGTATCAAATGAATTAGCAATAAAATTAAGGCTGGAATTTTTCCAATAGTCTCAATAAATCAAATATTTTGGATACAAGTTATGGAAATTATATGAATTAGCCTGCTTATAGTACATCCACTCAAAATTAACAACATTAGCTCTAGCAAGGAAATTAATTCTCAGGATAAAAATATTCATTAAAAACTAGTTATATAGGATAAGGTGCATAACAATAAAGCGGTTTAAATAACTCTAATGCAAGTTGTGCTGCTACAAATATTCAGCAAACTCGTCCATCACTAGCTTAACAGAAGCTAAACTAGCTGCTCGACCAAACAAAAGGAGGGAGATAATCTCCAAACTAGATATCTGCAACTGAACAAAGTGTTCTAACTATGAATAGTAGCTTTAATGGCAATCAAAAAAATTATTTTAATAACAGCTTCTAAGGGCAACAATAATTTAACTAAGCTTACAACTAAATCTAAAACCCTTCATTTACTTTACCAGCTACAAATTAAACCCTTAAAAATAGCAACGCATTTAATTCAAGTATAAATAACAACAATAATAACATTGGATAGGTTTCTCATACTTTATAGGATGCCTCTCCTTTAAGAAAGACTAGGCAATCATTAGAATTAAGAACTCGCCCTTTACTTACTGAAGGTAATGTTGCATCTGGTTAAGGTGTAAATTAAAATAATTTACATGCAGCACCTTAATACAACAGTTTAATTAATTAGCAGGATTAGTCGATAGGAAGTAGTAATAAAAATAGCGGTTGTTATCCATAATAGTCATCTTCATCCTCTTCTAACCCTGCCCCTTAGCCTCACTATATGCTTTAAAAACCCAATCAAAAACCATATGCAGCTAGAATCTACAAATAAAACAAGACAGCAATTCTGAATAAAAACGAAATTTTAAGTAAATTTTATTTATTAATTTAATTTATTTAATAATTTATTTTAAAGATACTTCAAAAGATCGCTCGTTTGGTCAATAAAATCAGATGCTTTAAACATCGTTGATTGAAAGTAATAGGAATAATAACAATTATCTTATCGGCAGTGGAGGTAAATAAAAGTAGAATCAACAGTACTTGTATCTTAATTAATTTAATAACAACACCCAACCTGCACAGATTAACAGGAATATGACAATTTCTCCAGTTTCAGCTGCTAACAACTAAATAAATAAGACAGATAATTACAATAAGACAAATCCAGCACTTTACAATAATAGCAATTCTCTTTCAGCTAACTACCATCCTCTTAATACATTTTTAAATAATAAGTAAAATAAAATTAATTAATTAATTAATTAATTTATTAAAAACTTTTTATTAAATTAGCACAACTAATAATGCCTAAAGTGGAAGTGCAGCATAGGCTTTTATTCAGTAAGTTAAAGATAAAATAAATTAAAACAAAAAAGGGAAATCTTCGAATTCAATAGGTGGAAATGGAAGTTAAAATAACTCACAAATACTATCAAGCTAATATCAATAGACTTCATTCATTAATTAAGGAAATCTAAGCATAACTGGTGCAGAGATAAATACAAATGGCATTTAAAATTAAACGAGTTAGAGCTAAAATTAAAATTCTATAAAGTCACCACAAGCTAATTTTTTAAATACGAATAACAATATTTTCCAGTCAAATGCAGCTCCTCCTCATCCATAACCATAATACCATCATTAAAAAAATAGTAAAAGTATGACTATTAGCAAAAACTCCTTTATAGCTAATTTTAATGTTCAAAGTCCAATAGGAAATACTACCTAGGTCAATTTAAATAGCTCTAAAGAGTCCACAGATTATTCATTTTTAAATTAAAATTTTAATGTGCTTCAAGCTTAAATCAGTCAATCTCCTAGCATTCATTCTATTTAAAAAAAACATAAAATATAAATAAACAATTTGAATTAATCAAACAGCAACAACTAACAATAAAACTCATAGAGCAACCCTTAATAATTTTTACAGTAACCTAGACCTTAGACTCAAGCTAGTTCGAGGAGAGAACAAGAGACATAAAAATCTAATGTGAGTAATCCTCAAAGAAGCAATTAATAGCCTTAAAATTAGCATGGCTCAGCTAGTTAGCTTATCGATGACTAAACAAATTTATCAAATATCACTACTAATTTTATTACTATCAATGAAAACAACAAATCATCTCCAAAGATTTATGCAGTAATTTAAATTCTTTATTTTTAATGATAATTTAACTTTCATTTTCATCAATAATAGAAAACATACTAGGACAGTTTTAGGTTTTATGATGAGTTATTAGAGGATTTTATTTAAAAAAATAAATTTAGCAATGAAAGAAAGCTTGACTATTTTGATAATTTTTTAATTACTTTAAATGAAATATAACGAAGAACGCAAGTAAACTAAAAGCTAAACTTTTCTTAACAATAATAATAGCTAAATTAGCAGTAAAATCTTTAAATGTAATAAAATTTGTTATAAATTTCTTCCAGTCACAACACTGCAGCAAGTTTGTTTTAAAACAGTACTTAAAGTAGTGCAACGTATAGGTTTTTTGAAAATCTAAAGCACATTCTTGAATCTCCAATTTAGAATTTACTCTAAGAATCAAGATAACAAAAATTAGAATTTGAACAAAAAAAGAGCTAAATTGTAAGAGAGCTTGATTTAGAGAGAAAAGAAAGGGCTGTGCTTGATTTGAAGATAGACATTTTGGAAAAGGAAAAGGAAAAACTACAAGATTTAGTGACTTCTTTATCGAAATAATGTCAGCAAATAAACAACCAAAAATCCCGCAACCAATCTACAAACAGTCATACTAACTCACATAATACTAGCCATAATAATACTAGCAGTCACAACAATACGAATTTCAGCAATATGAACAATCTTGGAGGGGGATTTAACTTAAATTAATAAGAAATACAAATGCTATTATCAGAAAACGAAAAACTGAAAAATGTAGCTAAAAAACAGCGCAAGCAAATGAATGCAAATAGACAAAAAGAAGAAAAATTAATGAAATTATTATATGCTATACGTAAATTAGGTATTAATGTAGATGAAATATATAATGATAATGTAAAAACTCCAGAATCATTATCACCAAATGGGGAAAATTAAAATAGATTACAATAGAAAATTAATGATTTCATATCTCCTGAGCACAACTAGCTCTCATAACACTAGCCATGGGAACTTTCACAAGATCATAATATCAGCTAAAATACTGCTAAGTTAAATAAAAATTAAGGTGGTTAAAATCAAGAATTAAACCATAACCAGGGATCAAACTAAAAAGGATCACAACCTTCTTCAAAAAGATAAGGAGTTAATATTCATATCCAAAGATAAAAAAAGAATAAAAAAGATAATGAAAAACCTTTTTATGTCAATTCTCAAAATGAAGAAGATGACGAAAATGAAAATTAAGAAATAGAGGAAGATGATGAATACGAAAATAATTTTTCTGATAGTAAAGATAATAGTCATGGATTTGTTTATGATGAAGATTCTGATAACTATAATGATTAAGAAGATGATGTTCACAATAATAGGGAAAATTACAATAACAAAGTTTCATATAAAAATTAGTAATATAAAAAGAATGTTCCTGATTTGTAGTGGAATGATGATTGTGCATCTGAGGACTAATAAAATTTACTAGCTTCACCTAAATAAGTTAATGCAGAAATGTAATACAAAATGAGATTCTAAAAACTTTCAACTAAATAACACACTGAAGGAGCATAAATAAATTGTAATAATAACGAATTTAAGGAATAGCAATAATAAGGAAGGTACTCTAATTCAAATAACAACAACAAATATTTAGAAGAAAATGAATGTATAAATCAATAAAATCAAAATATTCAATTCATAGTTAATAAAGATTAGTCTTAAAGTTATCACCAAAAAAATTATAAAATGCAAGAAGGCTAGATGAATTTCAATAATAACATATAAATTTCAAATCAACAGAATTCATTCTAAATTCAGCAGTAAAATTTCTTAAAAAACAATAACTTTAATTAAGATACTCAATTTTACTAACACGAACATATATAATCTGAAAGTTGCTCTCCCTAGCAGAATTACATGGAATATTAATAACATAATGACTAATAGAATAATTAATATTATTAACCACCTGTACATAATAATGAGTTAGATCCTTTATACTCTGAAAAATCAGGTAAATAATTTTTCTTTAAATTTACTAATTTTCTTTTATTTAAATTATTTTACTTAGCTTAAAATCTGCCATTCATTCTGCAGTTTATTTTTAAATATTAACAACACTTTTATTCAGTTTCAATTAATATATTTCTATCATTTTAGCAATATGTACTAATCTATAATTATAGTTATTAATCAATAATAAAATTCTAAATTTATAATACTTTTCTTAAATATTTAATATAAAAAATTAGTGACTGACAGTGAAAGTGATGTACTCTCTATCCCTGTAAATGAAGTTGCTTACGCTTCTTAATCGAACAAGATGATTAATGCTTAAATGAAAGATAAATTAAAAATTAATCTTGGATGCTTGTAAGTGAAGGATCCTGCTAATAACAACATGAATTTGAATTTGGGTAAACTAAATGGAGAAGGCCAATAAGGATAAGTAGTGCATGAAGAAATATTTGGCTATCATGACGAGTTTATGAATAAATTTGATGAATTTTCTTAGTCATGGAGAGATGCCATAAATAAAGAAAAGCAAAGATATTAAAATGATATGGCTCCTATTTCGCATATTTATGTCTCAGCCTTGTGAGTTAAAGATTATTGAAAAAACAATATATTTCAAGTAATTTCAAAATATTATTTAACAAAATAAATAAAAAATAATTAATTTAAAAACATTTAAACTTACAAAAAAGATTTAAAATGAAAAATTGAAAATAAAAAAATAAATGAATATCTATTTATTTATTTATCCATCTATCTATCTCTCTACTAACTACTATAATATTCAAATTTTTATTATAAAAAATACATTATAACTATTTAAAAGTATGATTTAATTCATCATATTAAAGTTTTGTAAATACTATGTTTATACATTTGCTTGTTTGAAATATACTAAATATTTCTTATTATTTATCTCAATATCACATATTTATTTGCTGATTAGTCATTCAATTTTTATCTCAATTAATGAAAATATATTTTTTTGAAATGTTTCTGTTTATTTTAAATTATTATCAAGCATAAAAATTATTTAAAATTTTCTACTTTCTAAAAAATTTAAGTAATATTTCCTAAAAGTAAATATGTTTCGAAAACTTCTACTGCATTTATTTTGATAATTTAAGTCATTTTGCAATTAATTTATTTTAACCTTATAGACAGCAGTTTTTAGATAGATCTGATAGAGCAATATTTTGTTTGGCTAATAACATTAATTTAATTAAGATATATATTAAGTATAAAAACATTAATTTAAACTTAAATATTTATAAGAAAAGTAATTAAAATTGTTTATATTTATTTTACAAGCTTAAAATGACTGAAAACTGTAGATACGCTGAATCATCATAATTTAATTATCACTTGCTAACTATCCCTCAATCTAACGGATCTAAATTATTTTTGTATTATAGAAGATATGCAAAGAAGAATGTGTTAGAAGCAATAAAAGACGAAAGTAAGAGTCTTTATGACATATTTGATTAGTTGAAAGCCGAAAAGAAGCAAGAGCAACCTTTAAATAGAAATTAAAAAGGAGAAAAAGAACCAGTTCCTGAGCATAGAACATTATAGATAATTAATTTTGATAGACCATTTGAAGATGAGCAAGTTAAAAAATGGTTTAAAGTTATGGGAAAACTTAGATAAGTTTATACTGGATCATATAAAAATAAGAAAGCGTAATGTTTATTATTCTTAAAAAAAAGAATGTTTTCAAAATAAAAAGAATTACTGAAATATAATTTGGCAAATAAATTAATTTAAGAAGGAAAAAGCATGTTTTATATTAAAATAGTTAAGGGATAGCAAAGAAAATTTACTTTGGTTTGGTAGTCTTTAAAAATGAATACGATATGACTTAATGCTTTGATAATGATCTTTTCTAGACTAAACTTGAAGAATATATGAAGTACTAGCGTAGATAGTAAGATTCTGAAGGCAAAGAATAATACTTAAGAAATCTTTTATCTTCATACGAAGTAATTATAAAATACATTGTTTATTTGTATTTTTGATATTAAAATTAATTTGCACTTAAACTTTAATTCATAATTTTACTATAAAAAAGGCAAACACTATAGATGAAGAAAAACTAGAATTTTTATCAAAAATGGAACACGGAGGATTTAAAATAATAACTGATAAAGAGGGTGAATATGATCCCAAGTAAGTAGATTAAATTAATGCAGATCCTACACTTGATCGTTATGGCAACAAGAAAAAGCAAAAAAATAAAGAATTCTAAGATTTTTACAAGTTTTAAGTGAGCAGAGCAAGCTTAGCAGGTAAAAAATCTTAAAATTATTACAAATAAAAAATTAACAAATATATTAAATCTAATAGATACTTTGGGTATGTAGAATGAAAAGGTTTTAACTGACAAAGAGCTCTTGAAAAGAAAGAAATAGATGTTGATAGAAGGATTTGAATAAGATCGTGAATTACTTAAAAAACTTAAAAAGAATGATGACTGATTGGTTGATTGGTTAGTTGGTTGAATTTTTTGATAGGTTGATTAAATAGTTGATTTATGGAATTAATTTCAGCACTCAATATAAAAATAATCAATTATCTTTAATTATACAATTAATAATATTAATGATGTTTTTTGCTAAAATTATATAAAATGAAATTAAGTTATTAAAAATTATTTTGAAAAAATAAAATAAAAAATATTTTGCTTACTAAAATAGAAAGGTTCCTTTTATATGCAATAATATACACATTTGCTTGCTTACTTATTTACTTACTTACATATATTATATATATGTCAGTATTTATTACAATATATATTAATAAATTTATTAGTAATTTATTTTGCTTTAGTATTGTCTAAGAGATAATTAATAACTAACTCACCACTATCTCTTTAATTACTGCTTATTTTCATTATCAAACAAAAAATATATCTCTATTATATATACAATTAAATTAATCATTTATTTTTTGAATACAATTTTCAATCAAAGCTCAGGCTCTTTTTGATCTTTGAGGAGAAAGCATATCAATTGCTCTTGAAGATTATTTTTATGATCCAATAGTAGATTGCTAAATGGATGCAGATTATACTCTATTGGTTTATTTATACTATTGGTAAGAAATAGGGTATTAATTTGGAAACTTGGTGGATTCTCTAGAGCTAGTTAAATAACTATCTTGAATACTTTTCTTACTCTGCTTTTATTCAATTTTAAATAAATTTAATTGTTGCTTCTGATCTTTTTTTTCCTTTTTTGTTGCTGATATCGCTAAGTAGCTTCCTTAATTAGGATTTTATATAATACTGTCATTTTTTTTAATTTTAGAGTACTCTAACTAATTAACTGATTTTTAAGGAGTTGGATATTCAGTGTGGTGATACTTAGTATAATCGCTTCTATACCTTTCTATCCATAAAAGTTTTTCTTTTTCACTCATAATGTTAGTAGAATATTATTTTCTGTAGGCATCAAATATCTAACTTTATTTGTTTTCTACCTTTATCCTTTTTTAACCACGTAGGTTAAACATATCTTTTTCATCCACTAAAGCAATAGTCCCATAGCCAAGTTCAAAGTGATCTTTTTTGTGAGGAGGAATTTTGATACCCTTGCCTTCTAATACCATATCACTGCGCTTTATAAAATCCTCCCAACTTCCCTTTGTGTATGCTTAAATCTTAATAGGACTATGAGGACGAGGATTACCGTGAACAAACCCATCTTAAGAAGTTTTTTTAATAAGATTCTTCCAACCCTCTTTATGGTCTGAATGAGTATGCTATAAGTCTATAATTAGCTGCTATCTAGGTGAACAAACTTCCATTTTTGAAACTCAAAATGCTTTTAATATCCTTAAATGCTATTTAAATTAATTTTTATTTATTTATTAAGTATATATCAATCAATCCAAATATTTTTTTTAAATAAAAGTGAATAAATTTAATAAAAATAATGTTTTTATAAAATTTTCCAGTTATTTCTGATTGATTTAATAGCCTTTATTAATCTCATATGTTTAATCATTTGTAATTTAAAATTACAGTCAAATGATAAAGACATTTATTTATTCTAAATTTAAATAACTAGGAAAACATAAAAATATTTTCATTGAATTTATTATTAAAAAATCTTTTTTAAAACTAAATATGAAAATGTTAAAAAATTAAAAATTTATTTAATAGCCATTTTATTAAGGTTATATTTTTTCAAAGATTTTTCAAATGAATAATATTCCCTACATAAATAAATAAATAATTGCAAGTAAATAGAAAGGTTAATCAATTTTAAACAATGGAAATAAATGAAAATGATTAATTTTATTATTTGATCAAATAAATAAATTTATTTATAAAACAGAATAATAAATTTATTTCATTTATCTTTTTTGTAGTGGGTCTAATGAACTTATTCAAATACTTCGCCAAATCTCTTTTATATGTGCTCGTAAAAGCTATCAAAAGTTTGATAATCAGTAGATTTAATAGGCTTATCAATGAAATATGACATTTCAGATCTAATTGAATTTAAAATTACTAAAAATAAGTTAAGATTTGAAATATTTTACCCTCTATTAACTTTAATATTCTTTTCGTGAATTAAATTTTCATTACCCACACAAATAGCTATTTATACTGGAAGCTTTCTCTCATAAGCATACTTTTATATTAATTGGTTTTAAAAAATATTTAATGAAATATGTATTTACAATTATCATTCCTTTTTTCAAAGGTCCTGGCTTAGTGGAATCAAACATACGGTGACCTTCAGGGTATACAAGCAAATTGTTTCTTTTAGAAACAGCCCATTTATCATCACACCACTTATAGAATCTAATTTTAGTTTTTCATAGAAAAATTAAAAATTATTAAATTCTAATAATAACAAATAAAATCTTATTTGCAGATTATTTTTTAAAATATTTATATTTATTTTGCTTGATTAACAACTTTAACTTTAATATTTTACTTTTTAAAATCTTTTCTTGGAGCATCTCTGTTGAAATACCAAAGAGTTTTCATGAATGGTGATGCAAGTAAGGAAATTGGGAATGCAACAGCGACCAAATATCTAAATTAAATTATAAAATAAATTGCTAAAAATGAATTTAAAACAATTAGTAATTTTTAAAATATTTCACAATTAATAAAAATTTATTTGTAAATACCTTGCTAAAAAGTTAGCTGTGTAATCCATCATTTTGTCATGTATAAAGAAGTCACTCCAAGATCTATGATTGACTAAAATAAGAGCTTTTTCATTACGGACAGGTTCTTGTGAACCTTCTATTTTTTTTAATTTCGCATTTAAAAAAAAGCAAGTCATTGCAGCCCAACTCCACTAAACATTGAAGCCATTCAATGTTACTATTCCATAAAGAACACTAAGAGAACTAAGAATATAGTAAACAACAACCATATTCAAAAAAAAATGCACAGCATTGTAAATTCTAATCAAAATCTTCATCATTATTCTTTCTTAGTTTTTTAATAATTAATTTTTTTTCCTTTGCTAACTATTTTGATAAAGAGTATATCAATAAATTAATTAATTATTAAATTATTTATTGATTGATTGACCTATTCATATCAAGATTGTGAAATCTTTTATATTTCTAACTTTTTCAGAAAAATATAGCAATTATTAGGGAAATCATACGTCATCCTAAATTACATCTATAAATAATTTGTAAGGAAGGAAATAAAGTATTTAATTCTACTTAGAATATGCTTTTTTTAAATTTTTTCAATTTTAAATTATTTACATAATTTAAATGTATGTTGATGATATGCCATTTATAAAATAAAAATTTATAAAATGAAGAAACATCAAATATTTTAGTTTAATGTGCAAAATAAAATGATTAAATATTAATAATAAAAATACTTATTTTACTAAAATTTCAGTTTTTTATTATTTTATTTAATTTAATTTATAAAGAAAGAAAGAATAATGGGTAAAAAAAGATTTGATATTTCTAATTTATTCTGAAATAATTCAATTTAATTTCTTATAAAATAGAGATAAAAACTAAAAAATCATAATAATACTAAGTACTTTTAGATAAGAAAATAAATGTTTATTTCAAAAATTATCCTCTTAATTAAAGAATCATCCTCTATTATGAATAAATAACAATTCATATCAATATTTTTAAAATAAAATAATTAAACCTATGATTTAAAATATCAAGTTATTAATAAATAAAACTAATTTTAAAAGTAAGTTATTTGTTTATTTAAAAAACTGATATTGAATATAGATACATTTTATATATAAATATATAAATAACTAAAGATATAAATAAATGAAATACACATATTTTTTAAGATAATTAATTTTCATTACTAAATAAATAGATAAATTAGATCTTTCTTTTTTCATCACTCACAACAAACTCATAATCAATTTATTCTTTTAGCTTTATAATTTAAAAAAATTAAAATTATTATTTAATTTTTTATCAAAATAAATTACTTTAGCAATAGATCATAATAAGTTACAAAGCCTTTTTTCCCTGCATCAAGTTATTTAAATAAACTTATTTTATTTTATTTAAAATAAATAAATAAAACAATAAATTAATAAATATTACTTTGTAAAGGAAATAAAATCAAATCCTCTGGAATTAGCAAAATTTAAAAGATCATTTTATGTTATTTTGCCTCTATTTTAAGAGTCTATCTTTTTATAAAGCTACTTTATTGGTAAATCTTCTTCTGAAGGTTTACATATTTAGCTAAGAGTGGATCCAAGTTCATTTATATCCAAATACCAATCCTTATTCTAAAAATTAATGAAATTCATTAAAACATACTTGCAAATTAAAAAATTTACCATATCGGATAATTCGAAGAGTGCATTTATTTCTTTATTTAGAATAATAATAGATTGAATTTGTGGGATATACTGCTTTACTAAAGTCTTAATAATAAAATTATTTATTTAAATTGAATTTAATAAAATAACTAAGAAGTATACTTGCATTTTGTATGTGAAATATTCTTTGGTCAGACTTTATAGAGAGAGTGAAAAATTATCAAATATTTATTCTAGGACTTATTCACAAGTAAATTTACTGAGATGATGCTTTAAAGTAGGTAGATGAAGAAGTCGCCTAGGTGTAAGTAGCTGCTATTGACTATATTTATCATCGATTTATTCACAGTCCTCTTTAGGCAAGGGAATGTTAATAGGATTTTCAAGCATAGAATTTGAATGGAAACTATAAAAATATGGCTATTGATGGTCTATGCTATGTGAAGATAAAATAGAAGCAACATTAACAACAGAGATTTTTTCACTTGTTTAATTTTAATAGGCATTATTGGGAGTTTGCTAATCGCTTTCATCGTTAATATTTCTATTAAATTTCTCAAAATCATCTATAGAATTAAACTCATATTTACTAGCTAAAGCGTTAAATGTAAGGTTTTAGCTATTCTTTTCAAATAAAACTTGGTTACTATTTACATTATTGCTCAAATCTTAAATTGAATTACTATCAATTTAAATTTCTTATTGTTCTGACTATTTCGTTAATTATTTATATAATGTGTTATTTCCATCATTATCTTGGAAGGAATAGAATCTTCCATTCTATTAATTTAGAGTGGAATCTAACTTGTTTAAATTTGTGTTTTAATTTTTATTGCTATTTAATTGTTGGTTTTCAATAAATATTTTATCTTTTTAGTCGTTAGAATTGATACCACAAATAAGACCGCAATTTTTGTTTGTCTCATTATTATTATTATTATTATTATTATCTTGATAATTTTGTCTATTTGATACAATACAATCTAAATAATTTTCTGATTGTCTCTAGGACAAATCGCTAGCTTACTAAATAGACTTATTGTTAATGTATTTACTAACTAAATCATCGACTTAGTTTTTCTTGAAGTTGCTTGCTTCATTAAAATTGCTTCCAACACTACAATAATCTTGTTACTTACTCTGCTTTTTTATTTTATCTTCTTCGAATTTCATCTAAATTGATGGTTCTAAGTAAGAGAAGGATGAGCTATAAGCATTCATTTATGGCTATTGGTAATTTATCTAAATAGATTATTAATTTGTTTGTGCTGGAGTAGATTTAGGGATGTATCTATCTAAAATCTCCTAAATGCTAGAGTTGAATTGTATCTTATTAGAAGAAATGCTGCTATTTTACTATTATTAATTTTGGTATGATGTAGTTGGTGTGAAAGAAGTTTGTATTTCTGGAAGCTAATATGTGAGATTCAAAGGTTGTTAAACAAAAGAGTTATATTATTTTTAGTTTTTTTAGTCATCGTTTTATTGTATGTTGCAGAAAGATTGAGAATATTAATTATCAGGCTAATGTGTATTAGGAAAGCTTTACTTATCTGAAGTAAATTAAAATGGTTTAAGGCTATTTATTCTAGTATTTATATCATACTAGTAGCTCAATTTTTTATTTTCATTTTCTATTTTAGAATTTAATGTACTCCAATCTGTAAGTAAAGAGTTAGATTATTTAGCATTTTAGCTACTTTCAGCAGCGTTAGTATTTTAAAGTAAATAAGATGGAGTATAAGTTGATTCTCTTTAAGTTATTGGCTAACTTAAACTTTCCCTGTAACTGTAATTTCCTATACTTGATGAATCTATATTATTTTGCTTTTATTATTCAAAAGTATATATTGGTGGTGGCTAACTTATTCCATACAAATTACTTACTCCACTTTAATAATAATTATTTTATGGAGTTTTACTTGTTGATGAGGAAGAAAAGTGAGCATAATCGTTAAAGTATGAATTATTGGTTGTAGTATTTGTAGGCTATATAGAATTTTGAATAGAACCTAAACCATATTAGCTGACTACATTTTAAGTTTAACTACCCACTTTGTTAGCAAAGCTGAAATATTAATTTTAGGTTGAATTTTCGCTTTTTGGTGAAAGTAAATTGTTGACTCTTTCATTTATTTCTGTAAGAAGAATGCTGGTTTCTGTTTAATCTGTTCTTTTCTATTATTATTATTATTGTTATGAAAATTGTTAGGTTTTACTCTACTAAAAAGTGTAATCTGTAGGTTCAGTTTTATTTAAATTTTAATTATTAAAATAATCATATTAAACTGCCTGAGTTTTTTATGGAGATTCTAAATAATTTTTTACAGCAGAGTTCTAATTACTATTATAAATAGGATCATCTTTTGAATCTATTTAATTTGGCTATTTTAAAGAATACATATTGGCTAAAGAATTTTCTAACTTGTAAGATTATTTTATTGGGTCTTACAGTAAGAAATTATAGCTCATTCCATAAGAGTCTTTTTCAGAATAAGAACGTCCTTGTTTAACTTCACTACCATTATAGCTATAAGCTTATCCTACTAAATTAATTTAATTATTTGATTTATGAGAAGGTATAACAGGCGAAACTCCTCCATCATGCAAATGGCTGATATTCTTGTTTTCAAAAGGACTTTAGTATTTCTAGCTTGAGTTCTATTTAGATATTTAATCTATTGATTTTGCATCTGTTAATTAGTTTTATGGGAAATAACTATTTTAAGTGATACTAAAATTACCAGTTTTCTGCACTGAAGCAGAAATACTTTTATTTTACTAATCTTATTTAGTAGGTGTGTCCTACAGTGCAAAATACTCATCCTGAAATATAACATTACCATCTGTTGACTATTTTCTATTGCTGGATTCTTTATGAGAAATAAATTTGCTTGGAGATTCAAAAGTAAACATTTTTTCTTCTATTTACTAATTGTATTGCCTATTATCTTAACTAGCAATTTTTTAATTTTATGGTGTAAAATTCCTTTAGGCTTACTTGTTGTCATAACTTTTATTTGGATTGTAATTATTAGATTCAACAGTATCTAAATTGAAATTTTAATCAACAAAATTTTATTTTTAATATGAATTTTCATTAGACTTTTAGGTAGATAATTTTTGATTTTAATCTTATTTGACTTCATCTAGCTGATCATATTATTAATAATCATAATTTTAATTAGAGTTGTTCTTCTAGTTATGTTCGCTATTTAAGTAAATAGTTTCTATCCTATTAAGTGTATATGCATCAGAATTAGAGTTTATATCAAGCAAGTATGGACTTTATTGATAAGGTGTAGATTCATTTTTTATAGTATAATCCGAGACCTTGTTTGCTCTTTTTACTTCATCTTCTTTATTTTGCAAGTAAGATAGTTAATTATTATTTTATTACTAATCTATATTCTGATTACCTATTATTTAATCTAGTTTTACTAAATTTACAGAATAATTATTATTCTAAGAAAGCTAATTTAATTATAAAAGATTTTCGCTGTTTTTATTATTAAACTATCTTTCTGTATTACTTAAAGAAGAAGTGATGGAAAATTTTCTCTCTGACTAATCCTAAGCAGCTATTCCAAAGACTTTATTTGAGTTTTCGCTAAATACTTTTGTTTAAAATTGTTGTGGTGATAACAAATTCTATCTATTAGTCTAATATTGTGGTTAGCTTGCTGTTTATAAATCAAAGCTAAAAACATTTGCATTTAACTTTGAAGATGCTATATTTTCATTTTCTTTTTTGTTAGGTGTTTGCTTAACTGTGTCTTTTGGTGTTTATAATTTATCTTGGCTGTGAATTTATGAATTATCCTTGCTAGCGTCTTTGCTTGTATCTATATTATTTTTCTTAGTAATCTTTTTACCATCCTTGCTTTATACATTTTATTTATTTATTGGACTCTTATGCTTAGGGGTAGGAGATTTTTTTTGCTTGTTATCTTGATTGACTGCTAAGTTATTTGCATATTTTGGAATCGAAGGTACTTTTTTCAATTTATTATGCAAATTAATTTCTTTAGGACTTATAGCTTGCTAGCTAGAATCATTTCTACTTGTTAATGAAACTGGCTATTTGCTATTTTAATCCTCATTTTTAAAATAATAGTTATTCTTTTAAACTCTTGCAGAGTTAATGTTAATAAAACCTGAGTCTGTCATAGAGACTCCCTAATTTTATAATTATGGCTTTGCTGATAATTTATTTTCAGTATGTGCTTCTTGTTATGATAGAGATCTCGGTTTTTTATCTAAAGGAGAGCTTTGATCCTTGCTAATTAACGAAACTACTTTGCTTTAATTAATAGGCGTAGGAGCATTCAGTCTATATGTTATAAGATTTACTTTATTACTATTACCTATGTTTGTTGTAGTAGTATAAACTTGTTACTGGTGCTAATACGATTAACTAATTTAAGTTTCTTGTGCCTTTTAATTATTCATATTATTAGTAGTAGAATTATTATTTGCGTTATTATGTTAAACCTTATTCTAAATTCCGTTATTCTAGTTAAGGTTTTAGTGTGTACTGTTTCGTGACATTTACCTTTCACTTATAACTTGACTATTGAAGCTATCATTTTGATTTTACTATTTATGTGTTTAAGTTTATTCCTACCATTTTTATATTTTAAAAAACGTGAATAAAAATTTCATTAGTTTTGATATTTAGTAAGTTAAACTAATTTAAAAAAGTACTCCTTCGTTTTGCTGTTGCTAATTTTTATAAGTCTTTAAGAACTTCTTGAGTTCTGTCTACATCTAATCAATAACTAATAAAGATATTAATTAAAAAATGAGTAGAAATAATTTTAATTGCTTCATAATTTGATAAGAATTTTACACTTTTTTTTGCTTTTAATTATTGACATAACTTGGCTGTTTCCCTCTTTAATAAGCTGTCTTAATATGTTTTTATCATCTCTTATTATTTCTGTTAAACACATTTTTATATTTAATGATTATTTAAACACTCCACATTATAAAAAATGTAATTCAATAATAACTGAAGTAATTATTTACATTAGCATTTTTCAACCTATTCTATGTATTCAATATTTCCTGTTGAGTTGACCGCGTTACTCTTGATATTAATTTTTAATTCTGTCTACTTTCCTTTACCAAAAGTAAATGTGTTCATTTACTTGATTGATTGAATATATTTGTCTGCGAAAATTTCTTATTTATTGCCAGCTAAAAATTAATTAATTGAAAAAATATTGTGAATATAATTAATAATGCATGAATACGAGTTTCTGACTGACTGACTACTAATTAATTGATATATCTTTATTTCTTATTTTATTTGTGCTTAACATGAAAAAAATTTAAATTCAGCTAATTATCTTTTAAAAATTATGTTAATTATATACATTCTTGAAAAAGTCTCTTTTTCATTCACATTACAATACTTTAACCTATTTTTTCTCTTCATTTGATTTCTTTTTTTCAGTTAAAATAGTGCTGAAAATTTTATAAAAATCTTTCTTTAGCAAAGTATTTTTATTTATTTGTTAACAATTTTTTCTGAAATACATTTTAATTTTCACATTAACAATTAGATTTTTTTATATTGACATTTTTATTTTTTGATCAAACAAAATATATTTTCATTTTAAGTTTTGCTTTGAATTTATTTTTTTTAAAAAAAACATATTTTATTGTTTGTTTTTTCTATTTTAAAAATAATTTTTATTCATGAATTGATTTTGTTTGTTTAATATTTTAGAGTTAAAAACTAAAATAGACATTTTTTCTTCCAGAAAAAAAACATTAAGCTTTCAATTAATATCAAAGGAATTCAAAGTAAGCATTTAGAAAATTAGAATAATTTGATTTTAGAATCGCCAAAGAAAATTTCTGGAAAACCTCTATTCTCGTTTCTAAAGCCAATCATTTAATATTAACTATATTAAAAGCAATTTAATTGGCGAAAATTACAAATTAAAAATTTTCAAAAAAAAAAAAATAGATTAAAAAAATAAGTAACACTTAGTTAAAATGGAATTTTAAAATTTAGGAAAGGTTTGCTCTATACTTCATTGCAAATAAAAAGATTTTCTACCTTATAAATGTAGTTGCTGTGAAAGAACTGTAATTAATTTATAGCTCTTTTTAAATTTTTAATATATTAATAGCCATTTAATAAAATAAAAGTATTGCCAAGATCACTTTAGATAAGAAGCTCACGATTGCAACTAATCAGACAGATATGCAAAAAAAGCAATTGTTTGCCCATTCTGTTTATAAACTATAAAGTATAATGGATCTCATACCGAAACTGAAGCAGTAAGCAGTTATTTTTTATTTTCAATCTTGAAATAATTAAAGTAGTATCAAATAAAATTTAATAATATTGTTTCTAAAACAGTTAGATATACATTAGGCTACAGATTGTGATTAAAAAAATAGAGACAAGATTCTGAAAGAGAAAGAAAAAATATTTTGCGAATCAGGTAAAAAATGCAAGCAAGCTCTTACTGATCTTAATACTTTTGTCTGTAAATTATGTGATAGACAATTGTGCTTAAAACATAGAATACCTGAAGAACACGTTTGCTAGAGAATTAAAAGAGATCCTAATCAAAAAAAGATAGTTTAAGTTGAATAAAGGCTTGAGCAAATTCGTTTAGATCAATAAGTAAAAGAAAATCCAAGCGTTTTAGGTGGAGCTATTAATTAAAGGAGAGAATATAATGTAAATTCTTATCAATAATAAACAAACCAATAGTATCAAAACTAAGCAAACCATTCACAATAATCTTAGTAAGACTAGCTAAATCAGCGCAGACAAATGATGTAAATGAGAGCTTAATAATAGTAGCAATAGCAATAAAGTAATTTAAACTAAAATCAAAATCAATAAAGCTAATAAATCTAGCAGCAAAATATAGGATATTGGAATGCAATTCATTCATAAAATGTTTAGCAATAAATTTAATAACCATAAGTAACCTAATAATAACAATAATAACTCTAAACAAATCAAGTAAATCAAAGAATTTAGCCTTCAAATTATAGAGAACCTTAGAGAGAGGTAATTTTTTAATTTGTCTTTATAAACTTAAGTAATTTTTAAATATAGATATGTAATGTCTGTGGAAGAAGTTTTGAAACTATAGTAGAATTGCTTTCTCATGCAGAGTAAGCTCACTAACCTTAGTAAAATAATTCAGGTAATTAAGCTTCTTAATAACAAAACACCACTACGAACAATAATAATTAAAACAATTCAAATTTAGCAAAAGAAGTTTGTGATGTTTGTGGAAAGAGTTTTAATGGGTTTGAAGAGCTTATAGCTCATGCAGAAAAAACACATTTTGTTGAAACTAATTGAAATAATTTTAAAATGTAATAAATCTTTATAAAATAACCTAGTTAAATAATCAAACAAAACAAAATATTTTAAGTTTTATTCAAATTAAATTAGATTGATAACTTTGAATTATAAAAAAAATTTCAAAAATAACAAGTAATAAATCTTTAATAATAATAATAATTAATAGATTCTTAATCAAACCTTAATCAGGCAAGGGCAAACAATAATAATAATAATAATCACAGATCAAACAAAAAGAAAGGGATACTTGAATAAATAAATTCAAAATTATAGTCTGTCATAAATTATCCTTATTTCTATGATTATCTAATTATGTTTAGCATATTTGGAGTAGGAGCATTTTAATTGTTTAAAAATATTTAAAATTGAATATTTATAACTTGTATCTTCATAAACAAACATAGAAACCTAACAATTGGTAAATAAATGTATATATATATTCTATGTAAAAGTAACAATTTTCTAATATTTCTTAACTCAAATTAATATTTTGCATAAAATTAAGATAAAAAGAGATAATGCTTACTTTATTTTCAAAAAAAAAATATCGAGTTCAAATAAAATTAATTTAATATTAAAATAATAAACTAAATAAAATATTTTTAAATTAAATAAATTGTAATTATAATAACTAAATTATAATTTATTTTCAAAATAAATAAGCTTTTTTGCAATTAATTAATTGTATATATTTGAAAAGATTTAAATAAAAAAGATCATTTATGATAATAATAAGAAAAGAAATTAAAATTTATTGAATTTAAGTGATTTGATATTCTTTAAATTTCAAATATATTTTATTTTTCCTCTAATATAAGGAAATAATTAAATAAAAATATTTTTTAAAAGTTGAAAGTAAAATCTAATTATCATTATTAATATTAGAAAAAAGAATATTTATAGATTATTTTTTTATTTATTTAAAAGAAAATTTGTAATTTAAAAATAAATTTATTTATTTTATATTAATTTGATAAATTAAATAAATTTTACTCTAATTCTTTATTTTAAAAATAAGAATGATAATTATTGATAAGGAACTAATTTTAAGAGATTTTATATTTTTAAACTCTTAATCTATTTTTCTAAAAATAAAAACGAAATAATTCATAAAATAAAGAGTAAAATAAATTTTTAATATCAAATATTAACAAAAAAAAACATATAAATTTTATTTTTTTTATAAAATAAATAAATATTTCTATCAATTTATTTCAGCTAATTTTAACGAAGAAAATATTCTCTGATCTACCTAACTTAAATCTGAGCTTTAATGATATCTATCTATAAATTCATGCAAATATTTTATTTGCAACTCTTCAGACTATGATATTGAAAACAATTTTTCAAAGTGACTAGTTGAATATTTTTTAGATGCTTTATAAATTAAAATAAATTATAATTAAGAAATTAAAAAAATATTTTACTTTAATTTGATTGATGTTTTGTGATATCTGAATTTGCTTCTTACTAAGCAAAAAAATCAGAAAATCCAATCATTTTTATTGCAGCATATTAATCTTTACTTAGAAGGATCATTACTGCTTTTTTTAAGAAAAGAATATCTGAATAAAGCTAGAAAATATCTAGTCCTTTTTCTATCTGTTAAATAATTATTTTTCTAGCTTTAGGATCTAACCCAGAATTCTAAATGTATTCATTTTTTTTCCAAATCCTATTTAATAAATGAAAAATAAATTAATGTTTTAGTTTTTATTAATTAAATAAAAAAGTATAAATAATTCTTCGTTACCTTATTCCAAATATAATTTTTCTTATTTTCTATGATATAGGATAGTTATGAACTGCTTTTATTGATTAAGTAATTAAGTTTATGTAATTATTTTTTACATTTTTCTCTTTTTTAGCATTTAATTCACAAATTTCTTTTGGAGAAATGTTTTATTCTTTAAATTAAAATGATTTTTTTTAAGTAATCATTTTTCTTTAATCGAAATTCAACTGTCTAGGATAAATATCGCTATTTTATGTATTATTAATAAGTGATTTTGGTGAATTAATTACTGTTTCTAAAAATTTAGTTTCAATTTATTGAGACTAATCTCTTTCTAATTTTTAGAGATCCTCAGATTTTTAAGAGCCAATCATTTATTCTTAAAGCAGAATATTATTTTGATTTGTTTAGATTTTCTACTCTTTAATGTTTTATTATGTGTTTTCTATAATTTAATCCTTTTAGTCACAATCAGTGTATTTACAGTTTACATTTAACTAAAATATTTAAGAATCTGAGGAGAAAACAGATTTTCTAGAAGATTTTGTTATTATTGAAGGAACAAAGTTAGCTTAGCATTGATCATTCTATATTTATTCCTCTATGTTTTCTTTATTATCATTGGGTTTTTATTACAGTTGCAATTAAACATTTTCTATTTTTTCGCCTTTCTAGGCTTCCTTGTTACATTAAAATAACTTATTTAACTTCAAAATTTTTTAATATGTTTGTTAATACATATTCTGTAAGTAAAAAATGAAAAAATCCTCTCTAATTAGCTACTCTGAAAAGTATCTTCCAATAAAACCAACACACATCAAGACTGCTAACGTACTATTACAAAGAGCTAAAATTTCAGGTATTGTTGGGTATTCAATTGTAAAATGCTAAACAATTTCATCTACTTCAATCGTTGCTTACATAAATACTCCTAAACCTGTTTATGCTTAGAGAGTTTTTAGATCTTGTGTCTAAGTGTCTGAAGTATATGAAATAGGAGAAGAGAAAGAACTTTCTTTCTAAATAACAGCTCCTTATTTTATTGTAGTGATTTATTTTTATGTCTTATATGTTTTTAAGCTGAACATAGTTGGTGATAAACGAATATAATTATTTCTATAATTTACTTATATCTAGTTTGATGAAGTATTGTACTGAGATGACAATAACTTTAGATTAAAATCAGCTTAAGGGTATGTGACAAGAGATTCTATTTCTTCAGGACTTGCACAGTTATCAGGTACAGTTGTCTTCCAAGCATCTGTATCTTAGCATTTATATCCAAGGATAACTAAATTACAGCGATAATTACTTTGAGCACGAAAAGATAAAGTGTAGTTTTAAACCTTAGAAAAGTCAATACAATTAAATCCACTTAATTATTATCCCGGGCATTCATAGGTGTCTAATTTAACCACTGAATAATCAGTATTGTTGATAATTTATAAATATACCTAAAAGACCAAGTATGTTTTATTTTGCTAAGCTTACACAGTATCTAAGCTGAGATATTATTTTGGCCAAAAGTTGAACCCAACAAGATCATTTCGAAAGTCCATATCTATATCACTTTCTGTGATAAAGCTTTATGCTCTAAACTTAGGGTCAATTAAATTATTCAGATACTGATAAAGTAAGTATAAGAAGTATGAAAGAGCAATCAAAATGACAGAGACAGACAAGAAGGCTCCAACAAGAGTTCTCTTTCTTAATCTTTATTTACCTAAATTAAATTAAAAGGAAGTTGAAAATATGTCAAAGTTTGTTATATTCATTTCAATTTTTATTTTTTTTAAAGTAATTTTTTATTTTTAATTTTCAAATTCCTCCGAATTTATAACAAAAAAATAACCAAATAAATAAATAAATTAACTAAAATTAACTTTAAGTTTTATCTGAAAGCTTTAATTTAAAAATTATGTAAATATTTTTGTAATATTTGATAAGTTTGTTGTTTTTTTGTAATAAAAAATATAATCATCATGAAATTTTTTCTCACTTAATTATACTTTAAGTTTTTTTTTCATACTTTTTTATTCTTGTAATTTAATAAAGTAGTAAGTGATGAAATAAAGTTATTTCATTTATCTTGAATATATTTTTTTCATTTAAAAATAAAACAAATTAGCATTTCTTATTTGTTGATTTTGAAAATACCTTGATTTGTCATTTAAAATGATTCAGAACTGATTTTTTTTTTAAATAAATTAAAAAATAAAATAAAATTTTCTTTCTAACAAGAGGTTTGTATGTATTTTAAATATATTTTTTAGAAGCCTAGATATCATACATTCTATGTAATAAAACTTATTTTATTTTTATTTAGAGATAATTACTTTTAACTTAAAAGTAATATTAATTGATTACTCTATTAAATTTGAATATATTTATATTTAGAATGCACTAAACATTTACCAAATTTCGCCAAACAATTATATAAATTTCTATTAAAATTTATACATATTTAGACAAAGCATTTTAAAAATGTTATAATTTTGGATAAAATGACTAAGCCTTTTTTAGAATTGTCAAAAAACATAATTACGAAATTAATAACAGTTTTATTGACTATTTCCAGAAAATTGATAAAAATTAGAAAAAATATCATGTAGATTCTAATAAATTTTTTCAATTCTTAAAAAAGTAAATTTCAATTTAAAATAGTAATTAATGGAGTAATTGTTTTTGATTAACCTATTCAAGTAAATTTTTATCGTGAAAGAATTGCTGAAATAAATTTCAAATCTAATAAATAAATAAATTAAAATGTCATTATTATTTTAAATTAATTTTTATATAAAAAATACCATAATCTAAAATAAATAAATTCTTTTTATCAAAGTTAAAGTCTCAAACTTGAGAGATTATTACATTTTGATTGAGCAAAATCTAGTCTGATAGTTCTCCCTCACAAAATTAACTGAGGCCTTTTAAATATTTTATAAAATACAATTACTTTAATGAAAAATATATTTGTAACAAATTTATTAATAATTAAAGAAAGATAAAATAAAATTAAGAAAATAAATAAAACAAACATAAACTAAGTTAAAAATATACTCATTTGTTTTTTAAAAATAATCTTCTGCACGCACATTATCAAATAATATACTAAAATAATTCTTTATAAAGTATTAGAATTAGTCTTGATAATTTATTAATAATTATTTTGAATTATTTATAAAATCATATATTTTTTTATAATTATTGTGTGTTTTTCAATTTTTAAACGAAAAATTAGAAAAATTTTATTTTTGTTAATTTTGTAATTTTAAAGAAATAAATTTTAGAATAATTTTTTTACAAGATATAAAAACTAGAATTTAAAATATATAAATATTCATTTTTATTAAATAAGAGGAATTTCTATATCTTTTTATTTATTAGGTTAATGGCTATTATTAGATTTTTGGCTAGAACTCATATTTTCTTCTTTTACAACATCAAGAGGATGAGTTCTTTATTCTAATTCTTCATCAACATGATCTAATTTTATATTTGTAGTATCAAAAGGTAATTTGTATGCCATAAGAGAACAAACTGCTCCTATAATAGCTAGGCATAGGAAAGGTCCATATGTACTTGCATCAAATATAGCTACCAAGACGAAAGGCATAATAACAGTAGAAAATCTTGCAAAAGCACTATTAACTCCTATACCAGTTGTTCTTAGTGGCGTTTCATATATCTCATTTGTAATAACATAAAGCACTGCATGACATTATCTATAACAGAATCTTGATAATGATAAAACAAAACTGAAAGAAACTTAATAATATGCAAGCAAGTTAAGGACAAAGCAGCCACCAAAAAATAATATAAGTGAGTTTTTTCTTCCAAAGTACTATCTATCAATAATCAAAAAAGTCATTATAACTCCTGGTATTTCTCCGAAAAAAACCAACAACATATCACCAAAACCCTTCTTTTATTGAGCTTAGACAAATGGCAAAATAAAAGTCTATCCTATACTCATAAAATGTATGCCAAACCACTAAACGCATAAAGAAATTGAAATCCATGTGTATTTATCCTTGAAAAGCTGAAAAATTTTTAAATAAATTAAGCTTATCTAATTCTTAACTTGCTCTATTTATGTCATTCCTTAGAAATGATCATACTTACGAGCTCTCCATTTCTCTAGCTACTCCATTTCATCATCTGTGACAACCTCTCCGCCATCTCCTTTGTTGATTGTAATCATTTAGTTCATAATATCTGCAGCTTCTTGAATTCTTTTATCTACAACTAAAAAACGAGGTGATTCTAATAAATGCTTATAAGCTCCATAAAATAATATGAATGCTGGAATGCAAGAAAGGGAAATAAGCAATCTCCAATTACCACTAGAAGTATCATTTAAAACTATTGCAGCCATTATAACTCCTGTTGCTAACCCTACTGGAATGGCTGAATTTATTGTAACCACTCCTTTTCCACGCATTTTTTAAGGAGTTATTTCAGAGTAAAAAGTAGTTGATATTGGCAGCGTAATTCCATACACAAATCCATAAATAAATCTCAAAAAATAAAGTTCTCCCAGACTTTGAACAAACAAGAAAAGGAAGGCAACGACTCCATATGAGATTGAATTTATCAAAACAACTTTTCTTCTACCAAATTTATCTGAAAGAGGACCAGTTAAGAGTGCCCCAAGGAGATTTCCTAAGAAGAAAATAGATCCCAACCATTTGTATCTAGAGGAATCGATGTATTATTCACCATCTCCAACTTCACTTGCATGCTCAATATTCCACTAATTCTTAATAATAGGAAGTGTGAGAGACATTAAAATCAATTCGAGTCCATCGTTGAAATCAATTAAACACAAATAACCTAATGCTCTTTTTTGATATAATCCAAAACCTATTTTTCTCTCTATAATATTATCTATAACTTCAAGCTTCTACGTTGACTTAGATCCCCTACTATTACTCTTGTTAGGGCTACTCATGCTAAATTGATATGCCTATTTACAATTATTTAAATTTTTTATGCTTCGCTTGAATTCTTAGAAATCTTTGTTTTTTTAATCTTTTCTATCTTAAACTGTTTCTCTTAATTTGAAAGAATAACTTAATTAAATTCTTTGAATTCATTCTTTAGAACCTTTAGAAAATAATGCGAATCTTGTTGTAAATTATCTTTCAAATAAATTAAATTTTATCTTAGTCAAATAAATAAACTGCTGTCTGTCTCAAAACCTCTATCTTTCATTCATTCAAAAATTGATTAAATTTACACTATTAATTTTCCGCGAAATAATTAATTGTTAAACCACTCTTTCTAAATAAAGAAATTATTTCTTTTTTCTATAAATATTCTTTTTTCGAGAAATACCCTTACAATTTATAAGTCAGTAGATTTACCATAAATACTTGCTTGAATGCTTAAAGAATATGCGAATTTATAAAAAATAGGTATTTAGAAGGAATAGAATAATTTCAGTAAAGGAATACTATAAATTAATTAATCTATACTACAAATTTCTGATAAATTGCTTACTTTAAATTTCGAATTTTTAATGTAATATTAATTTTATTTTTTCAAACAGTTTGCTTTGAAATTTACACATTAATTAATTTTTTTGGCAATAAAAAATTGTAGCTATTAATTTATAAAACTTAAATAAATTTTATATATTCTATTTCATTAGAAAGATTTTTTAAATAATTTAGTAAAATTATTGGGTTGAAGGTTAAAAGGTTTCTTATATATGTTTAAATTATAATCGTTATTTGAAAATAAAGATAATCAATTGAAAATCTATGTATTTTTTATAATTAATTATAGGAAAAATGCTTGAGAGTTTAGTTATTCAAAGGCTATCAAGGGATAAAAACTGAATTAAAATTCAAAAATAAAATTATTTTCAAACTTCTCTGTGTTGCTTTTTAAAAAAAATAATTCTTTATAAATGGATTTAGGTGTTTATTTTAATTTATTTCATTTACATTAGAGAAGAAAGAGTTTTTGAATAAGGTTTAAATGTAATTTTTTCTTTTGGATTATAGTATTTTAAAGCTTTTAAAAATATTTTTTTTTACTTAGTTGATTGATTGATTATATATTTTTTTGAATATAGATAGCATGTAGTATAATAAAATCTATAATATCTTATTTAGTAAATAGTATTCAAATCATTTAAAAATAGTTTACCATGATTACCATAAATCTCAGTCTAATGTATTATTAAATTCTCTGTCTATAGCTTTTATTTATGATTTGTAGTTAACTCTGTATTTGGAATTAGTGAGTGAATAATTTTCTAAAAACATATAATTGAAAAATAAGGGAAAAAATAGTTAATATAATTATACATACAAATCACTTAATTAAATTCAGAAAATACAAAGTGCATGAACGAGCCTCTTTTAGCAGGGGTGGCTCCTCTTCCTATGAATCAGCCAAATATGATCAATTAAAACTCGGTAGCTGAGTAGCAGGATTAAAATTAACAGAATAACAATAACAATTAGAATGAAAATGAAAATGAAGATGTTGAGTAGGGAAGAGGAAATAGTTAAAGAAATTCTGTATAATCATTTATCAGAGACTCGCTGAGATTGTCATAAAGACAAGTAGTTAATTTTCTAAAAAAATTGATATTAAATTATTTAAAATGAGGCTTGGTTAGTTTTAATTTATAAAGAGCTATTTACACAACACATTTTGTTAAAATTATTTTATATTTTAAAAAGCAAAATAGAATTAATGTGAGAAATAATTTTAGAGGTTAAATAGAAGAAGCAATTAATGAGAGTATAGTAATTAACGCTCTCTTTTTGTTCATTTCTGTTAACAAAATGATAGCTTATATTGTCTTAGGAAAAAACAGCTCTTAAGAAACATGCAAAGACGGCTAACTATGTATTTGGCTCAAATTAATGTTCTTACATGATGCTCTCTATAGTATACATCTTATTACCTTGCTTGTAGTTATTTTCATTCACAGACATAGAGGCATAATGAGCCGTTGGTAGAATATGGAAGGAATGGAAAATGATTATCAGCAAATGCAAGATGCCAACAACTAAGTGTAGCCTAACTTTAACGGATTTTATGTTACGGAATTCATAACAAAGAAAAATTGGTTTAACTCCTTCCTCTAAGACTCTACTAAATTGTAAATTAAATATCCTTTTAGAATAAATATTGCATGATTTTGATTTTCTTCTGAATTGTGAATGAATGAATAAAATATCAAAAAATTGGATTAGGAATTATGCTTTGCAGACTTTTCATAAAATAGACCATACATTTTTAATACAATTTATAATATTTATTTCATAATTTAGAAGAGTAAAACATGGAATAGATTACTTATTAATTTTTATTTGAAAAATATAAACTAGGTTTTATTTGATCATCTTTATCTAAGGAAACCTTCTAATTTTTTATAATGAAGAATAGTATTTATCTAGTTATCCTAATCATTTTTATTTAGCTTTAGTTTACGTTATTATGGTAATTTATTCAACTACAGAATTATTTACTGACTATAATTAAACATTTTCATTATAAAAGGGTTATTTCTACCTTGGTATTCCTCTTTTTTTCTTTGCATCTATATGCCTTTGTATGCCATTCATGCTAGTTATTTATTTAGTTCTAAGGAGAAGAAGAAATGGAATACAAAGAGGCTTAGATGAAGTAATTATTTAAATAATTTGGTATCTGATCTAATTTTATCATTTTAATTAAAGGATGCAATAAATAGTTTGCCAATAAAATACCTAAAAGATGTTGAAAGGAAAGAGGAAGATGATACACTCGAATGTTGTATTTGTTTAGTAGAATATGAAGAAGAAGAAGAAATAATTATATTACCATGTAACAAAAAGTAACAAAAAATAAAATTATATAGTAGTTTTTAATAAAATCTATTTATTAAAAATAGCCATCATTTCCATGCTAAATGCATCAAACAGTGGGTTAAAATAAATGGTGTATGTCCAATATGCAAGAGAGATTTGAAAGAACTTTTAATTAGATTAAATGATGTACATGATGAAAATCAACAAGAAGAAATGTAGGAAATTCATTAAAATTAAAATATACAACAGTAGTAACATGCTCAGAACAATAACGATATTCATAATAATAACAATAATAATCATAATAATCATAATCATGATAATAATAATATTTAACAAAATATAATAAATTAAAATAATTAAGATGATAATCATTAAAATAGTAATAATAATAATAACAGCCATCATCATCATAATATAGAAAATTAATATTAACCTCCATTTAGAATGTGATTTAAAATATTTAAATTAAAAAGCAAAAAATAATTTTATAAAACAACTAAAATAAATAGGTAATAAAATATTTAGAGAATTTAATACTTCTTTTAAGTTTTGAGTGAGTAACTATAATTTAACTATCTAACCAATTAACCAAAAAATAAATAAATAAATAAATAACTATTAATCTAATTAATTTATTAATTTAAAGCATATAGAAAATATTTAAATGAGAATAGGAGATATCAAAATTTACTCAAGATAAATTTGAATTATTCTATTCAATTAATAAGTGAATGAATATATTGAATTAATTTTAAAAAACTTATATAAATTTTAATTATTATTATTTTTTCATTAAATTAAAATACATTCATTTATTTATTTACTTACTTACTTACTTTTGTAACTAAAAAAATCATTTATGCATTAAAAAAATAAAAAATAAATAAATAATCATTCTTTTAATCTCAAAATAGAAATTAATTTTATAAACATTCAAAATATTTATTATAGGCATTCAAATAAGTTTATTTAATTTGTTCTCTCAATCAAACTAAAATAATATATTAAATTTTACTGTTAATCATTCGATTTCTTGATTATTTTTTTATGGTTGAAATTTGTTGTAAAATTTTACAAAAATTTTCATGTTTTAAATTAAATTTTTTGTAAAAAAAGATTTATACACAAGTAGCTTTTAAAATATCATCTAAGTAATTTAATCTTAGATTGATTAGCTTTAAATAATGAAATGAGAAATAGAATTGTTCCTTTATCTTATATCAATTAAAATTAAAATAATTAGTAAAGCATCATACCTATTTAGTAGATATAGAATACAGAAACTCAGTTAGTAAACAATGAAAATTAGAACAATGTATCTAGTTAAAACATCAATAACCTCTCTTCTTTATAGTAATTAAATTTGTTTTTGGAAAAAATGGATATAGAGAAAAAATAAGAAGAAGATGAAAAAGAAAATGGAGAAGAGTAATAATAAATAAGGTAATAGGAAGAAGAATAGTAAAATTTAAACAATCGATAGCCATAAGTAGTTATACAGCCAAGTTTGAGCGATTAAAGAAATATTAAATTGTGCAAGATATGTTTAGAAGATAATAACGAACCAAATAATATGTTGATAACTCCTTGCAAGTGCTAAGGATCTGTTGGAAATATTCATCAGGAATGCTTGAAGACATGGATTGTTAGTTAAGGATATGATTTGCTTTCTCCTATTAAATGTGAGCTCTGTAATGAAGAATATGAAATGGAAATTGAAGTCTCTTCAAAATTTATGCCTACAAAAGCTTGCTAAGATACTAAGTGCATTTAGTTAGTGTCTTTTTTTTGGTTAGTGGTTTTTATGTTAGGAAACATTGCTGCAATTATTGTCCTTTTATATTTTCAAGTTATGTAATTATATTTCAATATTAAAATTAAAGTCATTTAATTTTATTTTAATATGCAAGATAGTTATGAAAATTCTTAGTGGGGATACATCTTAATGGCAGTAGCAATTCTCATTCTCTTTGAGGTGGCACTTGTTTTGCTTGTAAAGCATTAAACACAAGAAATATTTTTTGGATTATATATAAAGAGTTGGTAAATTTTAAGTATTGGTCAAGCAGCTGATTAGATATAGGATGACAATAATAATTAGTAATTAAATAAAGATTTAGACAAAAGCAATTAAACAGGAGGATAAGCTTTCAATAATAACATATCTAGAAATTAGCATCAAATAAGGATTTTGTAAAGCAGATCAGTTTTAAGTAACTAAAATTAAGATGTTTATCAATAAAATGGTCATAAATTACCAAGTAGATAAAGCTAAAGCAGAAATACAAACTAATAAGAGATTCCAAAAGCTTAAAATTATTCAATAGGAGTAAATAATGAAATGCATTATTCAAATAGCTATCAGCAAAGCTTACAAAAGAAAAGTATGACTATTAGCTAAATGAAGGCCCATTTGGGTTTAGATGATGATGAAGATAATAAAGATGAAGACGAAGAAGAGAAAAAAGAAAATCGAATAGAAAAAGAAATTTTTGATAAAAAAGTAAATGAAAATGATGAAAAAATATTAAATTTTATAAAAAATAATAAAGACCTTTACAATCACATAATTTAGTCATACGTTAAAATGGATAATTAATTCATATTAAAAAATAATGAGGTTTCTAAAGAAATAATAGTAGAAGTACCTTTAGAGTCATATAAAAACACTTAAAATAGTCTTAATAATGGAGCAAATCCTAAATAAAGTGCTGATTAATTTATTAACTTATAGAATATTCAATAAGAAAAAATATTACTTTATGACAACAGCTATCAATATAGAGATATATCTAATAAAATATCTTAAAATAATAATGTTAATCTAAGATCTTAGTCTGCATTCTAACAATAAAAACAACTTAATTAAAATATTTTTCTTTCAAAAAGCCATCATTTAATTGATATTTTTTAACAAGAAAAAATTTCGGATTAATAACTTGATAATAAAAATATTATAGTAGATAAGAATTTATTTAATTCTGATAGATAATAAAATGAAATAAACAGTAATACTTAAATCAAATTATGACTAATATTTATTTGTTTCAAATTAAATATAAGAATCTACTGCAAAAATATATTATTTTTAAGAAACAAATAAATATCTTTTATATTTTTTTATTAAATTATAATAATTTCATAAAAATATTTCTTGAACATACAATAAAAGGGTAGGTTTTTTTTAAAATAGGGTATATTTTGAAATAAAATAAAATAATATTTAAAAATAATTTAGATAAATCTTAAAACTTATCATTTATTAATTTATGAATTAGACTAAAATAAAAATTTTAACCAAATAGAAATGTTTATAGTTTATAAAAAAAATAAATGTAAAAATGTAAAATAATGCTAAAATCAAATATTTTTAATAAAATGCTAGTTAGAAGTTGAATTTAATAGCTTTTATTAAATTTATATCTGTAATTATAATGTTTAGATGATATGATTTAAGATATTGTAGTTGTATGTTGGAAAAAATATATAAATGCATTTTTTTGATAAAGGGGGAAAAAAATTATTAATTTTGTAAACTCGCAATAATAAATCTAAATCATGAAAATTAAATTAAGATGGGTTACAGATTTATTTTAAAAAGTTCTTTAATAATTTGAAAATTAATATTTTTCCTCTTTAGATTTTAATTTTCTAAATAAATTTTGCCATCAAATTTTCTCCAAATAGTTTTATTTGTTAAGACAAAATTAGTTTAACCACAGATTAATGTTTTTAGAGAGTTTTCATTTATTTAGCCAGCCAAAAATTTATTACTATGAGATTAAGCTTTTGTTTATATCATAGAAAAATTTATTTTAATGGCCTAACAGCATAATATTTTTATTGAGAAGAAATTTGGATATAAAGTTTTCGTTAATATAACTATTTATTTTTTAAAGGAATTAATTATATTTGAAAAATTTAAAATATGATTAAAATACATTTAAGAAAGTTACTTTATATAAAATAAAGAAAATTACACTTAAATTTATATGGTTGATATTACCAAATTTAATGCTTTTATGCATGTTTTTATAATAGTTTTTAATTATTCATAGATTCATTCGCTCATCTTTATAAACTTTAAGATGTTGATAGATTGATTTTAAGATTGAAAAAATAGTAAAAAGTTAATAAATTTATAACTAAATATAGCAGTATAACTATATTAAAATTAAATATTCGCTTTAGCAGTTTTCACATTTTGCTATTAACGATTGAGTTATTGTTATTAAGACTGCAAACTATAGAGTTGTTATTAACGCTGTCGTTTAATACCTATGATGTATCCAATTATTGCTTTACGTTCATTTCATAGTTATTTTAATAAGTTTTTTGGATATCGTTAAAGTTCATATATCTGGTTTCGACTACATACTTTGAACAGAAAGCAAATCCGCAAAGTGCAGATGTAGCAAAGACTATGCAATTTACATATACTTAAGTGTTAAGGAAAAGTGTTAAAGAGATGACATTACCAAGCCAGTTCATGACAATACTGTAACTCATACCTTCATCCTTCAAGATATCAGAAGTGTAAATAGAAGTAACTGGACCTACTGAGAAGTTATAAGCAGCATAGAAGAAAAATAAGAATAAGACTAACAAGAATTGAAGGGTTGAATTATTTTAGACATCTTCTTTGAAAGAGGCAATAATTGCAAGTCCTACTTGGCAAAGAGAGCAGAAAAGGAATCCTCCGACAAGATATCTCTTTCTTGCAAGCTTTCTATTAAAACTAACACCAAGGGTTGAAACGAAGAAAAGGAAAATATATGAACCAAGGACAAAGGAACGCATGTGGTAAAAATCACTGGTTACCAAACTAAGGACACCAGTAGAATATACAGCCAAATAAGTGTTACCACACATTTATTAAAGGAAATTGGTAATCATACCAACTTTGAGTCTGTTCTTGTAAGATTATTCGCTTTCGGTAATGAGAGTTTAGTCACCTGTAGACATATCAGTAAAGTCAACAGAACCAGGAGCAAGGTGGACTTGTTCTTAAGAAAGGACATATTTTTCTTTGTAAATCTACTCGACAGCCTTACGACCAAGAGTGTTAAGGTGGTTACGGTAATAGTAGTAAGGAGTATCAATTTTATAGACAAAGAGCATAACGAAAATACGAATAACAGAGAAGAAAGCAGGGAATAAGAAAACAAGACGCCAGATATCAGTGACTTCGCTTACATTGACTACACTCTTAAGAGGAAGATTTAAAATAAAACCAAATATAATACCAAGGTTAACATTTGCTTAAAATAAGGCACCAGTTTTACCAGCCATATTATCAGGAGAGATTTCTCTAATATATAAAGAAATTACAGATGTATTCATACCGACAGAAATACCCATAACTAATCTTGCAAACATGAATACCCACCATTGGTTGATTTAAGTTAAACCTGAAGCAAGTAAGAAGAATAAATCAGCAATAATCATAAATTTACGACGTTCCATTTTATGCATTAAGAACTAAGACAAGTAAGCACTGATTAAGGCACTGACTGATAAGATAGTAACAACTAAGGTCTATTTATAATGAAAGAAATATATTTAGTTACATTTAATATTTGAGCATTTAACAATAAATGAAAGATTAGTCGATTAATGAGTCAATAAATTAGTGAACGAATTATAAAATTTTGTATATATTTTTTTTCTTCAACAGTGTTTCTGAATTAAGATTAAGAGACAATTTTTTGCAAAAAAAAATTTTGTAATCTGCATAAATTAATTATTTTTTGTTTCTCAGATAAATACTAAATTTTTCTTTTTACTTTTACTTTATGGTAAAACAACAAAGCTTATTTACTTATTTATACATTTATATTTTTACTTACTTAGTTATTTATTTATTTGTTAAATAAATGTCTGTTCATAAAACATAATATTTCAGACAAAAATAATAGATTTTTTATGTTCAAGTTAAAATATAAATCTAGCTCATGTAAAAATGATATATAAATCAAGAGCTATTTTATATATTTTTGTTATAATTCTTTTTAAGATAAATTGTTCAATTCTGCTTTATTGAGAATAGCCAATCACAGCTACTTAAATATTACAAATTTTTTAAAAACCTATATTCGATTGACTAAGAAAGAGTGTTTCTCAATAATTGATTTTTTAAATTATGTTTTTCTTTGCTTCATCAAAAAAAAATTAAAAGGCTTACAGAAAATGATTTGTGGTTGTATTTCAAATCTTTGAGAAATTATATTTCATTATTAGTTAATTTATTAATTAATTAATTAATTTCTCAAATTTGTTTTTATTATAATACTTATTTATTTATTTAACAAATTGACTTTAAGTTTAATTGGATGAAGTTGAGATTAGAAAGCTTATGTGCATTAAAAATTTTTTTTTTTCTGAATGCTAGGATGTATCTGAAAAACAATAATCTAAATTTACTTCATTCATTTTATTGTTTAATTGCTCATTAATCTCTCAATTTATTTTTTAAAATGTTTTATAGAAAATAATTCAAATAAAATTGATTGGCATTTTTTGTAAATATATAATAAATTACGCAATAGTTTCTTTAATCACTTTCGTGAATGTCATAGAGCAATGCGAGATGCCCAAATGCTATACCAAGCTCTGAAATGGTGTAACCTGCTTAAAATGCACCCCAGCATGCATGTTGTACTCTAGTATACAAGTATGGTGAGGACTTGTGTTGATAGTCACGCATTTAAGACATTTTATTTGATGAAGTTAGACTGTATTTTATTTACTCTATGTTATTACTTTTTTAGTCTTTTTTATTACTTTTTTAATTTTTGCAATATTAAAGAGTTTTTATTTAAAAATTTATTATGGTTATTAATAGAGTATCTATACATACAATATACTATTACCTCAAAACAGTAATTTGCATTCAACTATTGAAAGTAATCTTTAAAAAATAGATGTCTCTGATTTCACAAAAAAAATTTGTGATAGTTTGTAAATTATAATGCATTCATTCATTCATTCATTCATTCGTTTGTACAAATATTTATTTATATTCAATCAAGTATTAATCAAAACAAACACCTAACACTTTTTATTAATTAATTAATTTATTTATTCTTAATAATTGTATTTTTTAATTGCTTTTTAGCTAAATTGATAGATTTCTAGCTATTTGTCTTAATAATTTGATTGCTTGCTTGCTTTATTTTGAATATGATATTTCTCAAATTTAAAATTTTCAAAACTCCTAATTATTTTTTTAGATTTTGTAATTGCTCTTTAATCATATTTATTTGCATGTTATTTCTAGGCAATATAAAAGCAAAATTTTTTAATTTTAACGCATTCCACAATAAGTTAATTTTATAACAAAATAAAATTGTCTCAGACAAATTTTTACTTTAGCCTGAGCTTATATCTCTAGTACATTTTTATTTTCGAATAAAAAAAATAGTGATATTAAATTTAGGGAACAGTTTGATGTAATCCACAAATTTTTTTAATATTTTATATAGCGTTTAAATTAATTCAAATTAAAGTAAACCAGAAGCGAGATTTGTGATATTTATTCTTTTAACCTTTTCTAGGTAATCGAATCGTTGATACCTTTTAATCTAATCGATTGTTTTTTTCCTCATATAATAATACTATTACAAATTGAATTTTCTTAATCAAAGGTCCTGAAAAAAGGAATTTTTTCTCTAATCAAAGTAAAGTTGCTATAATAGCTCCACAATTTAAATTTTAAAAATATTCATGTGAGTAATCTGAAAAATAAATTTATGCATTTTGAAAAAAGTATGAAAATAATAATCAATTGATAAATAGATAATATAAATAGGTAGATCATTTCTTAAATTAAAAAAAATAAATAATTAATCTTACCATTTTATTGTGTCGATTGGTTTGGTCCTATAAAACACAATTAAAAATAATTTAGTAGAACGAGAGAGTGGATCATTCACTTTACTACTCATTAAGTATATAATCAACTTATATTAAAAACTAATAATAATAGTACTCAATATATAAAAATAGTGCATTAATCATATGTAAGTATAGAAGATATATTTATTTAAAGAGTACTTATTCTATTTATAGATTTTTACTTTAATCAAATTAGATAAGTACTCTGAGTAACTAATCTTTAAAGATATTAAGGTTTGTAACTTAGAGATTTTTATTAATTATCTAAATTCTTAGATTATTTGAAACCTTATGTAAGTGTGTGGTTTTTCAATAAATTCTTCAAGCCAAACACATCCAACTCATTTTCTAAATCTGAGGTGAAAACTAATTTTGGAATTAATAAAGCTGCGAAGATTTTATATTTTAATAAATAAAATACACAACATTATTTGAAGTATAATATACAATGAGGAAAGCTCAATTGTAATTTTATTTTCATTTTATCTTAGTAATTTAAAACAAATTTTAGAGACAGACTACTTAAATTATTACTATTAAAAGTACATATAGCTTCATTACAAAATATTTTAACTAATAATTATCATAATTATTATTTAAATATAATATTAACTACAATTTGAATATACTAAACTAGTTTTATATTTGGTAAATATGCATACATACATTTAATTATTAATTTTGCTTTATTTAGACATTTAGAAATATTTTTAAAATAATTTAAATTATTTAGGTAAATAATATATTTTAATAATTAAGAATTAATATTATCTATCGATAATCATTTAAATTTTAAATAGTTTTGAATTTATATTTATAATAAATTAATTTATATTGATAAAAATATATTATTGATTTATCTTTATCTTAATATTTGATTTATACTAAAATACTTAGCATCATTTCAATAGATATTTCTTTATTATTTATAAATTTATCAAATCTGAATATGAATCTAGAAATGATTTCTATTTTTAGAAAAAAACATGTGTTCTAAAACTTTATCAAATATCAAAATTTCCTTTGAAAAAATATTTATTAATTTAAAGAAAATTTAGTTAATAAAGTAAAATCTTTATATTGATATTTTTAAATAAATTTATTGAAAGAAAAATATATTTTTTGTATTATAAGTCATAGGATTTTAGAACTAATTTAGATTAAAAAACTAAAAATTCACTTTTGATAAATAGCAAAAACAAATATTTAAAAAGAATAATATTGTACTAGTATTATGCTTTCAAAATATAAATATTACATTTTTACAATTTTATTTATTTAGGTAGAATTTTCTGAATATTTAAACTGTTCTTAGATTTATTTAGTTCTTCAAAAAATTTACTTTATCTATTATAATTTATTATAATTGAATGGATCTCTTGAAAAAAAAATTAATAAATATATTTTTTTATAAAGTCTAGTTTAAAGGACTTAATAAAAATTTAAAAACCTTTTCAACTTTTATTTATCTATAAAATTAGTTATGATAAATATTTAAAGTTTGTTGCTTGTTTGAAAGCATTAAATAGCTATAAATTATCTAAAAAAATTATTTTTAATTTTAGATGATTAATTTTACAAATTTAATAAAAACAGTTTAGGTAATTTAATAAATAAATAAATAAATAATACAGATTTAATTTATAGCTTTTATTTGTTAAAATATTTTTAAATATATTAATAAAACCTCAAATTAAAACATCATTCAGCATATTCTTTAATAATTTCAAAATATCTTTTGCCTTCTGTTTCAATTATTTTATAGTAAGAATAAACTGCTCCTATAAAGCAAAAAAACGAGAATAAAGAAAAATTAATATATTAGTATTAGTAATTATCGTTGAGTTACAATAAAGAAGCCAAAAACACTCCAAACCAATTGCATCCTACACTCCAAAAAAGATATTTTCCTTTCAAAATATCACTAGTATAAATCCAAGTCACAGGTCCAATTGAGCAATTAAAAGTTCCATAAAATACAAACACAAAGACAATAATAAAAATTGCTTGGAATGTCTATCCTTAGCTATCTCTATATTAATAGGAAATAATAGCAAAGATACAATGAAGAAAACCACATATTAAATAGCCACCAAACAGGTAGTACCTTCTTCCAAAAGACTTGTTTAAGAATGAGCCAACAAATGCTGCCATTAACAGGAAAATGTTACTTAGTAATACTATTTCAGTTAAAATATTGCTATTTTTACTAAAGTAAGAAAATTCTTAGTTAACTCTAAAGTTATCACTATTACTTAATATATTTTTTAATATTGTGCTAGTATATTAAATAATATAATTGATTCCAGTTAATTGTTAAAACAAATTCAAAATCATTCCTCTTCTCATTCTTTTGTACAGTGATTTTTATTTTTATTCTTTTGCTTTTTGAGTAAAGCTTTCTTGAATATCATTTAAATCTTGAATACAATTGTATTCTAGTTATGAATTTGAATAAATATCCACTCCTTCTAAAGGATATTAATTATTTTATTCATTAAAATAATCATCATCATTATCATAGTTCAGATTACTGTTGCTTGTAATATCAACATTCTTTTAGTTTCCTTAAGAGTCATCCTCTATTTAATTTACTTAATCATCAATTGATTTATCCTATTGTTGTTGTTGTTTATTTCTATAAGCTATATAAGATGCTCTTACTTTTTTAGGGAAAGTAGCTAAAATATTTTAGCATTCATTCAGAACATACTTTTCTTTGTACAGTTCCTTGAGTATTTCAATACCTTCTTAAAATTTCTCAACACTGAAATAGTAGTAAGGAGTATCTAATTTGTATTTAACTAGTAAAATTATTAATCTCATTAAAGAAAACAAAGCTGGAAAAGCAATAACAAATACCCACCAATGACTGTTTACAATTTCTTAGCATTAAGGATAATCTTTAGTGTTATCCGTAGGGCATAAATTTGCTTAAACATAGTATTTTCCATAATCATTAGCGAAATTCAAAGCAATACCAGATATAATTCCTATATTTATCTATATCTAAAAGATTGACCCATTTTATCCTGAAATCGATTCTGGTGATATCTCTCTAATATACATCGAAACAACATTACTGTTCATACCAATAGCAATACCCATTATGAATCTAGCAACTAAAAGAATGTAAAAGTTATCATCAATTAATGCTACGAAGATTGTTCCTACCAGTATACCAAATAGAAAAATTATGTCACTTGCTATGATATAATTTCTTCTTCCATATTTATTTACAAGATAATCAGAAACTAAACAAACTAAACAAGCTCCTAAAGACATTATTCCTACAAAAGCTGTTTGTAATTTCTAAATTATAAAAAAAATTAGTAATTTCACCATTCAAACGATAATATTTTTTACATTATAATGTTAAATCTTTATATCTAAGACTCCACTTAAAATAGTTAATTCTGAAAGGACATAGCCATATAAAAATCCTCCAAGACCAACTGCAATGCATCTAAATACAATACCGCTTTAACTTTTAATTGTTGTTTCTTACTTAATACTATTTTCTAAGCTCATTATATTTTTTTAAATATATTTTTCAACTTATTTTTTTAAATAAAACGCAGTTTATTGATTGATCTTCAATTGATTAAGTGAATGAACAAGATAATAATTGATACTTTATAATATTAATTGATTTTTTTAATTTTTTAAAGATAATTATGAATATTCAAAGTACATCACTTTTATTTTTTTTGACTTACTCTTGATTAAAATAAGATACGTCACATATACCACATAATAACTTTAAATTGATAATAACATAAGTATCTTATCTATTGTTTATTCTAATTTTTATTCACTTTTACTAACTATTGTCTTGGTAAGTAAATATCGCCAAGAATTTTACAAAAATGATATACTTTAATATCTTCTGGAAAAGAGGTTTTTATTTATTTATTTATTAAATATTTTAATCAATAAAGTTCCTCAATATTTATCTGTGTATAAAAAAAAAATATGAAATAATTAAAATAAAATATAATCGATTAAACAGCTACAATTTTAAAGTATTAGAAATGCTTTTATTTATTCTTACTATTTTTTTAAAGGGGAAATTTATAGAAATATTATACTTAAATGAAATTTTTTATGTTTGTTACAATTAATAATACAAAAGTCTATTTATATAATGCTTTTATATTTTTACAAGCTTTAGAAAACCAATCAATTATCTAATAATTCTTATTTTTCTCCATCCTTACCAGCTGCATAGATTCTTTGTATTTCTGGATAAGTCTTATCCTTTGTTTCAAGGACAAACTTTGTTATAAATAGAAGCCCAACTGTGCTAAAACCTCCAAATACTAAGAAATTTATTTGTATTATTGAGTTCAGATTTATGAGAGTACTTACTATGTTACCGAACCAATTAGAAAGTACACCGTAGCTCATTCCTTCTTCTTTAACAATATCACTGTTAAATATCCAGGTAACTGGCCCTATAGAGCAATTAAAGCAAGCGTAAAAAATGAAGATAATAATTATAGATACGACTTATAGACCAACGTAATCTTTAACATTAAAGAAGGCTATTATACCAAATGTTAAGAGAAGGATAGAGCAAGAAAGGTAACCTCCTTATAGGATAACCTTTCTACCAAATTTGACAGAAAGGGAAGAGCCTAAAAATGCAGCAAACATCAAAAAGATATTACTAGAAAGAGTTAAATAATTGATTGTAGTATAATTTGAAGTTACTAAACCAAATATGTTGTTTGAAAACTATATAACTGCATTTATACCTGTCATTTAACAAAAAAATTGAATGCAAACTCCTACAAGTAAACGTCTTTTGTATGAAGCTGTATTTTTCTCTTAATTTTGATCCTAAACACCATCATCGCCATCATTTGTTTGAGTCATAGTCTATTTTATCTCTTCAACATATTCTTCTTTGTAAATAGACTTTAAAACCTCAGTTCCTTAATCTACCATACCTCTTGAAAAGTAGTAGAAAGGCGTGTCAGTACGAGAGTAAAATATCAAGCCAAGTAGACGTAAGGTAGAGAAAATAGCAGGGAAGACTATAATCAATCTCCAAATACCCTAAACAGGAGTGCTGTTGCTAACAACTTGATTTAATCCAAGACTGATGCAAATCGATAAAATAATACCTAAGTTGATGTTAATTTGGAAGATAGAACCAGTAAGTCCAGATATAGAAACAGGGGACATTTCTTTGACATAAAGAGGAACTACCGCAGTATTCATACCAACTGCATAACCTAAGATGAATCTGGCAACTAGGAAAGAATATAAATTGCTTATCATAGCGATTGCACATCCTGTAATCATTATGATATCACTAAGCATCATGTACTATCTTCTACCCATCTTGTTTATGATAAACTTGCCAATGTAGCTGCTAACAAGAGCACCAATAGGCATAAAAACTGTGCAAATCGTCTTAAATAATATATTTTAACATTATTAGATAAGAAATACTAAATATTATTTACTTTTAAGTTGTGGAATTCAGATGTATAATCATCAGGAGTTTCTTCATTATAAATTTAATTATCTTTATACTTATCAACTCCAAAAGCAATAGCTAGTTAATCATAAACGATAGTGAGCTCAGAGATAACATATCCATAAAGAAAGCCTCCAAAGCAAGCAATCTAGGTAATTATAAATACCTAGAGCGTTGATTTGTGCAATTGTTCTTACTTTTGCTACATTTTTTTAACTATTACTAAAATTATGTATTTTAATTTTTTTTTATTAATAATATCCAATATTTAATTGAATATTAACTTTTCAATTCCTATATATCTATCAACAATACTAATGTATCTTTTATTAAAATTTAATTACATGGATTAACTTTACTATCTAGTTTCTCAATTAAAATTTTTAAACAAATTTACCTAATAATTTAGCTCCTTCAAATTATTCAAAAGTCTCTGTCTGTCATAAAGTTAAAAAAAATTCATACATTCACACATTCACAATATTTATTATGTAATTCATTCATAACCTTTATTGTAAAGCCATAGATTTTATAAATTAAAAAGATATTCTATTTATCATTTCCTGTGAGTACTATTTAAATTTTGTTACTATCATAATTTATTTAAATCTAAAAAAAGTATATTCTCATGCCTTCCTAAAATACAAAAACAATATTAATTTTATTTAATTTTAACAACATATTATTTTTTCTAATTTTTATACTTTTTTAAAATTATTGTATCCATCCTATCCATAAAAATATTTATGAGAAAGTTAATTACTTTTAGTTTACAAATATTTAGCAAAAATACATATTTAAATATTAATATTATTAAAATTTAGCCAAAATTTTATTTACAAAAAAATATTATATATTGATATACCTTTATTGAAATTTAATTGATATGATTAACTAGTAGTAAAAGGCAAAGCAAGATGAAAAATTTATATATTTTACATCAATTGCTAGCACTGTATCTGGAATTTTAACCAAATTTTTAGTTCACCCTCTTGATACACTTAAGAATAAGCTACAAGTATTTATGAAAATAATATTTTTTATGAAATTAAGATTTATAAAAATGATAATTTATGTTATAGGTTTCAACTTTAAGACTAGATTCTAATAACATAACACGCCATTTTTTTAAAGAAATAAGTAAGGATAAATTACATAGATGAAAAAAAATATTTTAAATCGATTGTATTTTATATAGCTGTTTAAACTTGGAAACAAGAAGGAATTAAAGGATTCTATAAAGGAGTTGGTATTTCTGCTGTAAATTACTTTTCATGAATAATTTATTTTAAGAAAATCTAAACAAATATGATAAATAAAAATAGATTGGTTCTGCTCCTGCCTTTTCGCTATTTATGACATCATATGAGTACACCAAATAAGTAATCAGTAAAAAACAAGTAAATTATTATCAAATACACTCTTTAAATTTTGATCAATTGCTTATATAATAAGATATTTGAGGGGTAGAATTTTATAAAGCACATGATATGCGGATTTAACGCAGAGTTAGTAAGTTGCGTTTTATGGCTACCGGTAGATGTTTTGAAATAAAGATTATAAGTGCAATCAAACCTTGGACTGTATTAATATAAAAATTCCTTAGATGCTTTTTAGAAAATAGTTTAAAGCGAAGGGTTCTTTGCTTTGTATAGAGTAATAAATAAATAAGTTTATGTCATTTCTACTTTTTATTATATTAAATATTTTTAATTATATAAAAAATCTTTTCAAATTCGTATGTTTATAAATTTAGGGTTTTGGAGCTACTTTGATTTCATTTGGCACATCTGTTGCAATATATTTTGCTTCTTATGAAAAGCTTAAGGAAATTTACATTAAGGATCCTAAAAACATTGGATTTTGGTAAAGTTTCTTTTTAGCAGCTATGGCTGGCTGTTTCTCAGGCTTCTTATGCAACCCTCTATTTATGGCCAAATTAAGACTATAAGTCCAATAAAACTAACTAAATAGTTTTGGTTATCATAATGTTTTCCATGGTATAGCCTAAATTTACAAGAAAGAAGGATTTTATTCATTTTTCAAAGGTAAAATATTTAAACTTTCTTATTTTTTACTTAGATTTAATAATTAATAAATAGGCATGGTACCTAAACTAATATAAAATACTCCTTAGAAGGCTTTATCAATGAGTATAACAGAGTTTATAAGGAAATAACTTTTTTATTTTGATGAGAAAGTTTAACAAAAGCATTGATGTTCTCTTAATTTATTTTGAGGAGATTTTTGCATGTATGCATGTAATCAATTCCTGTAAATTGTATTTTTTATATTAACAAAATTAAGGATTTAAGAAACTTAAAGCTGAAATCTTGGGAAATGAAAATAGATTAAAATAATTAATTGTTTTGACTTTACATTAATAATGAATAATAAATAAATTAATAATAAATGGAAATAAAATAAATAGTAATTTTTACCTGATTTATAAGATAAATCAAAATTAATGTTTTCCAAATTATCAAATAGAGTTGCAAAATAATAATGAATAAATAATAAATATAACTAACTAACTATTATTTTTCAACCACCACACTCAAATTAGAGAATGTTTTTTTCTTTTTTTGATTTTTCAAAAATTAACATTTATTATTTTACAAGATTATTCAATGATTAAATCCTTTAATTATTTAGCTTTTTTTATATGTAAATGTAGTTAGTAAAAAATTTTTAAGTTTTTGATTTTTTAAACAAAATTTAAAACAAATTATTTCATTAATTAATCAATTCAATTAGTAAATATTTAAAGTTATAGATGGAATAATCAAACCAAGTTAACCTTAGGGCTGCTCCAGTTCTCAACAAAAATAAGGAAACATATTTTAAAAAGCTAATAATTCATACAATATTAGGAGGATATTTAATAAACGATGAGGAAAGCAATATTGATTTGAGCTTTGGTTTTCACTTATTTTAGTTACTCCTCTACTTTATGTTTCCGATTATTGTCTTCATCTGTGGTCTGATGGCAAGCAGTAATTCTGACTATGTAGTTGGAGGCATAATTCCAGGAGTTATTAATTTAGTGATTAACTTAATTCTTTAAGTGATATCCATAATATGGCAAAAAAAAATAAATGAAAATCCACTTTTGGTCAGTGAAAGCGTTAAGCATTATTGTACAATTGTTAAGCATAAATCACCCTTAAATTTAATTTACAGTGTATTTATTATGGGTGTTTTATCATTCTTCGCTTCTAATTTTATTTCAAAGGCAGGAATAGCAGTTTAAATTCTCACTTTAATCACTAGTTTAACGAGTTTTTATTCCTTAGTTAGTGCGTCTCCCTCTGAATTTTCATAAATTAGCAACAATAATATCGATTTAGGTAGGTATTCAACGGCTCACATGAGATCTTAGTATTTTCTTCTTCTCTTAATAATAAACTTCTGTCTAGATACTAAAAGCAATAATATTGTGTTTAGCATACTTATACCCTTACTTCCTCTACTATGGGCATTAGGCTGCTTAAGCAGTTTATATGTAAGTTTTATTTATGGAGTAGAAAAGCTGAATCAATACATTCTTGGTAATAGCGAAACAACTTCAAGTGATTTAAGATTAACAATAAGTACTGCTATTTAATTAATTGTAATCTTAATCATATCAGTTATAGTTGCTAACTCATACTCAAAAGTAAATCATTCTACTTAGATTAATTTTAATATTTATTTTCTTTAATAAAAGTAACATCTACTCGACAGAGTAAAGCTATCAACCTTGTTATCAAGCATTTTAGGTTTTATCTTAAGTTGGAATTATCTTTTCAAACTAGGAATAGCAAGTTCTACTAAAAGCAAAGAAAGCGCTTTGTACATATGGACATTCAAGGTGATTTTATTAGCTTCAAGTATTATCTTCCCTTTAGTATTTTCTTAAACTGATGATGGAAAAACTATTTGTTTAATAAGTTTGATTGCATTTGTAATAAATATTATTAGTTAATACTCATAGAATGCATACATATTTGAAAGATTTACAGGAATAACTGATAAGTTTAATAGATTATTATGCTTGGTTCAGTAAATTATATTTACAGCAGCAATAAGTTAAGTTTCGCTAAGTGCTGCATAAACATTCTCTGAATACGATTTTACTTAATTTGATAAAAATTATATTTTCATTCAAGTAGTTCTAATTTATAGATTATTTCATTAGATTTATACAAATCCTCTAATGACAGGATTAATGCTTAGCGAAATTTATATTTACAGCGTTGCAAGAAATGAAAAACCATCTTTAATTCTAATTTACTCTCCTCTTTTGTACATAGGAAACTATGCTATAAGCAACTTTTTAAAAAGAATACTTATCTGGCTTTATTCAATTATTAAGATGAACTCTTCCAAAAAATAAAGAATACAAAGACTAGGCCTTTTTAATATTTTATCCTTTACAATTTTCCTTCCATTAAACTTAATAAGTAAATTAACTAATTAATGATAAATAAATAAAAATATTTAATACTATTTTACAAATTAATTTTTAGGTATTTGCGTGACAAGCATTTTAGATATTCCATTTCTCCCTTTCTTGGGTTTGCCATTATATTTTATAGGTTTCCCTAGACCAAAAAGATTTTGGCCTGAAGTGAAGCAAGTGATTAAGAATTCAGGAGAAAGTTTGTTGTATTAAAAGTTCTTAAAGAATTTTTAACCCTCTTTTAGTTAGATTTTAAGAAAGAGAAACATTCAAGTTGGTGAATTTTTCTTGATTAGAATTGAAAAGTATCTTGCTACAATTTAAATTTTAGAAAATGGGTAATTTTATTTGTTACTATTTGATGTTGTTATATTAATAATTATATTTTAAAGGTAAAACTATGTAGTGGTCTAGCTTAGAGGATTAGAGTCATAAGAAATGACAAGTTGTCATAGCATCGAAGCTAATTAAATAGATAGAATTATAGAGGAAACTTATGTTAAAAAAATGTGTTTCTTTAAAGATTATTTAGGATCAATAAAGCCTGTTTAGCAATTTAAAGTAAAAGCATATGAAGAAAATTAGTTACAGTTCACAGGAATTATAACAGATAGTGGATTTGTTTAAGGATTCAAAGATATATTATTAAAAATGTTAGTTTATTTTGCTAATTAAGTAATTTATATGCCTGAAGATGAAGAAATCATAGATAAATTGCTTTAAAATTATGGCGATTATGTTCTTCACCAAAACTACCATACAGAAAAATTCCCAAATTAATTTAGCACATTTATTTAGTTTGATCCTTTTTCTAAAAAAAGCATGTACTCTGAAGCTATTAAAAAATTACAGTAAATGAAATTCAAAGAAACAGCACACTTTGATAACCCAAAATAAGCTAATAACGGAAAATCTGGATTTAATTTAGATGAGGATTTAGATGGATTTTTTAAGAGTAAAAAAGTTGTTGATGTGAAACCATAAGCAAACGAGAATAAGCAAACTGCTAACAAAAAAAGCTAAGAGCCTGTTTTTAATATGCCAAACGATGCAAAAATTAAGCAAAATAATAATAATAATTACAATTAAAACAACGTCTTAAATGAAGACACTTGGGGTAAAAATAACGCAAATAAATTAGGAGTTCAAGTAAATTAAAATACAAATTAATAAAATCCAAAAAATAACATAAATATTAATAATAATCAGTAAAAACCAAAGAATGATTTGGATGATTTGTTAGACGATTTATCAGTCAAGTCAAATAAGCAACAAAACTATGAAAAAAAAGAAATTAAGGCTCCTATCAATAACCCATTTTAAAATTATGGAAAAAATCAAGCAGTCAATTACCAAGCTGAAAGTTAAGAAAAGAACATTGAAATGGAGAATAATCTTGCTTAGAGCAGACATATAAAAACTCCAAACGATTAATTCCATCAAGGATTTAACAATAAATAAAATAGTGTAAATATAAGTGGAAATAACAATCTAAATAACTCGTCAAATAAAGATTATAATTAGTAAGGATCATAAGCTCATAGCTAGTTTGTTTCTAATGCAAATAGTGTAATAGTTAACAACCCTCAGATTTAACTAGCAGCTTTGAATAATGCTAGCAGAGTAACTTCATAAATTCAAAGTAATGGAAGAGTTGCTTCAATCAGCACTTAAAATAATAATAATTCTGAATTTTTCTAATAAATCTAAGCACCTATTCTCAATTCTCAGCAGTTTAACATTTAACCAAAAAGAGAAAATATAGCTACTCCTCCTCCTCAGTAACAAAACTAGTAACAACAAAATATTTAAAAGTAAAAAATTAATCCTATCGAAGAAGATGATGATGACATAGATAACTACCTTAAGAAAATGATATCTGAAGATGATAAAAAAGTAAACACTTACAAAGAATAATAAAATTAGAATATGTAAAATGATAAATATTACAACAACTATGATAAAAATAACAACAATAATAATTCACTTCTTCATTAATCGATGCAATAGGCTTCAGATAGCAAGTTAAAGACTCAATAAAATCATAATGCCTAAAATGTTTAAAGATAGCTTAATCTGTAAGGAGATGATAAAGACGATATAGATAATTTTTTGGCAGATTTGCTTGAAGATAAGCGTCCGAAAGCATAAGCACCTCCAATGATGATGCTCAATTTAGAAGATGAATTAAATGATAGCTAAAATATAAACTAAAACTAACGCTTGAATACAAATTAAAAGAACAATATACCTGGAGGTAGTAATTCTTCTTAGTCAAACACTAGAGTAAGTGGTGAGAGGTCGCCAAAAGATATTTCAAATGGAAATGTCTCTAAACAGATGGAAAAGATTTAAAAACTTGTTTATCTATTATTTAGTTTATTAACTAACGATAGTAATTTTGACAAAACTTAAATTGATTAAGAGCTGCTCTTTAAAAATTTTAAAGACAGTCATAACATTCAACAAATTAGAATCTTCAAAAATGCTCCTAAAAATTTAGATTTCACAAAAATATTTTTAATCATGAATAAATCAATTCGTTATGCTATAAAAATAGCCTATGATACATTTGCCATTATGGGTTCGTTAGACGACATACAAAATCAAGATTTACTAGATTCAATCAAAGAAAATGATACAGATTGTTAAATAGGAATGGGAAGTGACCATGATTGGAGTGAAGCAATTGAAAGAGAAGTGAATTCATTGTGGTCATTACACTTTAATCATGCTGAAAGAGCAGTTAGCATCTTCAGAAGCCACTTTAAAGAAATCAATTGCAATTTATTCACCCTAGATGAAAACGTAGTGACAAGTATTTGGTCTAATCTAGTTTTCGAGCTTTATTATGCAACTAATGATGATGATGAAAGATACTCAATATAGACTCATGAACAATTCTTTAGAAATTTAATTATCCAAAATTCTGAAGAACCTTTAGGATATGCACCATTTTATTCTGGCCCTACTTTAATTAAATATTGACAAAATGAATAAAAATTACTTTTGTTTATTTTATGATGATAAATATACTTTAATGTTTTAAATTATTATTTTTCAAAAAATAAATAAAATTTGTAAATTAAGGAATATTAAATTTTATTTGCATCAACAAAAAAATATCCTAACGATAAAAAAATTTCAATTAAGTATTGGTATTTGTATTTTACATTAATTTCTGGATAATAAAAAAGTTAAAGTTAAATATGAATTAATATTAAAGTTAGTAAATTTTTTTAAATTATTTTATTTACATTATTTAGTATTTAAATAAAAAGATAAAAATTAGGGTTAACCATTACACTAGAATTAATTATTTTATAATCAACTAACTAGTGTTTGAGCATTGCTTGCTAAAAAATACATACCATTTTTATTGAAATTAATGATACCAAGTTTACTTATAAATTTAATTATACATTTATTTATTTTACAATTTAAATCATTTTTATTAGGTTTAAATTCTTAAAATTTGTATTTATTTCCTATAAATAATCTTTATTTTTCTTTTCTTCTTATATAAAATTTAGCAAATAATTTGATTAGATATCAATTTCATATATTAATTACCACATCCTTTATTTATAATTTAAGTATACTTACAGAAATTATTTACATACCGATAATGTAGCTACAATAAATAATAGTTGTTAAAAATATTTAATGAGCTACAATGCAGGAGCTTGCTTATAAACATAATATTCAAAGTTAAAAATACAAATACAAATCAAAGATCATCTCTTCTGTTGAAATTAACTTCTTCATATTCATCTTCTTCAACATTTGCATCCTTTTTGGTATTAGAAGATGGGTTATAATGTTCTTCATCATCGTCATCATCATCATCATAGTCATTTAAAGGATCTTTATCGTTATCGTTAGAAAATTAACTTTTTTACAAGATTATACCCTTTTGATTTATTAACAAGCTATTTATCTTAAAATTAAAAATAATATTTATTTACTCCAACAATTTTCCATTTTGTTTCATTGTCTTTTGATCTCTAGCAAGAAACTTCTAAATGATTCATAATAGGACAGTTAAAACCGCAGTTATTTTAATTAAAGGAGAATCTTCTGCTTGTTGTTAAAAATTAGCTTGTATTTAAGTGTTAAAGATAAAATTCTGTCTTTCCTACTAGATCTGAACCTTTGGATTAACCTATACATTCAATCACAAAATTGTCATCTATATTTATATATATGTATTGTTAAATGTGTGCTAAATAATATCAAATAAATTTCCTACTTCCATCGCTTTCACCATTTTATCCTTGAGCAGATATCTATATTTAAAGAAAATAATTCATTTTAAAATCAATCAAAAATGCTTATTTACTTCTAATTTATTGCTAACAGGTGATGCATGGTTAGATCCATATATGTTCTTTCCTGTGTTAATGTGCTCAAGACGAATAATATCACCACATTTAACAGTATTGGCTTTATAAAAGTTTTGTAAATTAATTATTTAGGATTCAGTAATTAGGTATTTAATTAGTTTACTAAAAGTTTAAATTGGCTTTCCATGACCGTGCTTGATTGTGAAATAGCTACCAATTTCAGAGTCGCTTTCAGTTGCTATTTTGAATTTAGTTTTTTAAAATTAGCATATCTAAATTTTTTAAAAATATCAAAAATACCAGTTACAACTTAGCCTCTTGAACCAGAACCATAAGAAACATCCATGCTGTATAAACTTTTTAAATAAAACAAATTGATAGCTTATTATATGAATATGATAAAAATTAATTACTGATGTCTTGAATTTTAATTTCTAATTCTAAGGGTTGATCCATAATAAATTGCTTTTTGATCTAAATTTAATATTATTTTAAATGTTTTTCTAAAATTTAGACTATTATTTTTTATGTAAATTTTTTCTATAATATAATACTTAATTCATTTTATATTTCTTCCTTAGTAGGATGCTCGTGGCAGTAAATAAAAGCAGAAGCTAGTATTAAAAAGCTAATTATATAAACCTTCATTCTTATTTGAGTTCTTTAAGTTTTCTCCTACTTGAATAAATTAATTTAAAGATTTTAATTAATGTATCTATTAATAATTTATAAAGTTTTATTGTTTTTTGATTGTTATCAAAGTTTGATTTGATTTGATTTAATTTGTTTGAAAAAAGAGAAGATTTGCAAAACTTTCTTTATTATTAAACTAAGAAACTAACAAAGAAACAATTAAATAAATAAATAAATTACTATCAATCTCTTTATATTTTACGTGTAGCTACAATAATAATAGTTACTTGTTGATTTAAGTATTGAATATTCAAAATTCTCTTAAATTTTTAACTAAAATCACTTCTACTTAATTCAAATAAATCAAAATAAATAAAAAAATTTCTTTTATCTTGCCTAAATAAAATGCTGTTCTAATATTCAATTAAATTTGCAGTATAATTTAATAAATATTTTATTTATAAAAATAATGATACATTTTATTACTTAACTTAATAACTTTTCTTTTATTTGACATAATTCCTTCATATAACAATAAAATAATAAAAAAATTTCTGAAAAAAGTAAACAAGTTTTTTATTTAAGAAATCTTAATGGTGGAAATAAAATTTCATTTCATGCTATTTTTAATTTTTTTTGATAGAAAAACATAAAATTTATAGAAATCAGTCTAAATTATATTTAGATTTTGAAAAAAAAGTGAGAGTTAATTTTACAAACATTTGAAATACAGAAATTTACTAAAATTTTATAAATCATCTTTAAGAATTTCTTCTCTTTTTATTAAATTTATCAGGTTAGTTATTATTTTTATTCTAATTATTATTTTTATTCTTGTTGTTGAATTTTTAGAATTTGTTTCCTTTTCCATGCTTTTATTATGGTTGTTACTGTTGTTACTGTTATTACTACTTATTTTATTCTTTTTGTTAGGATTTGTTCTTGCTTTTGCTGGCTTTTAATTGTTCTATTCTTTCTAAATATTTTTAAATTTAAGATGGCTCAAGGAACATATTGTTTGGTCTTCTATGAATCTATTTAATATCTTCTTTAATCTTTTTAAATTCTACTCTATCTTGCTTCATTACTACTCTCTTCTTTGATAAATCTTCTTTAATTATATTTAACTCATTTTTAATTTCTTCGTCAACTTCTATTTCTGCTAATTTTGCATTTTTACTATACCAAGCCTTCTCAACTTACTTTTGTCTAACAAGAAAATCACTTTTTTCAAGTTGTTAAGCACTGTCAATTAGAACTCCTATAAATTAAAAAAATTAAGATTTAATATAAATAAGAAAAATTAAAATTTTACTAATCTTATCTCTTTCTGTATGATTAATTTCAATATTCTAAATTCCCTATTCTTTGTCTAATTGTTTGATTATTTTTTAGAATCTTTGACCATCCTTAGGACCAATTAAAGTGTAGCAAGTACCTGCTTTTCCGATACGAGCAGTTCTACCACTTCTGTGGATATATGTGTCAATATCTAATGGAACTTAGTAATGAACTACATTTTAAACAGAAGGAATATCTAAACCTCTAGCAGCAACATCAGTAGATACCAAAATACTGTACTAATTTTAATAAAAAAATATTTATAATTACATAATTAAAAAAAATTTTAATCAATTACCTGTCCATTCTTAAACTAATCAAGTTTTTTAAGACGCTAACGTTGTTACATTTCAGAGTGCATACAGAGAACTTTCATTCCTAGAATTTCTAATAAGTGCACAATCTTTTTAGCATATGAGATCGAATTAGTGAAAATAATAGCATTTTCAGTAGGTCTTTGTTATAAGTAGTGGTAAAGATAGAGAACTTTATCTTCTTCTACACAAACTGTCTTGCATTCCTTTAAATTCTTAGGAATCAACATGGTTTATGTCAAATCAATTACTTTGTATTTTCCACTAAACTTGACTTTATTCATTAAGGCTTCCATTTTAGGAATCATTTTTTCTTCTTTTTCTTCTTCTTTAGATTTCTTCTTCTCTTTTTTCTCCTTATTAAGTTTTTTCTTTTCCTTTTTAGATAATGCCTTCACCTTATGTTTATTACCAGCAAACTGCTTAGTCAATGTAGCACTTACTAAGAAAACTTTCAGTTTAGTGTTTCTTTTAGGTTTCTCTAAATTTAAACCTTCTAAGTTTTCTAAATCTTCTTCTCCTTCTTATTCATTCTCCTCTTCACCTTCTAATTCTTAATCATCTAATTCATCTTCGTTTTCATTATGATCACCTTCTTCATTTAATTCATCTTAATTTTCATTTTCACTTTCTTAATCTTCTTCATTTTCTTCATCTTCTTCTTCATCAATTTCATTTCCGCTTTCTTCATCTTCTTAATTTTCTAACTCATTTTCATTCTATTCTTCTTAATCATCTTCTTCTTCTTCTTCTTCTTCCTCCTCCTCATCATCTTCATCTTCATCAGCTTCTTCTTCTTCATCAGCTTCTTCTTCTTCATCATCATCTACATCTTCAAAATCCTCTTCGTCTTCTTCTCCTTCCTATGATTCTTTGTCTTAAGTAGAATTAATGTAGTTTTCATCATCGAGGAAATCAAGATTAATGCCTTTTAATTCATTTTGATCAAGTTAATTATTCTTTCTAAGGGAAGCAAAGAACTTCTTGGCTTCATCACCTGATAAAGTCATGACTTCATTTTCACCGACTTAATCTAATTTATTTTTAGAAGATTGAGGAAGTTCTGCCTTTGTTCTTAGCTAAATAGTTTTAGTTTTCTTTTCTTTAATTAATTGATTGAGTCTCTAAATATCAGCCTTATTTTCGACGATTTCACCTTTATTATAAACTTTTTCAAGAATTTTATCCAATTCATCGAAGTGACCTAGTTCTACCATTCTGTCAGCTTCATCCAAAACTAAATAGTCAAGCATGTATAATTTTTCTAAACACTCATGCTCATAATTATCAATCATATCCCAAAGACGACCGGGAGTTGCAATTAAAATATCTGGAACATAACTAAGAATTCTTCTTTGCTTTTCTTTAGATATACCACCAACTATACTACCTATTCTGATTTGATCTTTTGAGTTTTAACTGATTTAATTGAGATGTTTTTCAATTTGGAGGACCAATTCTCTAGTTGGTGCAATAATTAAGCATCTAATATACTTTTCCTTTTTCTTTTGATCCTTTTTTTTTTCAGCAAATGCACCAGACTTGTCATAAAGAATTTCACTAACAATTGGAATACCAAAACTTAAAGTTTTACCAGAACCCTTTAGTATTAAAATAATAGATGAATTTATGCTTACATTTACAATTAAGTTGTAAAAAAATATTTACTGTTTGGGATGCGATTAAAAAATCATTATAATTTCTATAGGTATTCAAAACATAAGCTTAAATTTCTGTAGGATTATTGAAATTATTGTCCTTAAGTGACTAAAGGACCTATGGGTGGATTAAGTCCCATTTACTCCAGTCTTAATTTGTTTAATGACTCATATTTGCTTGTGTATAATTTATGCTTGCTTGTTAATAGTAAATGATAATGCTTTATTCACTGCTATTTTGTTTATTAAATAAATAATTTATTAAATTAAATTTTAACCTTTGGGCTTAATTTATCAAATGTGATGAATCTTTTTCATTGATTTATCTAAAAATATTAGATTTAAACATTCACTATGAGCAATTAACATGATTAAATACAATCAATTTTTGTTGTTCAAAATAAAGCGATCAAGCAGATGATCATGCCTTTAATTCTACTTGCTTAAAGTTAATTAATTTTGTGCTTTTGATAAAAATCTTAATAAAAACAGTATAAAATAAAATTATTATAAAATTTAATATTTTTTTTTTTAAAATTCATTTCAGTTTTAGTTTTTTAAAAATAAATAGGATTAAATAAATAGAAAAAAATTATTTCAAAATAATTAAAAGAGTTTAAAAATGACAAGAACTGTCAGAGTATAAGCAAAATTATAATTTTTGCTTTATAACGAATTTAAAAATTCAAATGATGTATTGCAGATCTTTTTCTTTTTAATATAAAAATTTACTGTTAGCCAAGTAGATTATTCAATTGAATTATATATTTTGCTTTTCTCTCAGCTATTTACTTAAAAAAATTGATCTAAAAATGTATTAATTAGAATAAATTATTTATCTTTATTAAATAATAAAATAATTAACTATTTGTTTAAAAAATATTTTTTTTTTCTAAAATATAAAAAAAAGAATATAATTTCATGTGCTTTATTTAATTTTGAGCAACTATAACTATTAACTTTAACTGGTTATTTTAAATAAATTATTTTGATATAATTGAGAGCATAAGGCACATATTATTGAGATTTGGTGGTTAATATTTAAAACATTTCGTTGATTACATGTATTTCTAAAAAAATAAAATGGCGAAACCCATTTACTTGACTAATAAATATCTAACAGTTTAAATAATTTTTTTTTCTTTCTTTCTTAAAATTGGCAATATCATCATAAATACACATAAAATATGATGAATGATTTATAGAATTAAAAAAATATACATAAATAAATAGATTTCTTTAAACAGAACTCAAGAGAAATATTAATCAATTTTTCAATTTATAATTATTTATAAAATTTATATCGTGTTTTGTGTTTTGAATTTTTCATCAATTTAAAAAGAAAATATATTCTTTTTTGATTAACGTTTAAATTAAAAACAAAAACATAAAAATCAACAGAAAAGAAAGAAAAAAGAAATTAAAATGCTTAAAAATTTCAACAAAGCTTTGAATTAGAAATCTCAAAATCCAGCATAGCAATTGCCTACTGCAAACTAAAAGCCAGCAGCAGTAGCTACAGGTGCTAAAACTGTAGCATCAAAAGGCGTATCTAAGCATGAGTAAATGGAATTACTAAATCTTTTAGATAAATGCACATGTAATAATAATATGATTAATTAATTGAATTTTGATAATTTTGCTTTCAAATATTTGCAATTGAAAAAAATTAAAGAAATATATTAAAATTGAAATAAATGTAAATTAATAGAAATAATGAAAGATGATAGATTAAATTTAAGAAATCTTATTAAAGATGGACAAGGGTAAGAATTAGAAGAGATTATTTTGAAACATAAAAAAAAACAAGGTAAATTATTGAAATTTGTATTTATTTATACATGAATAGTGAAAGACGAATTTCTTAATAATTAAACAAATATTAAATAGTTAATTAATTAATTAATTTTCGTTCTTTCTTTAATAGGATTATTAACATTTTTTAAATTTTGAAAGGAATTATAGTCCAAATCAATATATTTAAAAATTTTAATAATTACTTTTTATATCCAAATGAATTAATTTTTTTATTCAGATTGAATGACTGTTTTTAAAAATTTTATTTTATATCGTTGAATTTTATTTAAATTATATTAACAATCAATCTATCTATATCAAAAGATATTTAAAACTTAACTCTTGATCTCAGAAAATACTTAAATAAGACTAAATTCAGAGGCGGCTAAACTCCATCTTCTAACACCAATATTGCTCCTACTCCTAACTAAAAAGGCTCTTAAGTGAATCTTTAATAAACTTTTGGAGATTAGCGCTAAAGCAGAAAAAGCGAATAAGATTCAATTTATAGACAGCAAAAAACTTTTACAGATGCTCTAAACGTGCAATAAAATAATTCATCTTAAGACGAAAATATGGTAAATATTTACTTTTTTTGCAATGAATTTTAATAAATATTCTATTTTAATAGCAGTTTACTTTTGAACAACAAAGAGTTTAACAATAATTATAGATGTAAATGAGATAATAACAGTAATAATTAATGCAATAATAGTAGCTTGAATAATAAATTAAATAGTAAAACTAATATCCTCAAAAAATGAGTCCCTTTAGACGCCCTTAACAATAGCAAATACAAGAATTAAATAACACTAATTCCCCTTTGAAATAGTCAAATCAAAATGTCTTTGATTAAGATAATGTTCATGCAAATGATTATCACTAATAATCTTACGTCAACACTTCTTAATCTAGAGGTGAGTAGATAGTCACAGAGTACAATGAAGATGAGGATTAGCACGTCTTATAGATGCAATAGCAATCAGTTTAAAACCAACAAGTCGAGGTAAATGAAAACGAAGAGAGCACTCTACGTAAAAGACTTTAAGAAACTTAAAATGATGAGGGAAATATGGAAGATGAGCAATAATACAACGAATAAGAATTATAGGAAGACTAAGATCTTGAATAACAAAATTAAGATATGTTAGAGTATTAACAATAATAAGAGGAAGTCTACTAACAATAAGAAGAATACTAATTGAATACTTAGTCTCAATTCTCATAGAATCAATTAAGTGAGCTAAAACAAAATTAATATGAATCTTAGTAGAGCTAATAAGCTGCAATTAGTGACTCAGCTATGGTAACTTAAAATTCTTAGGAACTCACTCTAGAGTAGTAGAATTAATATTTACATAATTTAGAGAGCTAATAGAATTATTTCTAATAATAATTTTCTTCTTAAATAAGAAGAAGCAGCATGGGATAATCTGAAGGCCATGTCGAAATGAGTGATCAATAAATGGAGTAAGCTATCTATGCAGAATAGCAAAGAATTTTATAATAAGAATAAGAAATGGAAAGAGTAAAAAGGGAGAGAGAACAATATATCTAACAAGCTATTTAAAGATCTGAGTAGTCTCGCTTTGGAAATTTCTAAAATAATAGGGAAGACTGCAATAACGAGGAGAATAATTGTTAAGGATAAGACTATCAAAGCTGCGAAGATGAAAACGAATCAGAAGGCCATCACGAAGAAGAATTCTTTGATTAAATTAATGATCTTGACTAAAAGGAAGAAACATTAGCCAAACCTAACTTACTTAAGCTAGGAAGTCTGCAAAGAGGAAACTCATACTAAATTGCAGATGATCCTGTTACTCCTATGAATCATCCAGTTCATATGGACAGCGGAGTTTAATATGCTCCTGTCAAACACAGAATGGAAGAAATGACAGAATCAAATGACGATCCTTTCAGCTTATAAAAGAGATTATCATAATAAGTCTCTAATGTTAAGAGTTAGTATTCTGATGTTAAGTTACGCGATGAAAATGGTGAATAAAGATACCAACTCGATACATAAAACTCAAAGAGAAATGATACTTAGGAAAGTGGTAATAAATACAATTCCAACTCTTACAGTTAAAATAAATATAATTCAGTGAGAAAGAGTAATAATGATGTTGAAATCACAACTGAGTTAATTTAGCATAACTTTGAAGTTCAAATGGAAAAGGCTTATTTAGAATAATAAAAACTAAAGAGTGCTTCAAGAGATTAAAATAATCTCTTCGAAGAAAAGTCATTTTCATCTGCTTATGGATAACAAGTATCAGCAGAAAAGCAATAATTCAACCATATGAATCTATTTAATTGTGCCATGAGTGGATTTGAATAGGAATCTGTATAGTAACCATATTCTGCTAGAAAGGAACAATAATAATATGACTCCAAAGTAATTTACAATGTTGACAACTATGTAAGAAGTGCCACTAATCAATTTACTTAACCTAATGAAGAGATTGACGATTCCTGTTCTATTAACTTTGCTAACGAAAAGGTTGAATTAAAGTATAATGTTGAAGAAATGTTAGAATCATCTGTCCGTGAAAGTAATTTATAAAATGCTCCTTAACCCACATACATGCCTAAGAGCGAAATTTTGAAGGTATTTTAGAATGAGCAATCATTTTAACAAAACAATTCTTATTCCCTCCCAACAGTTAATATTAATAACAGTACAACTTTAAATGTTGTTCAAAAAACCTATGATAATTACTACGCTGAAAGAGTAGCAATTGATTTATCAGGAAACCACAATCTTTTCTAAAAGAAGACAATTCCTTCTGCTCCTATAAACATTTATAGCACACCTTCTTAGACTAAGTATTAATCTGTTGGCGTTTCCTAAGAATAAAATTCAAATGGCAAAATATATTCATCTAGTGTATTACCTCCTTCTATCCTCAAGTCTCCTGCATTCAGAAGGGAATATCTTAGGGGAACTGCTGATCCTTCTGCTAACAAAGTAAGATCATATTGGCTAATTAGATTGATTTTTTAATTATACTATTCAATAAATAAATTTTTAAAAAACTATTTTATCAAATACATAAAATATTTTTCATTATTTCATAGGATAGAGTCACCAGTATGCTTTCTCCCAGCAGAGAATACCAAAAGCTTGATCCCTCCAAAGATCCTATTAAGAAAAAATATAATCATTTGTTCACTTCTCCCTAGTTGATGAAACAATGCAATGTGGATTTTGAGAAGGAAAATATTGGTATATCTTATTCACCAGAAAGTCAAAAGCAATTTGTCAATTCAGAACGTGAACTGATAGAGCAAGAGACAAAAGAGTTTTTAAAACGCTCAGTTGAGAGAAGTGCTTAAAGAGCTCTATAAACAAACAGCAACGTCTTCAGTAGTTACGAACCTTAAGAAATAGTAACTTCTCGTCTAAGAGACTCATCAATTCCTAAAAAATCTATCAATTTTGCTAAAAGCCCCTATTCCACCAAAAATTTAAAAGAATCTTTGATGAATACTCCAAATTTGAAGCAAAGCATTTAGCTCCCAATGTTTTTGACTAGCGCTAGTGTTTGTGCCAATACAGATAAAGCATTTTATGTTTCTAGATTCACTCTTTACAATAAAACTGCTTAAGAAGTTTTTGATATTATTTTTGGTAATCAAATTTTCTAAGACAAGGTGACAAAAATGGCTTTCAGAAACCGCTTGACCTACCACTATCCCACAATCCCTACTAATGAAATAGATGGATTCTTTGACTTTTTGGATATTGTAAATACATTTTTCATTAAAATAAAATTTGTTAAATAAAATAAATAAAAATAGAATTAAGATTAAGTTCTTGAAGTCAACGAAGTAGGACCAGTTCTAATGAGCATTTGTGATTATAAATCTAAAGAAAATGGAAAATTAATTTAGGTTTTTAACTTTTTGGATGTTGATAGAAAAGGATTTATTACAAGACTTGAAACTGAACATCTTATACACACATCTATAATAAAGAAAAACTACCATAACACAGCCCTCAATCTCTCTAAATAGTAATTACAAATCATTATTGAATAATTATAAATATTATTATATAAAAAAAGATTATTTAAGGAGGTTGATATTGAACAAAAGGGATACCTTACTTACTGGGAGCTCTACAGCTGGTAATTTATTTTGAAAATGAAAAAAAATAAAATTAAATATTTTTGTAAAATCAATAGTAAAAAATAAGAATCTATCAAATAACTAATTGATATCCTAACTTGTTGATTGTAATTGCAATATATAAATAAATAAATAAACCAACAAACTAAAAAGCACAATTATAATTTAATTAGGTATAAGGTGCTGCTATAAAACAATGCTAAAATATAAATAAAAAATTAAATTATATTAATTAAATCTTATATAAATATCTATCTATCTATTTTCATATTTCCAGTTGCTAATATTATAATTATGTATCATAAATACTCGCTCCTCATTTAATTAAATCAATCATCTTTATTAATATCAAATTATTTATATATTATTTCTCTTATAAAATTCTATTTTCTCCTTTAATAATTCAACTGATTCAAAAAATATCAAAGAAATTCAAATTGTAGTTCACTTAATTATTTAAACATTAAAAAATTCCTTTTAAACTAAATGGAAGAGATATTTGTATGATTTAAAATGAAAATATTGGATAATTACTAAACATTTAAATGAGTGAAGAGTAGGTGATTTATATTAAAATTAGAGATATGATTTGAAATGTATTTCAAAATTGTTAAAAAAATTAACAGAAAGAATCAAATAATTAATTGATTAAACAAATAAATAAATAACTAAATAACTCAATAACTAACTAATTAATATTCATTCTACTAAAATCTTATCTATTCTTTAAAATCTAACTAAATAAAATAATATAATATAATAAATAAATAAATGTCTAAGTGTATAAAATGGCTCTTTTTTTTAGGTGGTTTGTGCTCTATAGTAGTCTTATGTGCTATCAATATCCCTAGTAGGTTGACTTTAAAATATAATTTTACTGAGTTACCTTTAGAAAATGATCTAGAAATTTAATATAATATGAAAAATAATGATTCAAATCAAGACTAATTTGATACTGCGAGCAGTTTTTATGAGTTCATTAATTATTCTTGTTTCTCTTTAATAGATTTTATAATTATTGTTGGCATCGAATTTTTGAAAGTTTTGCTTTTCAAAAAGCCGTTATATTTGGAAGTAGAAGGAGACAATTAAATTTATGATGAAGAAAAGGTTCCTAGCTATGTTGAAACAAAAAAGAAAAGACACTTATTAGATGAAAAAGAAATTCCTATAGTATAATTAATTGTAACAGTCATATTGATAGTGAAGGATATGATGATACTTCCATTATCTCTTATAGCTTTTAAATATGAAAAAATAACTGGCTTAGTATAATACGGATAATTAATTCTACACACACTAGGCTCTCCTTAGGTACTTTTATCTTTTTAGCATTTAGCTTATAGTAGGCTAGGAATTATTCAGGATATAGCAGAAGATACAGAAGGAGAATAGAAGATTGATAAAATTGTTAGTTGTTTAATGCATTTTATGAGAGTCTATATTTTATTTATAATTTTAATTCTATGTCCATTACTTGTAGTAGGATCTATTTTTGGAACTATAATAGTTTTTGTTTATTCTTTTGCAGCTCTTGGGATATTTATACCTGGCTTACTAATACTTTATGCTTTTAAAAGAAGAGGATTCTCAAATAGATTCTTTATGCCACTTCTTTTAATTATTTTTATCGGTGTTGGTATGATTACAGTAATATCTTATGTGACTAGCATCGGAGTATTGCTAGCAGATAGTTCTTCAGTTAAATCAATTTTTTAATTTTTCCTTGGTCCAAATACCTTTAATTTTTGGTATTTTGCATCTAATTATTAAGGAAATAGCTAAAATAGCTGGAGAGACAAGTTGTATTATGTAATAAGGATAATAGCAGTAATTTGAAAATGTAAAAAGCAGATATTTAGATTATTAAAATATGCTTTTTAATAAATATAATTAATTTATTAATAATAATATAAAAATTAAGTTAGTATTTTTGTAAATTTTTGTATAAATATATAAATATTAAGTTTGAAGTAAATTAAAGATTAATTTTGAAAATTATTTAAAAATTAATTTTTTGCCAAATTATCAAAATAAACATGATTATTAAAACACAAAAAATTTTCAATCATCTTTACTTTTAAAAATATTTTACCTATAAAAATATACCTTATTTGCTTATTTTAACATAGTTAAAATTAGAAAAATTCTAGAAAAAATAAATAAATGAATTAACTTAATTAATAAATAATAGATAATTTTTTAATGTTTATTTTTTTTCTTAAGCATTTCTTTTTGAATTAATGTGATTTATATATAGAGTAATTAAGTTTATTTTTGCAAGTATATAATATGTTTTTTTAAAAAAAGAAGCATTTAATAAATACTTAGTATATTATCTAAAAAGCTTCATTATGATATTATTAAGAGTATGCAAAAAAGAAAACTTTTATATAAAGAGTTTAGTTAATTTTAGAAGTATTTATATAAAAGGTTAGTATATTGATATACAGAATTTTATACAAAAAATAAATTAGAGTAAATAATTTATTTAATTTATTCTTAATTATTGAAATTTATATTGGAAATATAAATCAAAGGTTAAATATTTATTTTCTTTGGTTATTTATTTATTTCTTTAGTTATTAATTTATTTAGTTTGTTATTTTTTTAACACTAGTTTACCATAATCATTCATGGTTTGTAAATGAATTTTGTTCTTTTTATTAAAAAATTATTTTAACTTGTATTAATCTAAATCAAAATAAAAAATATTACCTATCATCAATATGCCTGATTAGATAGTCTCTTTCAATAAGAGATTCTATTCTTTGCTTAATCTATTATGGTTAAGGTTTAAAAATATGACCAATAAGTTTTACAACTTCAGCATTCAAATCGTTAAGAGCTAAAGTTTTTCTAGATTTCATGATTCTTACAATGCATGCATCTAATTAATGCTCTCTTAATTTTTTTAACTCACCTTCGATTTCATTTTCATTTACATTTACTGTTTTTTCTTGATTTTTCAATGCCTTTTTTTAAATTTGATAAATATACTTTCTATTATTTTTTTTAGTTTTACTTTTTTTAATTCAGGATTAGGATGCATTTTTATTTTAACTATTTTTGAACTAAACTTTGTGTTCACACTGATCACTTCATCATCTTTAAATTCACTTAGGTCCTTTTTGATGAATAAAAGATTTAAATTAAGATTACTTAAAAATATTCAATTACATTTTTGCTATCTCTGTTAAAAAGCTTGTGTTTACACAAGGTTATTAGATTAAGGTGGAGTTCAGGCAAAGGAATTTTTAACACATCGGAAATATTTTTGAAAGTGTAGGAATCTGCCTTGTTGAACATTAAAAGGATCAATAGTTAGTAGTTTGTAACATCTAAGGTGTATTTTTTATCAAATTTAGTTGAAATTTCTGCATTTCCTTGGGAGAAAGCCCAGTCTATTTTACGACCTTTGTGCTTCTCTTTATAAAGCTTGATATAAGTATCTGCTATCCAAATTAATTCATTTGGTACATCAAGAATATCTTTTTGTATGGTCCAGTGTCCACTTGTTAAAATGGTAATTTTCCAATCTATTTCATCACATTTTCTAGAGTCTATCTCTTTCATCTTTTTCTTTATGTCGTTCATTGTTTCTTAATTTACAACCATATCAGTGCACATTTCAGTTAACTTATTGGTAGTAGATTTACCCATTTCTTTCTATAAATTAAACATTAATTAAATGTTGTCAACATAACAAATTTTTGATTTTAAAATACTTTAATAAGAGTAATCAGTTTTTTCTCATTTTCATCTGAAAGGGTATTTCCTTACAAAAGTCTTAATGCTAAAAATTTTTGGTAGTGAGTAATGAAAGAATCTCTGCTATCAAAACACAAAAATATATCAATAATATCTTAAAGTTTTTCGTCTATTTCTGTTTCACTGTTTCCTTTCATACCTTAAATTATTTTAATAAATATTTAATTTTAAATAGCAATAAAAAACTAGTGAATAATAAGTTACCAACTCTCAGCTCCTAATCACAATGCTTTGCTAAGAAGAAAATATATTTATCATTTTTATTTAAAAATTCCCTGAATCCTCTATCTCTAGCCATTTGAATGTCTTACTCTTTATTTAGCTACTCCTTTATAATACCATCAATTTTTTTATAAAAGCTAATTACTTCCCTAATATATTCTTTAATAAAATAATTAATTAGATCAGATCTTTTCTTTGATTTTAATTAAAATGTAGAATAAACTCTTTAAAAAAAATTTTTTTTTTGTTTATAAATATAAAATTACCTTTTGAGTCTTTGTTCAGTTACTCATTATTATTTATATCGTTTCCTACAGTCTTTATGTAGCTATTAAGTTCAGATGATAAGATAGAAATCGTATCTTCTCTACGATAATTCATTAAATTGTATAGTTCTTAAATTTCTTAATACTTATCTTGCTTAATCATATTAGCTAATCCACTTGACTTATTTCCAATAAGTTCTTTTGCATTATTTGATATAATTTCCTTTTCACATGTATCCATGTAGAGCTTATAACTCCACTTAAAACATTGCTAAGATCTTTCCTTTTCTCTTTCTAGTGCGTATTTAGCATTTTTTACAAATTCTGGAACAGAAAAATCTTCAAGCCATTAAGCACTCTTTTTATTCCAGTATTCTTTTGCATTATCAATTAATCTCTGTTCAAAATGCTCCCTATAATAACTCAAATCTTCTTTACACTACTACGATACATATCCAAACTTTGAAAAACCTTAAAGATCTTTATACTTAACTAATTGAACGTTCTCAGCATACCCAAGCTCAACAAAATACTATTTTAATAAAATTCTGCTTTTTAAAAGAAATTTATTGCTTTTAAGTTTGAATGAATTTCAATTTTATGTTTAAGTTTATTAATATGGCTTGATGAATTAAAGTGTTTTTTACTTGTAAAATCTTGACTATCAGCTAAAAGGGAACTTAGAGATCATCCCTGTGTTTATTTAAAAAATCAAATATAATTTAATATATAATCTCCTTATTTCTTATAAATATTCTTTCTCTCAGCAACGTAAAAGTCTTTCCAGATAAAGATTACCCATGGAGTGCTTTGTAAGACTAATCAAACTTGGTAAAGATGAATTTTAGCCAAAATAAATATAATTATAAATTTTGCCATTCTTCTTTAACTTTTTCTAAATACTCCTCACCTGTCAGCACTTAAATTTTTCTCTAAAATTGATTGCTGCGCAATTAAAAGAAAAATTAATTAAATGTCTACTTAATTTGCAAATTACTCTAGATATTATTCCATTTATTGAGAAAACCAATCAAATAATTGCATTTCTTCTCTATTCTGCCTATTAAAGTTGACCTTGCAAAGTAGACTTTTTGTTAAATGAAAATAATTTGTAATAATGCTATCTGCAAGCAAAGATAATCCTTTGGATTCTATTTTTTGCTCATTTTTTTTACAATAGAGAGAGAAATTTTTGGATTTTAAAAAAATAAATTTGAATAAATAAATGTCTTTCTTACTCATAACAATGCATATATTCTTTGTTAGATATCTATATATCTTGCCCGCTTGACAAAAAATCAATAAGCTTCTATTAAGTTGCTTCTATTTTTGAAATAGCTTGCTATAAATCGCTCATTTATTAGTTCTCCATTGTTTACTTCCACCTAAAGTGTTTTTTTGCTACTCTAAATTTTAAATAATTAGTATTCAAAAATTTTAGTAATTATCAATATTAAACTCTATTGAAATTTTAGCTAAATTTTCTAAACAAATTCTTATTTCTAAATAAAATAAATTATCAAAGAAAATATAATTCTTCTAATTAATAACGTATTGCTATAAGCTAATAATATTTCTTACATCCTATTTATCAAAAACAATCAAATAAAATAAATTATTTAACCAAAAATCTATTTTACATTATTTCTATTTGAATAATAAAAAATATTAATTTAATTTATATTTAATGAATCAATATAAAAATATTAATTTGATTTATATTTAATGAATGAATGACTAAAAGAAAGTAAGTAAATTATAAAATTAAAACTAAATGATAAAAATATATTAATTTTGCTAAATCAAATAAAATAATAAAAATCTAATATTCTAATCATCTAACTAAAATTTCTTTAAAAAATACTAAGAAATTAATTTTTATTTCTGATTTTCAAAACAAAAAAAGTTTTTAAAAATTTTTGAGTAAATTAGTTTTCTTTATTTTATAATAAATAAAAAAAATACAATATTTTTGAATAAATTTTGTTACATTTTAGAAAATTTATTTTATAAAAAATGAGTATTCCTAAATATTATCAGCAAAGCAAGTTATTTATAAATATTTTTTAGCATATTTAAGAAAAAAGTATTTATTGATTATTTTTTTATTTGTGAAATAACACATTTTAGATTTTTATAAAAAAAATTAATGAATACAAAATTTAAAAAAGTAATAAAAGCTTCTTATTTTTATTTAATTTAATTTTTATCAATAATTTTTATAACAAAAGTAAATTATTTTTATGGTAGATAATATTATTTATTTGAATCTTCAATTTGCTCAATAAAATTTTCCATAATTTTAATAAACTCATTTTATGTTTTTTATATTTCTGAATTAATTTTTTGATCTTTTAATAAAATAAAAAAAAAAATTTCTAAAGATTTAATTGAAATGTATTTTACTTTTATATGTTGAAATAAATAAAATTAGATTGCAATCTATTTTTTAAAATTAGAGCATTGAAGGATATTAAATTTTTTAGGATATATTTTAATAGAAATAAAAAAACTAAAAATACAAGAAAATAAAAATATATGTTTTTGCTTAGATTTTAAATAAGTGTTAGAATATTGATTAGTTAATATAATTAAATATTTTTTTCGAAATAAATAATTTATTTAGCAATAAAAATCAATTAATTTTTTCTGTAAAAATCTTAGATTGATTTTAAATTTTTGATTTCTAATAATAAAATTTTTTAAAATTAAAAAATTAAGAATTCATCAATTAATTATTATGAAATGTTATAGATAGCTGATTAGTCTTAACTTAATATTTAAAAAAAATTTTAATGAAGAATTAAAAATAGTGATAATTTTATTGTAGTAAAAACTACAAATTCTTTTTATCTATAACAAATCATCGTACATAAATAATTTCTTTCTGGTGTTACTTTTTTATTATTATTAGGATTGCTAATACAACCTATCAATCAATTAAACAAAGAAAAAACACATGCATGCATTTATTTATTTATTCCTTCATGCAAATATTAACTTTTGGTATCTTTGATAATCTATATCAGATAGACTATAATTTTTTATTGACTTAGCGTTTAAAGATATATCAGGTATTTATCATGCCTTTTAGAATTATTTTTAAAATAAATAGAAAAAATCCACCTTTAATAAGATAAGATAAAATAAAAATTGTAAATAATTTATTGATCAAAGAATAGAATCAAAAAAAATTAATTTACTTTGTAATAAAAATAAAAATTTAGAAGTAGAAATGTCATTTATAACATATCCTCTCAAGGTTACTGGACCCATTCCAATAGATGTCATATTTGAATAGTTTATAACCCAAATATATGGTGAAGCAACATGGTAACCTGTTAAAGGTCTTTTCACTAAAGTTAGTCAGCTTAGAGGCGAGTTTTTATTTGATTAGCACAATCTCACAGTTGCTAATGACCCTGCTACCTGTGCAAAACTTGTGGAAAAGCTCACCCTTTACTACAAGCATCTTCTCTTCCTTCAAAACAAGTAATTTCAATTCAATCTTATTTAATAAGCTTAATTATAATTTATTTTCAAACATTCAGATTTAGATTCGAATATTATTAACCTGGTGCAGTTAATATTCCTTTCTAATGGAGCAATTCTTTTGATGCTAAGAAATAAATCGCAACTCCTAGTCTTGTTTTAGAAAAAGCTTGCATTCTTTATAACTTAACTATCATTTATTACACTGAGGGTAATAACTTAATGTTTGGAAATCCAGAATAGAGAAAAGTTGCAACTCAAAAATTCAGATTTGGTTTATGGTGTATCTAGTAAATTAAGTAATTAGTTATCAATATGGCTCCTGAAATCAAGGCAATCTTGACTGATTTTTGTGAGGCTAATTTAGATATTCTCTATCACACCATGCTAGGTAACTGCTATGCTGTACTCTTCAATAACCTTTTACCTCAAGAAGATCAAATCAAGGTTAAGAATATTGGTAATTGATTTAATATACTCAATAAAATTATAGTTACTTTGCAATTACTATACAGACAAAGAAAAAAATGAAAATACTCAATTAAAATTATTTTATTAATAAAACAGCTAGTTTAGCTGGTGAGGCATCTCAAAACTATACAATTGCGTTGAGCAAGGTTAATGGTATTATTCAAAGCGGAGAACATATCATTCCTTAGGATCATCTCTAAAAAGTTAAGGCTTTCCTCTTCTTTAACACTGTTAAATATATGGCTATTGCAGGCTTAAAGATGTCTAAGCATCACAAAGACCTTCACGAAGATAACTTGACTGCTGGACATATTGGCTGGGCTCTAGGATATGTGAAAAACAGTGTTAATACTATAACTATAGCTTTGAAAAATGAAGTAAAAATAGTTTAATATCTATCTTATTTGTTTAATGAATAAATGTAATAATAAAAATAGGCCGCTATGAAATTCGTAGAAAAGTAGCAATAGGATTAATTATAGCAAATTAGAGCTGATTGTGAAAAAGAATTCAATGAATTAAATCAAAGAAATTTATAAATTTACAATTAAGAAGTTATTGATGAAAAGAAATTACCCAGAACCACTTTGATGGAGTAGCTAATTATATAGCCAGCTGAACCAAAAGAAATGCAATAAAATATTGCTGTTGATGAAAGTGCATTTGCAAATTTCGTTTCAGAAGAAACTTTACAAATGGTATAGGAAATTAAGCAATTCGCTCAATAAAGGTGTAATGAGGTTGAAAATGTCTAAAAACAAATCTTCGATATGAAATAAAGCGCCTATTTAGAGAATTATGTCAACTTTTTCATTGATTTAATAAGTCAAAAGCAACAATAGTAAATTCCATAAAAAGTAAACGACAAAATTGCTAAATTTAACAGTTAAGGAGGTACTAAATAGCTTAAAAACTTCATCTAAACTCTTAAGGATAACAACATCCAATGTGGAATGATTATCAACAATGTCAGATAAAAACTTGAAAAAGAATAAAGTGAAGATGATACTTTCAGAAAAGATTATGGTGCTAAATGGACTAGAGCTCAATCTTCTACTTCAAACAAAGAATATTTGAATGAATTAAAGAGTAATATAAAATATATTTATTTATTTATTGTTATTAATTAATAAACTTTTTTATAATATAGACCTAGAAGAAAACTTCAAGATTGCAACTAATGTTGATATGGACACACAATAAAGATGGTAATAGAATCTAGAAGTAGCAGAATTAATGGAGAAACCTCCTGCTGAATATACCAAATATTTCGTCTCTGGCTCTTCTGAGGACAGCTTCAAATAATAGAATTTATAACTACTCTAATAGCTTGAAAATACAGACACCCAAATCAACTCTGATATGACTGCTATTAAAGATTCTATTCAAAATATCAACAATTCCATTAGAAATACAAATTTCTAAGGAGAAGTTAGCAAGGTACTTCAACAAAAAGTTCCTAAAGACAAGGTATTAGAAACTGTTCTATAACCTGTTTCTTTGTAAATCACAGCTCTTAATGATATGGTAAATAATTTTATTGTAGATTTTTTAATTTAATTTATAAAAAATTATTTTAAATAGATTGCTCATTATAGCAATAAAGTTAGCGAAGCTTGCAATCTTGCTATCGAACTATAATAAAAGAGAAATTAAAAAGGAGGAAATTAAAGTGGAAATATGTAATAATCAGAAAAATATTCAGGTGGTCTCACTACTTTAGTTGAATTATTTGATGATTGCTAATAGGGAATGAAATTCTATGGTGATCTACTTGGCTTACTTCTTGACTTAGACAAGAAGGTTTCTGATTTTATCTCTGCACGTGAAATTGAAAAGAATAATTTAATTTAAATGATCCATAACGAATAATCAAAAGTAAATATGAATTAAGGAGGATTTAATGCTTAATATGTATAACCTTAAGCACCTCCTACCAATTACTTTTATGGATAATAGAATAACCCTTACAACTAATATCCTCCTTAAAATTAGTATCCTCCAAGCTAGTACCCTCCTTAGAATTATGGTGCTCCCTATCAAAACCACCCATACCAATAGCACTAATAATAATAGTAAATGCCTCAATAGTCTAATCCTTTCTACAACAATGGATAATTCAACTAAGGCTAATCTGTTTTCATTCCAAAGAAATGAAAGTATTTAAAAAAAACAATTAATAAAGTTATAAATTTATTTATTTTCATAAATGTGTTAATACATCTAAACTATCTATTTTATTTTTAAATTCAAAATAAAATTTTACATCTTCTAATCTTCAAAGTTTATTGAGATTTTTTAAAAATAAACTTAATATTTTAATAAGATTCTTACTTTTTTATCAATTTGGTATGTTAAAATAAATTTTATGATAGAAAATAAATAGATATAAAAAGATAAAATGAATAACAAATTATTTAAATGTCAATTTATCAATTAAATATTTTATTTAAAATTAAAAATTTATATAATCAAATTACCTTAAAATGCTCATCAAGTAGCAAACCCATTAAGTTGTAAATTTAGTGAGTTATTTTTTACGAATATTATTTTTTAATTTAGAGGGAAATTTTTTTTTTTTCATGTTTGAATGAAACATTTACAAATAAATTTTTGTTTTTTCATTAAATAATAAATTAGAAAAAAAATATTAAAAATATTGAAAATGATTTAGGTTGTAGTGTGGTATGCTTCTTGAATTTTTGCAAAAAGAATCCTACCTATCTGATGTGAATGAAGATACTATTTAGTCAATAAGAAGCATTCAACATTTTTAAGCAGAATTTAGGTAAGGATAATGAACTTTTGAGCAAAATTATTATAATAGTGGAGTATTATAGGTCTATGGAGAGGATCAATAAAAATAAATAGCTCACTATTTTTTAGAAAACTAACACTATTTTTTAGTATAGATAGAAAATAATTAAGATCTAAATCATGAAGGTTTAAGTCGTTAGTTTATTTCTGCTTTCTTGAAGAAATTCTAAATCAATACTTACAAAATACTATCTATATTTCTACTTACTGAATATTATAAAGATCTCAGATTATAATTTGCAAATAGATTGGAATAATGGAAACAAAAGTGGAATTCTGTATTGTTTTCCGACCGACAAGTTTATTCTTGAAGCAGGATATGTAGGTATTCTATTCAAATTTATATAAAAAAAATATATTAAAGGTTTATTATATTTGTTAAACATAAAATCTAAGGTATACTTTGTGTATCTACTAAATTTCTTGGGAAGAATAACTTTTATTGACATACAATATTTATCAAAATTTGCTAGATTTATATCAATGAAATAGAGAATGTCAAGGATTATATTTTGGTTGGATATATCCATAGATAATTGGATCAGATATCCAATCTATAGTTTTTTTAAAAAAATTTAATCCATTGGATTTTAATTGGATAATAGATATTATATTTTTTTTTATTTAAAAGCAGTCAATTTGTCAGTTAAGGGAAAAAAATTGAATTTAATTTGAAGAAAATAAAAAGAAATTAAAAATAAAAAAAATAAAACATAATAAAATAAAATAAATAATGATTGAGGAATCTCAAATTTAAATAAGCAACAATAATGAAAAACTAGTAATTTAATTAAAGGAAAAGAAATATTACTTGATTGATGAAAGTTTAGATAACATGTAAAACATCAAAAGATCTATGACATGGTTTTTCTTCTCAGATAACTAGAAATAAAAAATAGCAACTTGTAAATGATGCACAATAGAAACTAAAACATTCAAATATGTAAACGGAATCAGCTCTATGACAGATCATGCAAAAAAGCAGCACTCAAATGAATATGAAGTAAAAGAGAAAGAATATAAAGACTAAATAGCTACATAATAAAGTTAGTTAAAATAGTAAGATATCACCTAATTTATGGTTTAAAAAAAAGTATAATCATATCCAAAGTTAAATAAGAATTAATTACTTCTACTATTATCAAACTATTAGCTTAAGAAATGCTTCCTCTATCGATATTAAAGTCAGTGCTATTTTAGAAGCTCATAAATTTATTAGAGTCTTAATATGAAATTCCTAGAGTCACATACAGCCTAAAAAACATTCGAATTAGTTTAAAAGTAGCTTGAAAAATTTGATATAAGCACTAAATAATCATAAATATAGGTATTTTTAGTAACAAATTCAGCATTCATAATAGCATTACTTGCTCTTATCTTCTGAAAATTTAATTATTGATTAAGTCAAAGTAGAAAAATAGTATAAAAATTTAGAAAGAAATAAATTTTAAGAGAGTTATTATAATAAGTATATTTAAAAAATGGGTCTGAACAAAAAAAATTGAAAATGGATGTCATAATTAGGTGGAATTCAGTCTTTTAAATGCTGAATTCTTTAAACATATGTAAATACAGTTTCATTAACATAAAAGTCAACTATGTAAATATAAATTAAAAAAAAAATATGCAGTCTTAATATTTTCTTTAGAGTAATAGGAATAAATAGAAAATTTAATAAATTTTCTTGATCCATTCTAAGATATCACTGATTATTTATTTATCTTCTCCTACACATGTTACTATATATTAAATTCTTCCTATCTATAATAATATTAAAAATAATTTAATTAAGATTCAAAAGGAGATTCAGAAGAATTAAAAGAGTTTAAAAATGGTATTTTAAATTACTTTTTGGATGCTTACTAAAAGAATATTAGTGATAAATTCATATCTTTGGCTTAATTTTCAATTTTAAATCCAAAATATTTAGTTAGCTCTCTCTATTTTGTAAATGAAAAAAATTTTAGTGAGATTAAAAAGAAATGACTTTCTAATATGTTATAAAAAGTTAAAAAATAGGAAGGATAACAATTAGTAGAATAGTTCAGTGGCTCATCTAAAATACTTGGAGAAAAACTAGGTATTAATGGAAATACAAAATAAACTCATAATTTAAGTTAATGTAAATATCTATTAGAAATAGATAAATACTTAAAAGAAGAAGACATTTAATTATAAGAAAATCCTTTAACTTGGTGGCAAGCTAATAAATTGTTTTATCCTAACATATGATGCAAGTTAGCTATGCAGTATTTAGTAATATCTGCAATTAGTGTGTCTGCAGAATGCCTTTTTCTAAAGCAGGGAATTTAATAACATAAAAAAGAAATAGATTATTAAGAAGTACAATCAATTAATTATTATTTTTATAATATAATAAAGTTTAGTTTTTATGATATTATGAAGATAAATTTCATTTTTTTTATTTTTTATACTAATCAATATCATTTAATTAAATTAGAAATAAAATTTTTTTTTATAATTTGAAACTAATTGGATTTGAAAAACTTTTATTCTCCATTCCAAAAAATTTTTTAACAATTTGACATTCACTACAATGATATTAATAATTTACTTTGATAGTTTATTATAAGATTTGAAACTATTTATATATATAACATATAATTTACTTGCTCTTTAATTAATTAATAATTTAATATAATGTCTAATTAAAATAGATATATTGATTGGTTTATCAGTTTTCATCTTAATTTTAAATTATAAATGGTTGAGAAAATTATTGCATCTATTAAAACTATTGATTTTATTGTTGTTGTTAGCCTTACTATGGTTAGAACATATCCTACATTTGTTTTAATGGAAATGGTTGACTATATTGTTCCTCATTTTGGCTGTTCATTTATGAACCAAAGTTAGGAATTTCTTAATTAATTTTTGCATTTTGATTTTCAGGGATGTCTTCCTTCATAGCTCTAAAATGATTAAGCAAATTCATATTTATCATTTAGTTTTAATGTTAGGGGAATTAAAATTGCTAATCTGTGTTAGATCTAGATGGTGAATCAGCTAAATAAGCATGTGATTATAAAGCTGGATGTTAAATAGAGTTAAAATTGCTGATGGAGCCATTAAATAGAGTAGGAGGATTTCCCAAAGGATGAGGAGCACTGAATTAATATTATTGTTACTACTATGTTGGGCTATTCTATTATTACATAAGATTAGGAATAAATGTACTTGCATTTATGTTATTCATGTCAAGGGCTTAAATATTTGGAGGTTAGTTATAAACTTATCTAACGTAATTGCTTAAAGGGTCAAAACGTTGGGAGAGGTTCATAGCAAACATATTTTTTAGCTCCTTTAGTTATTTTTAGCATCCTTCAGAATTATAGAGACTTGCACTGCTACTCATTTAGCCAAGCAACAATTAAGAGGCTTGCAAAATTCTATTTATATTTGCTTTCTATAACTCTCCAATATATTGGTATAATTTAGACATTTGGTTTCTGTAACGTAGTTCTTCTAGTTCTTTTATCAATTGTACATTTGATGCATTCTTTTAATCTATTTAACTTGGAGGAGGAGCTTAAATATTAGGCAAATCTGCTTTAATACTTTTGAATTCTATCACTTCAGACTTAAAAGTTTTATAACGCTCAATAAATGATTTAAAGTGTTCATCTACACCTGTTGTTAGTTCTATTTTTAAATCATCTAGCAAATTATTCATTTCATGTTTCATGTGATCAAAATCTGCTTCAATTTTTTACTTCTCCTTCTCTACTCTTTCTCTGTAATTGCTTAAATTCTATATTATATTTTTTTAATAATTTAATTAACTTATCAAAAAGCGACTTCAAAATAGATTGATTTCATAAAAATTAAAAATTGTTAATTAAATTTATTACTTTTTCTTCTTCAGCAAGCAAAAACATAGTATACTAAGGGAAATAGTCCTAATCATATGTTAGGATATCAGTTGGGATATTTAAATTATTTTTCTTTACAACATTTTGCATTTTTTAATTATTCAATATTTGTTGGCTTGTTTCTCCTATAGATTGCTCATAACTGTTTGATTTATGTGCACTTCCAGGATATTTTGGAGGTCTTAGAGGAGGTTGACCATTTTACAAACCTCCTGCATTCATTTAAGGCAATTATTACAATCCTGATGATCTTATTCTTGACTCTCCTAGGCTTTTGAACCCATTTGTTGGCAGATTAGAAGGATAATTAACCCTGTTTTAAATAAATAAATAAACAACTATTAAAAATCAAAGATTTTTATTTTTTTAACTAAATAAACAATAAACTAATTTTAAAAAACTACTTTTTTATATTGTTAAATTGTAATTTGCTGTCATTAGATAATTCTCTATTATTTAGAGAGCTTTCAAAATCAATATTTCTTTTAAATTAATCCACGCTAAGTTTTCTTCCATAAGTGTTTGCATTTTCTTATATTCCACTTGTGTTGTGACTATTTAGTGACATAGGATTGTTGTTTAAGAAAGAATTTGAGAAATTCCCTATATTATTATTATTATTTGGGAAATTTAAACCTTAACCTTAGCTAAATAAACCACCACTATTTTTATTCATTCTGGTTGGAGTTAAATTACTGGATATTTTGAAATAACTCTTATCTTGTTCATCACCAATATCAAAAAATTATTGATTAGACATATGATTATTCATACCAGAGTATCCACTATTTGATGAAATATTTTAGCTGGTGTTTTTAGTTGAGTCATTATTAAAACGATATTTGCTTGTCAATTCATAAGGCTAGCTTTATAAAGAAGGCATAAAACCTTCTCCAGTTCCAGGGCGCTACATTTTTGAGTATGGATTGAAAGGAACATTGTTTTCATTATTTATTGAAACGGTTGTATCCCCTAACCCTAAAGGAGCTTTTCTGTCAAACAATAAAGAAGATTGCTAAGGGATTTAAGAAACAGATTGTGTTTGAGATTAAGTTTTTGCTTTGTATTCGTCATATTTACTTTTGAACTCATATCTTTTGCCTTCATTGCTATATGTTGATGAGGGAGTATCAGAAATTCCATTAGAATTATTTAAAACTCTATTAGTATTAGTAGTTATACGAGTGCTTATCGAATTAGGATTATTCATTTCGATTCCCATTTTTCCTGAAAAATTGCTTTAACCAAAGAATCCGTTAGCAGCTGAATCAATCTAATCCTTTTTTGTAAAATTCCCTACTTAAAAATTAGGTGATTCCATCTAAAATTTTTGATCATTTTCTCCTCCAAAAATAGATTTTTATCTAAATTCCTCACTTGTTTCTGAGTTTGTGGATAGATCACTTTATGCTTTGAAAGCTGCCATTTAAGCATGACTGATTGGTAATTTTGAAATGCTATTATCACCGTCAAGCTTGTTAAATGATTCAAATTATCCTTTAAATTCTTCCATTTATTTGAGTATATGTTTTAATGAACAGCAGAGATAGTTTTTACTTTCAAAATTTAAATTCCTATATACTAATTCTACTTTATTTTATGTAGCAAATACTGCAAAACAAATATTTTAAATGATAGATTGAATGAATGTTTCGCAAATATTTAATTAAAGCTGTTGGTTGATTAATTTTTCTAATATTTTTCTTAATGATAATTTTTAATTATTATTTTTATTAATAACAAAAAAATATTGTTTATTGGCATCACAATGAATGAATGCTATCTACAAAACTAATTCAAATAATTTAAAATAGTGAAATTTCAAACAATAGATGATTTTCATCTTTAGTATATTATCGATAGCGCATACTTAGATACATATTGAATATTGATTAAAGTAAATTTAAAAACTCGCCCTAAAAGTATTCAAAAGGATATGTTTAATTTTTAAATTAAAATAAATTATTTATTTATTTGTTTTTGGGTTTTACAAAAAGGAGCTATCATTCCAAGACAGTCTTAACAATTTTAGCTAAGAATTATACATTAAAATAATATTTTTTAATTATAAAAAAACAATTAAAAAGAAACTTTGAAAACTTAAATAAATATTTTATGTTTTAAATAAAAATAAATTTTGATCTAAAAATAATAAGAAACCATTTTTAATTAAATTTTTATAATAAATTTAAAAAGTAATTAATATGAAATCTTTTTGAAAATAGTTATATTTTATCACTAAATATTCGAAGATAAAGTAATAGTAGAAAAATATTTCAGATGAAATAATTATATAATATTTTATTTACAATAAATACAAGTGATTAGAAAATTATATCAGAATATCTATTTAATGAAAAATGTATTTTATTTATTTATTTTGCTTTAAGCCAGCAAATTAGTTGCATTAAAAGTTAGCTCATTGAGCCAATATATTGTTAATTTTATCTTATATATCGAATAAATTATTGCTATATAATATAATTTATATAAATCTTCAAAAAATCATTCTATTTCATTGCAGAATAATCTCGTGCTTGTATTGTTAATACAGCTAAATAGACTAAGTCTCAAGTGAATTCAAATTTTAATTAATTTATTTATTTATTCAATTTTGCCATAATAAGAACAATTTTATAGTGACAGACAGGGATTATCCTGCTGAGTTTTGACAAAAATTTATAGTAAAATCATAAATAAGTTAAGCAGAAAGCTAAATGACAGTTTACATTAAAGAAACTATCTGAAAAATTAGCTTTTCATAGTTATAATGGTGAGAAGTTCTTTTTTTATTAATATTGATGGTTATGGTTGTATAATTATTATTATTATTATTCGTTATTAGTAAAAGTATTTCAGTTTATTGTGATAATTAAGTTTTAAATGAAAATTGTTTTTCTTCTTATTAATATTATTATTTTTATTGATGTCACTCCGAATGACATTTTATCTATTTGTCTATCAATATTTCTATTTGATGAGTATAGTTTAAAGAATGATCGTTGATATATTAATTAGATCTATATTTATTTAGTTACAGGAAAATTAAAGAAGTATGTTGATTTGTCTATTTTTTACATTTTAGAAATGTAATATCATTTCAATCAAATTAATTGTTGACTGTTTTCATTAAAAAATTCATCTTCTTGGTTAAAAAGAGAGTTTAAACTATTTTTTTATAAAAATAAATTATTATTTTTAAATATTAAAATATAAAATATATTACTTAAGTGGGTTTATGCTAGACCTATTAGCTGGATACTTGATATTGGAATTCATATTGTAAATGTATTGCTTATTTGAGCTCAGAGTTTTCAGCATCACTCTTTCTGATAAATTTAGCATTTTTGAAGGGCTTTCATAATTAATGCCTAAGTTTTAATTATTCACCTAAGAATTAAGACCGCTGATGCCTGGAAAAGCGATTTAGTTAGTGAAATTTCTTTAAACTTTTTGATCATTGTCAGATTCTAAATCATCTTCTTCGCTTTGTTTTCCACTACTTTAAAGGCATTCACTCATAACAGAGGCTCTCTTAGACTAAAAAGGAGAAGATACAAGTTGCTTACATTTAAAATCGCTATTTAAGCTGCTCAAGTAATTATTCTTTTACTCTGACTACATGAAATTCATATCCATATATTCTTTTTGGTTATTCTTAGATTATTGTGTAGACTACATTTACTATGAATAGATTGTGCTTTTGGTGTCTGCTCTGTTTCTATTAGACTATTCTTCCTAATTTTCTTTATTTTATTTTTTAGCATCATTATTGAGATGACTTGCGTTTTTACAGTTTGAATTAAATTCTTAAATGTATTGAGAATCTGATTGAGATGGCATGGATATTGATTTATGTAGGTTTAGTTTTTCTTTTTTACTATGATTTTAACCTACAGGCTGCTAATATTTAGAGGAAGCATTATTATAATAATTTTAGGTTGATGGTTGTACTGGATATGTAGATTAGCGATTGTGGTTAGCGCTTTCACTGTGAGGCTATTATCCTTTAGGGTACTATTCGATTTAAGGTTACTATCCTTTAGGATACTAATAATCTTTATAGTATGGATATGGCTATTAAGGATATCCACTTTAAGATTAGTTAGGATGAGCAGCAGGGTAATACATAAAGTTCATTGGTTAGTAATGAGAGTAATAGTGAGGGTCATATTTATAGGCCTATACATGACTATAGGGATTATAAACTTAGCCATGATGAGGGAAATGAGCACCATTTACATTTTATTAGGCATTTACAGGAGTATATAAGCTTGAATAGCACTATTACTATATTTACGATGATTGAGGTGGAGCAATATATCCGTTTAAAGATTAAGATCTGTGTAGAGGATATGGGTGATAGCCACTTGGGTAGCCTGCATATGGACCAGGTTATTATCCATCATAAATTTAATACGGATATGGCTTATCTTCATTCTGTAATTAAGTATTCTAATACTATTAATTGGGGTTTAATTATTAACTCTCTTCACAGTAATTGTAATATTAATTATCCTTTATATGTTCCTACTTTATCTCTTAGTAGCAGCCGTATTCTTTATTTTTTCCATCAATTCGATCTGAATCTCCTTTAATGCTATCATGGCTTTCTATTTTACAATTCTATGGGTTAATATTTTCTTTTTAACTTTAATTTTTTTTTGCTTTATCTGCAAATTCGGTAGGGCTCGTTTCCTCTAATTTTAACTTTTTCTTGGGATCTTCTTTGATAGAAGGACTTAGTTATCTTAAACTCTTTTTATCTGCACGTTATTTGTTGGTTTCGCTCTTGTTTTCTTTGAGGATTTAAGAATAGCTACTTAAGTTAGTATTTTATTATTAAGTGTTAATTTGGTTTGACTTAGGGGTAAAAGTGGTATTTTCTTTATCTAAAACAGCTGTAGTTTGAGTTGGCTATAAAGATTATGAGTGCTTGAGTAACTAAGGAATAGGTTGGATTTTTTTTACAGTGGATGAATTTTTTTCTATACCTTCATCTTCAGTTTTAGTCCAGCTAAAAGGATTTACTTATGCTTTACTATTTACTGAGTGTTTTTCTTTGGTTTTCTAGGAATTATCAGTATCTTCTTTCAAAGTTGATTCCTTAGAGCTATTAACTATGGGATTATTGCGAGAATTATTATTATTAGAGCTGTTATTGTTGTTGATGTTTTAATTAGTAGAAGTATTGACAAAATTTTAATTATCTTCTTAACTTTGCTCATCTTCTTCATCATCTTCCTCGTCTTCATCACAATCACTGGGAACATATTATTTATTTAAGAGTAAAATTTCTAAAGCCTTTTTTTCACCTGGAAGAGATACTCTATCAAAGTAGCTTTCTCCAACTTCAGCAAATATTTCTCTCACATTTATTAATTTGCGTGCATAGTCATCTAGGCGTTTTTTCATCCCGCTATTCCAATGGTTCTTAATGGAATTATCAGTACGTCCGATTATGTACTTAGCTATTTCAGCCCACTTATTTCCAATACCTTTGTGAAACAAATAAAGGACCCATTCTTCCTCTTCACTCCATGAACATTTTTTAATGTTTGGATTAAGGTGATTGTGCCATCTATATTTTAAAGGTAAGTAATTTTTAATATGTTTAAAATAATTTTTGGTTTTAGTTAAGTTTAAACCTAAATTTCTGAAAAGAGCAGTTAAATTTAGAATTAATTTATATAATAATTTCTAATAAATAAATTTTGGTAAATCTAATTTTTTTAACAGTAATTTTAAATTAAAGTAAATCTTTATTAAGATAAAAAGTAATTAATGGGGAGAAGATTTATTTGTTTATTTATTTATTGATTATTAACAAAATATGCAAATAAAAATGCGAAATATGGTAAAAACATAGATTGGAATGTAAATAAAATATAAAAAATTATATGAGAGTAGTGTGGGGAAATGATAAATTGAAAAATTAAGGCTAATCAATATCAAAAAAAAAATAATTAAAATTGAATAAAGGAGTGAATGAGTGAGTGAATTAAATAATGAATGAAGAATAAATTTATTATTATTTTGATAGATGAAAAGCAAAATTGATATTTTTGAAAATAGGAGTTTATAAATTCAAAAATAAGTAAATAATTAAATTAATAAATGCATTTTGCTGATTGATTGATTGATATGATATGATAATTTGATTAAGCTGCAGAAATATTTCAAATACTAATGTAACGAACATATTTTTAAATTAATTTGTGGATTTAATTAAATCTAAATTCGTTTTCAAATTATTAAAATTAAACATTTGAGATATAAAAAAATTCAAATCTTTTTTTAGGGCACACACATATTTATTTTTGTTGTTTGTTTTTGCCATTTTGATATTACCAAAATAATTATCTTATCATTAGCTCAAGAGTTTCATATTATTGTAATACTCAAGAAGCAAATATTTGCTATTTTAAGAATAATTATACCTATTGTAAAATGTTTGTGTGTATAAGTAAAATCTGAGATTTGTAAGTAAGAAATTTGTAACATCTTTAAACCAAATTAAAATATTTGGAGACTAATATTCAAGCTTACAGGGAGATTTTATTAGCATTTTATTAAGCGCTAAGCGAAGGAAAACATAATTAATTATTAATTAAGAAAGATTTTTGAATAAAAAAATTGTCTGCTTCAAGAGAGTAATAAAAGTACTGAATATAGCTGATTAATTTGTTATGAATGATATCTCTTTTTGAATTTGATATATGTTTTTAACATTCTAATAAATTTCTTTAAATTCAAAAGCTGAAAGAAATTAAGTTATTAATTAATTAATTTCAAATATACATAGATTTTTAATATGCTTTTAATACCTATCTTTTATTTATTTATTGATTTATTTATTACTTATTTCTCTCACTCTCTTAATTATTTTTTTTGGGTATATTAAAAATCATTTAAAATTTGTTTTTAATCAACAAAATCTATATAATTGGAACCTTTCAACCCATTTATTACCAATTCAACTATATACTTGCTTGCCTGCTACTGCAGCAAACTAAAAAATTTTGCTCAAAAATATTTATTATATTACCTCTCACGGCACTACTTTCCTATTCTTCCCTCTAGATGAGTGGCTATGAAGGTCCATTTCTAAGGTCCATGCTCCTTGACTAGTTTTATAACTAATAAATCTTCTTCTTCGCTCCATGGTCCTTTATAATGTATTATTAATATTTTAATAAATGAGGACATCTTAAAAAAATTCATTTTACTTTTCTTGCATTTGAATGAATCGCTCTTATCTTCAAGAGCTTCAGAACCTTGTTGATAAAAAAACGGGTTTTATAAGAATAAATTCAGCCTTGCTTGATCAAAATAAAGAATGTAGAAGTACTTTTGACTAGTGGCTTTATTAATCTCTTGCGCCCTTTCTCCTTCAGCTAAATACCTATGGTGTCTTTGCTTCTACTTGTCATTTCAATATAAGCTCCTTAAGAGATCTTCTTACAGTATTTAATCAAATATTCACTTATGAAAATGTCTTTCTAACTCTATTTTTTTGGAGTAAATATTTGTGAATATGAATGAATTATATGAGGATTTTATAATTATCTTATTCTGATTTTTTTTCTTTTTTATTTATTTAATTGATTCTTTTTTATATTATATTTTGATTGATAATTATAAACCAAAATTTGATTTTTTTTATTCTTATTATTAATTATCACCTTTTCTTTCAACGATAAGTATCTTAAGTTTTCAACTTTTTTTATAGATCATATTTTTATTATTACAAATAATCATTTAATTCACTCTTGTCTTCTCTTTCACGCAATTGAATGAATTAAAGTAATCATTTATTGATAGGAAAATAAAAAATTACACTTCTTCTTCTTTCAAATGCAGTAAAAAAATTAATTCTATGTAATACTAAAGTGATTTAAGTCTTTATTCAAAACAAATCAACATAATATAAATATACTCAAAGTTTAAATAATTAACTCAGCAGCTAAAATTTTGTGAAATATCCCAAAATTTTTTCTTTCTGAGAACCTTCTTCTAAAATACCTATCTTTTTAAGTTTGAACCTCACTAGATATTTGATATATATGATATCTTAAATCAAATCTTTGAAGAATATTTATTATTATTATTAATTTTTTAAACACATTTCAAATTTCTAAAAAAAGATTAAGAGCAATTAAAAATTTGATTATTTTCAAAAAAGATTCTAACAGCTATTATTTATAATCAAAATTTTAAAATTTCTATTGCGCATTAATATTTTCTTTTTAGTAGAAAAGTTAGTAATAAAATTAGGGAACTTAATCAAAACCTGTATTACAACAAATTAAAATCAAAATTTTACATAATTTATTATGTTAATGTAAAGTCATTATAAAAATTGAAAGTGGGGTTTTATAAATAAGCAAAGAAATAATAATATAATTGAATTTTATCAAATTATTTTTAAACAACAAACAAAAAATAAATAAAACTTTTTAAAAAAATATATATAATTAAATGATTTCAATGCATTTTAAATCCTAAAAATAGTAAAATGTATTCTAATTAAAAAAAAATAATTCAAATCTAATTTTTTGAATACTTTAATGAATAAAATCTATTAATTTTTTATAAATATAAAAGAATAACTTCCAAAATAATTAACAAGTTTAATAATAATAAAACCTATTATTTTAAATAGTTCTTTATCAATACATAAATAAACTATATTTTCTATTAAAGTATTTTATTAAATTTTAATTGAAAATTATAATTTAATTGATTTTTATAAATTAATGGTAATATAATAATTTTAAAATAAATTAAAAAACATTTTTTTGAAGAAATTAAATGATAGAATAATTAATTATTTCAAATAAAAATAAATTATTTATAATTTAAAATCAAATTTAATACTAATGAGTGAGTGAATGTTTACTTTATCTATAGCAATTAATTAGTTAAAATTTGAAAAATTGGTTTTTTACAAGCAAATATTTTAAAACGCTAAAGTACATTTGAAAATATTAAAAAAACACATATATTTTAATATATTAGATAATTATTACTATTATCATTAATCTAGTTAATCTAAAATTTATTATTTTTAATGCGAAAATATCAAAAAGTTAGTGTACTTTCAGTTAGTTATAATATTTTTTGTTTATTACTTGAAAAAATGCTTAGATATTATTATTGACAATAGATAATCTTGGTTTTTAATGGAGTCATAAAAATAGTCTGATTATGATGAATTTTTGGCTATCGTTTTTTCCAAATAAATATCTTTCATTAAAAAATTAACTTTAATCCCTAATTCTGTTTGATGAAATTTTTTGTAGTATAAAATAATTTTGTTAAACCTAATTCTAAAAAATTTACATATAAAATATTAAACTTAGTATTAACTATATAAATAAGCTATGAATTAACCATATTTTCTATCAAAAGAGATAAATTATATTTAGTAAAATGTATGTTTGTTAAGTAAAAAGTGAAAAATATTAATGGTATTTAAAGATAAAAAAAGGAAATCTCAAATTCTAACTTAATTTTTATAAAAAATTAAAAGTATTAACTAATAAGATAATTATTTAGATATGATTATGGATATTTTTTGAATATTTGGCACATTAATTTATGAGGATTTTTGATAAATTGTTTCTTACTATGATTAATTTATTTTAATTGTCTAATTACTGATTTAAATATTCTTTTAGTTTTGACTTTGTCAATAAAAGAATAAAATTAATAAAATAATATAGTAAAATAAACTGACTATCATCATACCTAATCTTTAAATCTATTAAAAGGTTATTGTGTAATATGTTAACTTGATTCTTATAAAATCTAAACAGAAAATTTTATTTTTTTATTCAATTCTTTTATTATTTAATTTTTTTCTTCATTATTAATATTTTTAATAATTTAATTTATTAATAAAATTGAAAAACTAATTTTTTAGAACAAATATTGATAATCAATCTAAAATGGCTTAAAGAAGAATTTATTTCTTGTTAGTACTTTTTGTATTATGCATACTCATCTAAACTGAAGCATAGTCAATTAAAATTCCTTTAAGGTTCAAAGATAATAAACTAGTTTTATCTACAGCTTTCGGTAAAAATTAGTGCTAAATAGATGCTGAAATTCAATTCAACTTATGCACAAGTATTATATCTAAATTATCAGATAATTAATCCACTGATAATTGTGGTTCTGAAAGCACAGGTGAAATTGATTTACTCACTGGAGATAACATATATGTTGCCCCTTTTGATTTAAATGGGCTTAAAACAAGTCTCACCTTCAATATCCCAAGTCCTGATTAAACTTTAAATTATGGATTAAAAAGTTTGTGTTTCGGTTTTGGTTCATACTAATTATAATCAGTACTCAGAAATTTGTTTAACTAAGGCTAAATAAAATAACCTATAGCTTATTTGTATCTTGATAATGTTCTTTAAAATCAAAAAAAAGGAGATGTTACTGGCTTTATCGAACTAGGAGAGCTTTACTAACCTAAGATTTAAAAGAGCGATTACTTAAAATATTTAATAAGTGGCAACCGAGGATCATATTATTCTATTAAAAATGTGTTATAATTTTAATTCTTAGGATAAACTTTTAATCTCTCAACAAACCAATCGCATTTTAACTTTAACTCTCCATATTACAGCTTCAGCACAGAAGTTATTTAGCAAATTTTGAAAACTTTTAAGAAAAAAGATATTTAGTATAAAATCAAGGCTAATCCTTAAAAACAGTCAAGTGATAAATCTATGTATATTGTACCATATATTGATTAGATGGATGATATTTAGGTTATTTTTACTTAAGAATCTACTGAATATTCTTACACCATTTCCATATCACCAGAAACATTTTCTAGAAAAATTGAAAATGATGACTATGAGTTACTATTTGAGGAAGTAGATTCTGGAATTGATTTCCGTTTTGGAAACACTATCTTCTAGTCATATTATTTTGGATTCAATCAGCTTGACAATAAAATATAAGTGGCTAAAAGAGGTAAGTAGAAAATAATTTCGATTTGAAAAAAATTAAGTATCAGTAGTTACTAACTAATTCTTTTACAAATAGAAAGAATAATTAATTATTTTCAAATTATTTTATGTCATTATATATTTTATAAGATTAAATATACCTTAAATTCGTGTTTTCATGTATATAGGTTTTTATTTTTTTTAAAAGTAAATCTTTAAAGTGCTATCTTTTGTATGGTTTATTGTAAACTTTTTCAGTTTTTATTAACTCATATAAACATTATTTAAAAAGGATTTTTAATTTCTTTTATATGAAAAACTAAAAAAAAAGTTAAAACTCTATTTTTTCAATTACAAGATTTCTAGTTTACAAAAATAAAATAAACTCAATAACTTACTTAAGCTGATATAATAATTAAAAAACTATCAGAAATGTACAAGAAATCTGATAAGAAAAAAATTAATTCAAAAAGAAAGCTTCAAGCTTTGTTATAATTTATTAGATAATTAAAACAATTACTAAATAGCAAATAAAAAAAATAAATGAAATTACTTTTTCATTAGAGAGCTGCACTTATACTTTTTGCAATATTTTTAAGCTTTGCTTCTCTAAAATGCTAAACTTTAACAATACCATTGAAACTAAAAGATTAAAACCTAATTATCTAGACAACCTATGGTTCAAAGCATTGCAAAATTGAAGCAGCTGCGGTTTTTACAAAATGCTCTACAGTTATCTCTATAGAATAAATGGACGAATAAAACTAATCTGAAAACTGTGGTTCATTCCAAACAGGTAGTACTGCCTTAGGAATTCCTATTTTTATCAGCTTATTTTATATGTCAAATGTTTAATCTTATATTCATTTCTAAGTACCTGACAAGAAGTAATATTTAGACTTTGGGAAAAAAGAATTATGCTTCGGTTATAACTCTTTCGATTTTGCAAACTCAGTTATCAGAGATTTATACGATTTTGGATAAATAGATTAACCTGTAACCTTCTTAACTTTAAATAAAGTACTCTAAAATTAAAATACAGATGAAATTATTGGATAAATTGACATAGGATAACCAAATATGCTTTCAATAAGAGACGGAGAACAGCTTGCAATTTTGAAATCGGTGATTAATAAAAATTTTTATTTTGCAGTAGCCAGCAATTAAAAAATTTAATTTTTAGGATCGCCTGTTAAGCTATCAACAGAAAATGTTTCCTTCAAATTTAATTCCCCTTATTATGCTATAAGCTCAGAGACATATTTTTACATAGTAAAGCAATTAAAAGAAAACAAAATAGATTACCTAATAGAAAAAAGATAAATAAGAAATAAAGAGGTTTAAGATTCCTAAATGATTAGTGTATCAGACATTACAAAGTTAAGTGATATCTAAGTAGAATTAATCAAAGAAGAAGACAACACTACTTTCACAGTAATTATTAAACCTTCATAGTATACAAGAAAACTAGATGTTAATAAATATGAATTGCTATTTGATACTTACTTAGGAGTAATTGACTTCTCTTTAGGAAACACTATCTTTGAAACATATTATATAGGATTTAACTAAGCAAATGGCAAAGTACTTATAGCTGAAAGATCAATATAAAATATACATCAATAACATGTTTGAGTCATTAAATATTATATTTTTTTATTTAAATTTAAACTGTCATCACATTTTTATATTGCAAATTTTTTAAAAATAAAAATATAAAGAAAATTTTAAAAAGTTTTTTAAATAAAATTAGTAGTTAAATAGTATTTTTCTATTTTTAATAAATAAAAAACAAAATAATTCTATATAAACTAAAAATTAAATTAATTAAAGCGATGAATAGCATAACATTAAAACTGTTAAAAAACTATAATTACTTTTTATATTTTAGATAAGAAAATTAAATTTTAATCTTATTTAAATTTATTGTTATTAAATATTAGTTTATTTTTGTTTATTTAAATTAAATGAGTTTCTAATTTTTATAAAATTTATTTCATTTATTAAATTATATTTATAATTTGTCTGTTTTTTAATTTACTTTTATTAAAAAATTTAAGTATAAAATTTTTAGATATATAAAATGATAAAATTAGAAATATTTTTAAGATACCATGCATTCTCATTAATTAAGGCCAACTTATATTAAGGCCATTTTAAGAGAATTTTTAAATATGGCCAATTTTTGAGAAAAAACATTTTTTGTCAACTGGCCTTAATTAATGAGAATGCACGGTATATTAAAATTTAAATCAATTTTGATTTAATTTGAATAGTTTTTAAAAAAATTTTAGTTTTTTACACATTAATTTTAAAAAATATCTTACTTTATTTGATATATAGTAATTTTTCTTTAAAGTTCAACAAAAATTAAATATTCAAAATTTTAACAGAATTTAAATAAGTATCATGTCTCACTCGTTCTAGATAATTTAAAATCAATATGAATTTGTTAAATCTAATAATTTAAATGATATTTTATTACAATTATCAATTTTATTTCCAAAATATTTTATTTTATATTTATAATTTGAATTTTCCCTTCACATTATTTAGTTTTTATTGTTTTTAATAATTTTTATTGGAAAAATAATTATTTTATCTTTGAGAAAATTTATTAAATTTGAAAAGATATCTTTTTTTGAAATATTTAATAATTGATTTTTTATAATTGATTATAATTATTTATTACTATTGATAAATAATTTATTAAAAGATTTACGAAAGCCAAATTTTAATAATTGTTGATTAAACTAAGCTTTATAAAATAGTTTCTGCTTTCTATTTACATGTTTTTGATTAAATAATTAAATGCAATCCTATTACACTTATCATATAGATTCCTCAAAGTTTTTATTTCTTTTATACATAAAAAATTTAAATCTCCTCTACATTCTACATGTAATTTAACTTATAATACTTTAGCATTTAATAATTTAATATCTAAAAAATAATTTATTTTTCTTTAAGAAAATTTATTAAGTTTAAAAAGATTACTTTTTTTAGATGTTTACTTATTAGTTTTATATTAATTGGTTTGAATTATGATTAATGTTTGCTAAAAAGATCCAAAAGTTTTTATGCTAGCTGAATTCATTTAATATATATTTTTCAATTTGAAATAGTTTAAAAAAGAATTTTATTTTTTAATTTAAGTAAGTTTTATAAAATTTATTCTGATTTGTATTTATTTTATTTTTTGAAAAAATTTTTTTGGTAGAAGTTAAATCTACTTAATAGTTATTTTATTAATTATTGATAGAACTCAAATATTAAGCAATAACTAACTTTCAATAATGAACATTTAAAAAAACAAAAAATAATCTAAAAATTTTCAAATAAAATATTTTATATTGAAAAATAATTTTGGTTATTTATTTATTTAAAGATTATTTATTTATATATTAATTAATTCTATTAAACTAGAAGAGTTTACAAGATATATCATCTTAGTTATTAAGAAATTAAATGTTCAAAACAATTAATCTTATTTATATTTTTTGAAAATTTTATTTTAATTTAAAGGAGATACGAATATCTATTTATTTTCGTGTTTTAATTTTAAATGTAAAAAGTATAAAAAAATCAGCAGTTTAGAATTAAAATATGAATTAGGGCTTCTTATAACAAGATTTCTATTATTAATTAATTAATAATAGGTTATTTTTATATGTTTAATTGTTTAACTACCCTTAAATATACAATAGAATAAATTAGCTTAAAACAATTTGGTTAAAATTGAATACTTTGACAGTATTGTTAATAAATGATTAATAGCAAGAGTAACTGATTTTTTTGAAATTTTACTTAATTAATTTGATGTGGAATAAATAATATATTTGCAATTTAAAGATTTTTAAAATAATATTTTACAAATAGCAGAATAAAGAACATAAGAAAAATTAGAAACTGAGAAAAATATTTTAAAATATTAATTAGACGATTAATTACGATGGCTAAATTCTTTCATGTAGAGGGCTATGAAGAATGATTATTTATATTGTATTCGACAATGGTCCAAATTAATATGGAAGAATGAAGAAGTGCGAAATTATGATGAATAGGCTGGAAAGAAGAAAAAGAAGACAAGGAAAGAAAGAAGATAAAAAATATTGAAGATAGATAGAGCCAAAGAAAATAGTCTTTGATAAATAAGACAAAAAAGAAGCAAAACAAATAGAAAGGAAATTTTAAGAGGAAGATAAAATTAAGAATTAAAATAAATATTAAAAGATAAACAAAAGTAAAAAGAAAAGAAAACATAAAATGTCCTTCGTTATCGAAAAAGAATCTGACTTCAAGTACATCCATCGTATCCTCAACACCAACATCGATGGTAAAAGAATCACCCCTATTGCCTTAACCGGTATTAGAGGTATCGGCAGAAGATTCGCTTACATCATCTGCAAGGTTTTGAAGATCGATCCCAACGCCAGAGCTGGTTTATTAACCGAAGATTAATGCAACAAGATTACCGATCTCATCGCTGATCCCGAAGCTCACGGTATCCCCACCTGGTTGCTCAACAGAATTAATGATTTCAAGGATGGTAAAAACTACCAAATGGCTTCTAACACCTTAGATACCAAGATGAGAGAAGATCTTGAAAGACTCAAGAAAATTAAGTCTCACAGAGGTCTTAGACATTTCTGGGGTCTCAAGGTTAGAGGTCAACACACCAAGACCAGTGGTAGACACGGTGTCGTTTGCGGTGTTGTCAGAAAGAACAAATGAGAAATCTAATAATTATTGTAAAAAATATAAAAAGTTAAGTTTATGGTCGCATAAAGGCTATATTAATTCATATTAGGTTACTATTAATAAAGACCATAATAGGTATATAAGTCGAAAATAATTACTAGCTTTAATATGTTTATATAGGATTATTTATCTTCATATACTTTATTTAAACTATTCCTTTTTAAATTCATAATCTTTTAAACTGCACTCACCTTAATCTCACCTTTCCTTATAGTTTTACATTTAAGTTTTAGCAAGCAGCCAACCAAATAAATAAATTTTCAGATATTCAAATCAATCAATAAACTCCTCCTTGCTTGATTAATTAAAGAAATAAAGAACTAATTGAATGAATGAATGATTGACTCGCAATTAAATTAATTTAGTCAAAAATACCTATTAAAATTAATATATCTATCTGCAAATCCTTTAGCAATAAGAATATGTTATAAAATTAGGGAAGTATTCAATTCAATTTAAAAAGTCAGAAACAAAGCAAGAAATTAAATAAATTAATTATTAAATATTCTTAGATTGCACAAAATAATTTTCAAGCAAGTGCTTCATCAAATTAGTAGCAAATAGATTCCAATTACAAACAAGGAAGGATTCATTCATTAATACCAAAAAAAACAATATTTCAAAAATTCATATGCAGATTGAAAATATTTTGAAAATTCTCAAACAAAAAACGATATTTTTCGTATCTTTTGCATCAAAACATTTTACAGTTTTATTAATTGAGTAGATCAACAAATTTTTTAATTGCGTTTCAACAAAAATAAGAATTTTGCAGTGGTATTTGATTTTTTTTTTTTGAAAAGTTGAAAAAAATAGTTTTTACACTTATTTACTTTTACTTGATTCGAATATGTGTATGATTCATTCTCTATATTTTGATAATAAATTTTGAAAAATATAATAATAAACATTAATAAACAAAATTATATTTTGATAAAAGAGGAGAATAAATCAAAAAACTTTTGTTGATTGCTTGAGAATTATATATATATATATAAATAGACCATACTATTTTCTTAATAATTTACATTATCATTCTTAATACATTTTATAAAAATTCAACAAAATAAAATAAAAAACACAAATTTTCTCTATCTTTCTGCTAAATTTTAATTTTTAACTTGCTATAAATTTGTTTGATATCTACATCTTAAAAGATATTATTATAAAAACTCATTTAAATAAGAAGATTTATTTAATCTTCCATATATTAAAATATAAATACATTTATTTTTAATCTTAAAAAATTTTTTTATTTTATTAATATAATTTTATCTGAAAAAACTCATATATATACCTTGTTAAATAATTCTTAGGATAAATAATTAACTTCAATTAAATAATGTTAAAATCATAAATTTCAATTAAATATGCTTAAAGTTTGAGCTAATACTTTAAATTTGTATTTGATCAAGAATTAATTTTTATGATTAAAGTAAAATAAATAAATACATGTAATCTATATACAAACACATTATTAAAGCATTAACATTAATTTTTTTTGGGAAATTTATTCAATTTATATAATAAATAAAATTAATTTGTTAAATGGTATATATAGATTTGTTATTTTTAATTACCATATCTTAAATATAATTTTTTGTTTATGAAAATTTTTAGAAATATTATTCTCAAATAATTTTTATAATTTTTGTAAATAGGCGAAATAAAAAAATAAATATAATTATTTATTTGAAAATAAATTTATAAATAATTTCATTGATTTACTATTAAAAATGGAAAATTAAGATATTTTCAGCTGCTTAAAAATGGTATAAAACTCCTTAAATTATAGTTTAATTGAGAATTTATAAAAATTGCAAGACAATAAAATAGAATAAAATTTTGAGAGTTAATTGTGCTTCATTGAAACTTTCAAAGAATAAATTATTAATGAAATATGTTAAGTTACAAATCTTTTAATATGTAAGCTTCAAAGCCCTAAAAAATCAAATAAAAATGAGCAACTTAAAAGTATTTTTTTTGTTTTTTAACTAAACTAACAAATTAAATAAAATAGGCATAAAATAGGATTAGTAAAATTAAGAATAAGTATAGACTAAATAATGTGTTCACACCTTAAGTAAGCCATAAGAATAACCTGAATAATAATAAGTGATTTTACTCTCATGTGAAGAGGAAGATTAAAGTGAATATGATATAAAAACACATCAAAAAAAAAGGAAAGATATTATTTTAAAAAGAGAAAATATTTAAAAGACAATCTATCAACAATTTTTAAATTCTTATGATCCCATCAAAAGAAACAAAAGTTAAATAATTTATTATATATCTGAATAGACTGGATGGTCAGTATCTACAATATAAAATATCATCAGAAAATTTGAATTTAAAAAAGTTAATCCAATAATCTACAAAAATCAGACCAAAATTTTAGAATTTATGCAAAAATCATAAGAACAAGGATAACTGGGAAAGAGAAAGTCTTTATAAAATAATGATTAAGATTGTGATTTAAACTATTTGGACTCAACAGGCGAAAAAACTTCTAAATTATTAAATTCAGGATATTCTATCACTCTGTAAAATTAATTAACTGTTTTGTATTAAAATAAATAATATTTAATATTAATTTTAAACACTAAATTATTAAAAGGTAAACCAAAAAAATAATAAAATAAGAATACATTGAAAAAAGTAGGCTTATCGACACTTAACAATGATTGTAAGCAAAATATTTTAAAAAACTTAAAGAATTATTTAAATTATTTATTTATTTAGTTGTTGCATATATTATGAGTGTGCATTTATAAATTTTTATATAAAAATGTTAGAAAATATTATTTATTAACTAACTAACAAAATAACAAATTAATTAATTTACTCTTTTAATATAAATTTTATTGATATTGTAAACTTGTTTGATTGTCAAATAATAAACTAAAATGAAATTTTATTATACTTAGTTAGATTCACTATTTTTTCTATTAATTATTAATTCTTTTTTAAATCTTTTTTCAATATAATTCGAAATATTTCTTTTTTAATTTAGGTCTGTAAGATAGTGGAAGAGATCTAACTCTCGATAGATCTAAAACCATGCTTTTTAAGGCATCATCACACAAATCTTTAAACTTACTAAGCTCTTCATAAAAGTGGATTTCGTTTTAATTATCTCCCCTTTCAGGCCATAAAAATACCAAAAGCTTCAATTCTTGGCCTACATCAACAAACAAATCTCTTTTATGATCTATAACTACGATTTTACAATTATCTGTTGTGATAGTATGAGGCCTTATGAATTAGTTTTTTTCTTCTATTATACCTGATGTTATTTAATGTTTTCTCAATACAGGGAATCGAAACTTTTTAGGGATTAATTCTATGTCTTCTTACTCATTAACCACATCCCATTGCTTTAGTTTATCTCTTATAGTCATTTTCGGATTTTTAAAGCAAAAATTATAAAATTTTTCATCTTTTAGAAGATTTTCTTTTAAAAAATTTTCTATTTTTTCACGAGGTTGAATATCAATTTTTTGAATAAGTTGACAATTGAATCCATTATGAGTAATATTGCAATTCACTATTTTTTTTTCTGCTTTATAAGGTCTTTATTTTTCATCATCATCATCATCATCTTCTTAGTTATTTTTATTAAAGTTACTTTTTTGAGAATTTTAGTTTTCTTTTTCAAATTAACTGTTTTCTTTTTCTAGGAATTCTGTAATTGACTGCTACCACATTCTAATTTATTTGGTAAAAGAATATTTATATTAAAAAAAAAATCTATATAGAAATCTACTGCTTCATTTAATTTTCTGTCTCAGAAATAACTTTATTTTTTTCTATTTTTTGATTCTTTGCTACACTTTGTCTTGCTCTTCTTTAAGGTATGCTTGATTACTCATTATTATTTGTTGAATTCATTCTACTGTTTATAATGGTTTAATTTTTTCTGACATTATTAACAAAAGTTTGTTCATCTTTAATGCAAACCTAGTTTGTTTATCATTTAAAAAAATTATTTTAGATAAAAAAGTTGTGATAATAAACACTAATTAAAACATACGAAGTCACCATTTTCTGCTACTACAAAAGAAATGATGTTATTCTCTAAATGAGTAGATGAGGCATTATGAGCATCAAATATGAGATTGTCTTGCATAACAAAATCGTAACTTTTCAGTTAAGCATTCTTTTACCATTGAAGTGTTGAAGCAGTGTGATAATTATACGATTTTATCAGTTTTAAATCTTAATCTTTGTGACTATAAATTATTTTGAAGTTTACACTCATTATTTTGCACTCTCCTGAGTTGGGCCAGTTAAAAAATCTCATTTTATCATTTGCAGTTTATAATTTATTGATTTCTGCCACTTGCTAAATTTTTTTGAATATCCTCTATGCCTATTATTAAGGTGTTTCTTTTTCATCATCTGAGTAGATAGCGCTGATATCGCATTAGAATTCAGGCTTTTTTGAATTATTCTAAACATATGGTTGCATTTCTCTTGAAAGATCAAAAGACAAATCATCGTTTCTTTTAAGATTTTGTTTGCTTTGCTTTTATTCAGTTTATTATTTAATATTTTGCTGATTATTATTCTTAAAATTGCTTAAAGAAGCCCTTTATTGCTGCAGCTAAGGTGGCTTTTAGGGACTATCTTTTTGTAAAAGTGAATCTTATTATATTGGTTTTAATGGAGATGCATTCACATGAAGAGAGTCCTAAAGTTTTTATTTTTTAGAGTCTTTTATAATGGCTTATTCTTCGATTTACATCAAAGTTAAATTTTTTTCACCAGGTTTTAATGGCGATGTCAATTTAGGGTTATTTTCTAGTTATTCATTGTTTGCAATGAAAAAATTCATTTTATCTTATTCATCATTTTATTACTTTTTTTATTTTTCTAATTCTTGATGCTCCTTTTCAAGCTATTCTTAGTTCTTCACTTCTAAAGCATCCTATGACTTAACACCATTTTGGCCTTTCTTATTCTTATCACCCTTTTTATTTTTAGAAGATCCACCACCCATTCCTCTTTCAACTTAAATCTATCTATCAATATATAAATCAATGATAATAATAAAATTTAGCTAAATGGAATTAAATTTTTTTATAAAATTATAATGCTTAATATCCTAATAAAATCAATCAATTCTAGATTATCTAATACCACCAAAAATTAAAATATTAATTTGCATATGTTGTATCGTACTATTAATTACAAATAATTTAAACACCACTCAACCAAGACTAAGTTATTTGTTTTATAAAAAAATATTTTTTTATTTCATTTTATTTATTGTCTTTGAAGTTTAAATATTATAGATTCATTCATATATTTAATTATCATTTTTATAGGTAGTTATTATTGATGTTACCTGCCAACCTACTTAAGGAATAACAGCAAAGTAAATGATTTTATTTGTTGAAGTCTTAGAAGAAAGTAAGAAGAAAAAATTAGGTTAGAAAACTAGCTTTTATTTTACTAACATGCATTATAAATTTAATGTAAAATTATAGTAGATTTAAACATTAGAATTATTGCAATTTGAAAATTTTAATTATGGATCAATAAAATTAAGAAGAAAAATTGAATTGGAATAAATATTAAGAAAGAAATACATTAAAAACAAAATACTATTAATCCTGTTAAATAATAATAACACTTAAAAGGGAATCACTTGTCAAACAAATAAAAACGGAAAGATGAATCCTTAAGTAAATTCATTTTCTTAGTATTATTTTAAATATAATTTAATGAAAGTATTGGAAATAGCATTTTTTGCAATTCTGCAAAAATTTAATCCATTATCGCTTCATTTCATAGCAAGAACACCCAAATTTAAACACAAATTGTCTCTCAATTATTTAGTAATTTTTCAAATTTTAACAAATAGAATTAATATTAACCTGGATATCAATATCAAATGAACTAACAATTTTCCTAGCCAACAATTTAAAGAGGAGATTCAAGATATGGTAACAATTTCTCTTTTTTCTCTAATTTTTAAACTGTTTTCTTTACTGTTCAATGAAAAGTCACTTAAATATGATGCAATAATATCTTTTTCTTACTTATAATTGTTATTTACTCTTAATCAAAAAATTTTCTAATAATATTTCGGATTTAAAAACTAGGAAATCCACCAATTCCACCTTTAAATGAGAATTCTATGAGTTAATACGATAGGAACGATAGAGCTTAGGCACCTCCTTCTCCTACTCATTCCGTATCAGAAAGCCAAAGAGAATCCAATATTACCCATAGTGCTATTAAATAAGGTAATTTGTTATCAGAAATCTAAATTTTAAACCCTCCAACTTAATTTTTACCAAATTTACCATGATGTAAACAGTAGCGTTGAAGAGTTAAGTAATAAAATGAATTATTATTCTTTTTTTACCATTTTTTCCTCTAAATTTTGGAAATTTTTGATAGTAATTTTTCACAAATTAAGAATTTATTTATTTTAAAACCATTAAAATGTGTTTAAAACATGACAAAAATATAAAAGAAACTGTACAAAAGGATCAGAAAGATGCTAATAAGTAGAAACCTAGTGAACTAAACACTGATAAGCTCAAGATGAATGATAAAAAAATATGGGCAAAAGATACTTTCAAGATAATTACAAAAATTCACTATGGAAAAAAACAATTCGTCTTTGAAATTTAGGATTTGACTGCTTTCAACCAGTAAAAAGATGCCGCTAATGCCTCTTAAGCTTAAGATATACCTGATATTGATACAGAGTACAAATTGAAGAAAAAATTAGAGCTTCCCTTCAAAGATATAGAAAAACTATCTTTTATAAAGTAAAGATAGGAGATAACAATTGGTAATTTATGAATAAATGATTAAACATTGTTAAAGTTTAAATTATGGTTAACACTATATATAATTAACTGATTTCTTTTAGTGGCCAACCTAATTTTCTAAATATTTTATAATAGCTAGTTCAAATTATTCTATTTAATAAACTAAAACTAATTCAAGCAAAAATGATTAAAAATTTTTCATTTAATCAATAGAAACAACATACGATAAAATCAAATAGTGTCAAGAACCAAAGAAGAAAGGAAATGATTCAAAAAAGACAACTCAATGGGTAGAAAATAGTTTTCTAAGTAAACATATTAAATTTATTATTTTTTAACCAAGCTAAAATAGTTTCTTTTATTTGGATAAATTAAATAAAAAATGAATTATCTTTAACTTTTTATAATCAATTAAGCTAAAAATTAAAAACTTTTTAATTACTTATGAAAAAAAAAAATATAAAAATTAAATAAATTGTTCTATTATTTAATATATAATATTAGAAATCTTTTATTTTTATTTTGAAAATCATAATAAATAAAACCATTTTAGTTTAGCTTAAAATAGAAATATATCAAAAAGAAAACTTAAAAATTGAGTTCACAAAATAACTTTAAAAGTCAAAAATTTTATTTTTAATTTATTCTTAAAAAAAAAAAAATCAATGCTTAATATTTTTAAAAAAATAATAAAAGGATTTAAAATTAATTTTATATAAAATAAAATTTTAAATCACCTTAATAAAAAATAAAAAATGAAAAATATTTTTGTTGTTTTTAAAATAATTTTAAAAAATTCTAAAAACAATTTAATTTGAAAAATAGAAATAATATAAAAAATAATTTTAAACTTTAAAATTTAATCTGTTAAAATTTAGAACTCTAACACTAAAAATATGCCTAAAATTTACAAATTAATTTTAAAAAAACTATTAAGTTGCAAGATTTTTTATGCATGATTTGGCTTTTGAATTTGGATATTTTTAAATTAATTTAAATCTTAGAAATTCTTATTTAATTAAATTTATAAACTTAAAATCTATATCTTATCATTATATATTAAATTTATTTGTAAAAAATAAGTGCAAGATGACAATGTCACTCCTTTATTTGGACCAAAAGAATAAATTATTATTGAATCAGTTTATCCTAAAGACACTTTAACAAAATCTGGTAGTGGGAGAATGAGCCACCTTTAAAAGATTTAACAATGGGTTGATGTGGTAATATATTTAATTAATATAAATATTTGGAGTTTGATAATTTTATTTACTAATACACAAGACAAATCTTTACATAGACGGAGAGCGTTTCCATAGAAACACAGGCGAATAAGCTCCCTAAAAAGGTAAAATAAAATTCTTAAAAATATTTGGGTTTCGAGCTTCAAAGGGAGATAAGGATGTTTTAAACGAATATCTTTCTAATTTTTATATTTAAAAATTTTTGAAAGATTTTTTTTTCTTTCTGGATTAATTTCAATCAATGACATGATTGATGATTATTTTCTTCGTCTTCTTCTTTTTCTATATTAATTTTAGAAAGAAAAGATTATAAGAACTTCCCAAATTCTAATTCAATCTTCTCTAAATAATTCGAAGAGATGCAAAAAAAAATAATAGCATTCTTATAAATTAATATTGAACTTTGAATTTAAATCAGAATTAATAAATATTTGTTGTAAGATGAAAAACTTGAATTTAACTTTTGATTACTAAAAATAAACTGAAATAAAAAGTGAATAAAATAAAAATGGCAGAAATTGGTTTTCATAAAATTGAATTCCTTAAAAGATCAGTCCAACATCTAGTAGAACAAAATGGAAAAAAAAATAAATAAATAAAATAAAAATAAATAAAAATCGGATAGGAAAAAACAATAAGTGAGAAAAGAGGCAAACAAAAGACATATATTAATTAATGCAGGAATAATAATTTGGCAAATAAATTTAATGAGACAATAATAAAAAATTAAGAAAGAGAAGGAGAAAAGGAGGAAAAATCAAACAAATTTTAAATAAAAAATATGTTGATTATCGATCGACTGCCAATTTCCTCTAAAAACAATATAATCAGAGAGAAAAATATCAAGTCAGATGATTTTGCAATTTTTGAAAGCCTAAAAACTAAAAAAAAAGAAAGATAAAGAAAAATAAAGAAGAAGATTAAGCAAGTATTAAAGATTAATATGAGAGAGAAAAAAAAGCAAAAAAGATTATTTATTAATTATCAAATGTGAAAAATTATCAGCTGCATTTATTTATCAATGCAAATAAATTAAGTCAATCAGTCAGTCAATCAATCAATAATAATTGATAAAAAGAAGGAAAAACTATTGTTAAAGAAAGAGAGAGAGAGAGACAAACAAAAAACAAGTAAAAGGTCATTAAAATGAAATTAATTAATTAATGAATATGCCAAAGCTTAAAAGGACATCAAGAAAATCAAAGGAAAAAAGAATGAGAGAAAAAAATATTTAGTAAAATCAAAACTATGATATGACATAAAGAAAAAGAAGAAAATTCATCAAACAACAAAAAGACAATCAAATATATAAACAAGCAAACAAAAAACAAATAAACAATCAGACTATCAAGCAAGCAAATAAGCAAACAAACAAACAAATAATAAATTAAATAGATAGATAGAAAGAAAGAAAGACTTCGATTGATTTTATTTAGATTGTATGCCATTTAAAAGAAAACAAAACGAAAAGAAACAAAAAATAATTAAAAAAAAATCAAAGATTTTTGTATAGTATTTATAAATTAGATTAAAGGAAGAAACAACATCTATCAAAACACATCAAACTTAATCCCAAAGCCTTTACTTTCCCCTACTCCTACCCTTAGTTCCCAAGCAAATCAGACTACTACATTTTTAATTAGAGTCTGAAGCTCAAACCCAACAACATTTTCAAGCATTACCATCTTCAACCAATTTACTATTTTCAAATTAGATACCTTTACAGAGCGAGAAGACCCTCCAAATACAAACACTAATAATACAGGAAATCCAAGCATTAATAATTCACTTCCACCTCCCTAATTACATAGGCAAAACACTTCACAAATACAAAACTAGCATCATTAGAACAGCCAAGTTCAATCTTAGCAATCCCTACCTTAACCAAACTCAATGGCCCCTTAGTACAATCACATGCCTCCCTTGCATAATAATTAAAGTTAATACAATTCAAATCAGACTTAGAGACCTCAAACTAATAACTAATATCCACCAAACAATTATCAGTAAATTTTATCTTTCTTTTCATTTGATAAAAAAATCAAATTATCAAAATTGAATGAGAAAAACAGCAAATCTAAGAAAAAAGCATTGTCTAAATTCATTCTATTTGTAATTATCAAGCCTAAAATTCCATGAAACTAGCATGGCAAACATGCTTTTTAAAGAGCTATTTAAGCTAGAGTCATCAATATAAAGCCTTTTTTAATTTACAATGTCCAAACTTCTCAATTAATTAATTAGTCAATCAATCAATGAATGAATCAAACATTCTTTTTATATATAAAATTTTTTCTCTTCCAAAAATCATATATTGATTTTGATTATATAGGTTATTTGGATTTAATTTTTTTCCTTAGAATTAACATTTAATTAATCAATCAATCAACCCCCTAGCTAGTTAGTGCTTTAATAATTTGATTTCATTATCTATAAAACACGCTTAATGTTAAATTAAGATTTGCAATTAAGCTTTAATTTAAATTATTAAATTAATTTTTGTTTTAATAAATCATCTAATTCTACTTTTAATAGGAATAAATCTTAACCTCCTTAACCCGGCATGCCTCCTATGAAATAGCCTAATGGTATGAATGCTCCTCCTTAGCCTGGGCAATAGAATAAGCATTTGTTAAACTCGAATTTTGTTAAAGAGCAATTCAATTTAAAGGATGGAAGTCAAGAAAATTTCACTTAAGTATTTGACACTTTAAAAGCTAAAGTTACATAAGAGAAAAATCACCCTCTTAATTTTCCTAATCTTCCATAGCCTTAATCTATAGCAGCGATGAGTGGATAGGGTAATGGAATGAATATGATGGGTCCAAATAATTAGATTCCTGGAAATATGAATCCCAATATGCCACACGGATAACCAAATGGTCCTCCATACCAATAAAGAATATAACCTCCATAAATGGGTCGTTAATCCAGCTAAATGGGTAACGGACCACACAACAATTAAAACATCCCTCCTCATTAATATCCAAATATGGGCTAAAATCCTCAAAATTACTATCCCAATTAAAACGGCAATAACAGCAGTGGTCATTATGGATAGTATCCCAATCAAGGCTACCCTAATAATGTAAAGCCAGGCTAATTTAATTAAGGTTAGATGAAATAAATGCCTAATGGTCAAAATATTGGTCAACCACCAAATCAAATGAATAAAAGCATGAAACCCAACGATCCATCTAGACAAAACTCTCAATAGTTCTAGAACTCCCAAGCATATCAAAACGGAGGTTATGTTCCTCAAGGTATTATTTTTTTAAAAATAAAATTTAATTAATTATTAAATATTTTAATTAAATCAAAAAAAAAAATAGGAAATAGCTATGATGATGATCTAATTGATGAAGGATTCCCATAATTAAACAAAGATCAGCTCAATAAAATCAAGGATTACGTTGAATAATAAAGTAATTGATAAATAAAGCAAAAAAATTAAGATTAAATTAAAATTATTTATTTTAAAAACAATAGAAAAAATGAGTGTAGAAATAAAAAAGGAAAAGATTTTAAATAAAATCAAAGAACTTCATTAAGAAGGCATAGAGTTTGTATCCTCAGAAAAGAAAGAAGAGGAGGCTAGTTCCAAGTAATGTTAAAAATTAAATTTTATTTAACTAAAATTATTTGTAAAAATTAGGTCAAGCAAGAAGTTCAAATGTCCCTATTATTTGTGTAAAAAAGAATGCAAAGAAAATTAAATGAATAAACATTTCAAAGAAGCACATCCTGAATTAATACAAGTTGGTTTCGAAATGGATGTTCATGGAAATTATAAATTTGATGATTAAATGTTAGATTACGTCCTCTTAATTTCAGAAATTTATCCTCAACAATATCAAGAATTTCTCAAACAGGTAAATAAAAAAATAAATATTAAATATTTTATATGAAATTAATAAAATTTAATGTTGAAATAGATGAGACCTAACATTAAAAAGAAGAAGGATAAAAAATCAGATAAGGCTGATAAAGCTGAGAAGCCTGAAAAAGTTGAAAAACCAGTTTCAGTCGAGAAAGAAAAGGAAAAGGAAAAAGAAAAAGAGAAAGAGAAAGAAAAAGAAAAGAATGAAAAGAGTGAAAAAAATGATAAAGGCGACAAGGGCGAAAAGAAAAAGAAATCAAAGAAGGCACTAAAAAAAGAAGAAAAAGAAAAATAAAAATTAATGTAGTAGAATTAACAAATTGATTCACTCTAAGCTCAATAATCAAACTCATCTTGAATTAATTGATTGAATTAAAATTAATAAATAGAAACAAATTACTATTAAATTAATTATCAGCTACTCTTAGACTATGTAAAATAAGTAAACCAAATAAATAACAAATAAATTATCAAAAAAACAAATAAATAACGACTTTTCAGAATGAAACAAACAGCTAATTTATCTAGAAACTAATAACTAATCTACACAAAATATAATTAAATAACAACTATTATTATTATAATTTCCATACTAATCAAAAATATTTTCTGATTACACACGTAATCTCTATTTTCCACATAACAATAAATCTTAAAAAGTAATAACCACGAAAATAAATTAATTGATAACTTACATACATACATATGTGAACTAATTTAAAACCTATTAATTTAACTATTAAAATAAATAAAAAAACATAAACGGTAAAGATTTTCTATGAATAATAAAATCAACTAGACCGATTTAAACTACCTACCTACCTAACTAGCTACATTGACAAAATTTTATCTTAATACTTAAAATGCCTAACATAAATAATTATTTATATATTCAAATAAAAAATAAATAGATTTTCTCCTTTAATCTAATCTCATTTAATTCATTTAAAATAGATCATTATAACTTGTTTATTATGTAGTAAATATTATATATTCTATTAATTTATATATATTTTTGCTTTGCTCTATTATTAAAATTCAAAGATCTTACTTATATTTTCTACTTTTATTTTTTTAAAAATTCCTCAAAACATGAGTTTATTCAATTTAATTTTTTTAAGGAAATCTTGAATCCAAAAATTTAACGAATATTTTATTTAAAAACTTCAAATTTAAATTAGATTAATTTTGCGCCAAACATTCAATTAGAAGCTTTTTATTTTAAATTAATTTTTACCTTAAAAATTTTAATATCTTCTAAAAAAAGAAGCAAATTTTATTTAACCCAGTAACTAGTATTAATTTAAAAAAATATTTGTATCATTTTTTATAAAAATAGTAATATTTAAAATCAAATAAAATTTTGAAGCTAATTTCAAAATTTATTTAAATATTTTAAAATCTACTCACTAATTTTCATTAATAAATTATTTAAAAGGGGTTGGGGTTGGGGTTGGGGTTGGGGTTGGGGTTGGGGTTGGGGTTGGGGTTGGGGTTGGGGTTGGGGTTGGGGTTGGGGTTGGGGTTGGGGTTGGGGTTGGGGTTGGGGTTGGGGTTGGGGTTGGGGTTGGGGTTGGGGTTGGGGTTGGGGTTGGGGTTGGGGTTGGGGTTGGGGTTGGGGTTGGGGTTGGGGTTGGGGTTGGGGTTGGGGTTGGGGTTGGGGTTGGGGTTGGGGTTGGGGTTGGGGTTGGGGTTGGGGTTGGGGTTGGGGTTGGGGTTGGGGTTGGGGTTGGGGTTGGGGTTGGGGTTGGGGTTGGGGTTGGGGTTGGGGTTGGGGTTGGGGTTGGGGTTGGGGTTGGGGTTGGGGTTGGGGTTGGGGTTGGGGTTGGGGTTGGGGTTGGGGTTGGGGTTGGGGTTGGGGTTGGGGTTGGGGTTGGGGTTGGGGTTGGGGTTGGGGTTGGGGTTGGGGTTGGGGTTGGGGTTGGGGTTGGGGTTGGGGTTGGGGTTGGGGTTGGGGTTGGGGTTGGGGTTGGGGTTGGGGTTGGGGTTGGGGTTGGGGTTGGGGTTGGGGTTGGGGTTGGGGTTGGGGTTGGGGTTGGGGTTGGGGTTGGGGTTGGGGTTGGGGTTGGGGTTGGGGTTGGGGTTGGGGTTGGGGTTGGGGTTGGGGTTGGGGTTGGGGTTGGGGTTGGGGTTGGGGTTGGGGTTGGGGTTGGGGTTGGGGTTGGGGTTGGGGTTGGGGTTGGGGTTGGGGTTGGGGTTGGGGTTGGGGTTGGGGTTGGGGTTGGGGTTGGGGTTGGGGTTGGGGTTGGGGTTGGGGTTGGGGTTGGGGTTGGGGTTGGGGTTGGGGT